>NW_003315886.1:626133-767507 GCF_000151265.4 Micromonas pusilla CCMP1545
GCGGGCGGCGCGCGCGACGGCGTTGCCTAATAGAGAAAAGTTGTCATCGTCGACGGCCGACGCGACGATCGCGCGCCGAGTAGATCGATCGCCGCGACGCGCGAATACGCGCGGACGGACGCGAGGGCGAGGACGCGGAGGAGGGCGAGGGACGCACTAGGCCGCGGTCGGCCCGTCGGACGCGTTCTTCATGACGAGGCGAGCGACGACGTGCGGTGCCCTCGCGCCGACGACGGACGTGTGTCCCGGAACGGGCCGCGGCGGAGCCGAGGAGAGGGTGCGACGGAGAAGCGCGCGGGCGGCCGAGGTTTCCCCGCGGTCGTTTCCCGCGCTCCGCGCCAGCAGGCAGAAGAGCCAGAAGAGCGGAGGTTCGGCCCGGAGCCGGAGTCCAGTCTCGAGCGTGAAAAAAAAAACTTCGACGTCAAACCTCGGCGCGCGACATCGATGGACCCCCCCCCTTCTCCGGAGACGGCGCCCGACCCCACGCCCGTCGCGGACGACGACGCCGCCCTCGGCGCGCTGCAGGGGAAGCTGCACCGGTTCGCGGTTCGGAACCACGGGTTCATCGCCGCGTTCGCGGCGTCCAAGGTGACGAAGCACGGCGACGGCGTGCTCTTCGCGTTCGCGAACGTCGGGATGGCCGATCTCCTCGCGGAAGAGGGCGACGACGACTTCCAACGCGCGCGCGACCTGGAGCGGCAGCTCGTGCTCGTCCACGGCGGGATCACGTCGAGAGCGGCTGCGGGGTGCACGATGGAGGCGCTGCGCGCGAAGATGCGCGCGGAGACGAGCGCGCTCGCGGAGCGTCTGACGACGACGACGCGCGACGGCGGCGGAGGCGGCGGCGGCGACCGCGAGTCGTTCCACCTCGTCCTCGCCGCGGGGATGGAGTACGCGACGGAGGACGTGCTGGAGGCGCTGCGGCCGCCGAAGTGGAACGGCGGCGGAGGCGGCGGAGGAGGAGGGGGCGGGAAGAAGAAGAAGGGGAGAGGGAGGAAAGCCGACGGCGGCGGCGGCGGCGGCGGCGGCGGCGGCGGCGGCGGCGGCGGGTACCCCGGGGTCGGGGGCGTGAGCGTGATGCGGCTGCAGTACGGCGACTTCCGCGCGGCGCTGACGCACGGGCTGTCGATGAACTTGCAGGACGCGCTCGACGTCGAGCTCGACCGTGAGGAGTGATGTCCTCCGTAGCGTGAATAGCGAGGGCGGCGACGTCCTGACGAAAAAAAGCGACCCAAAGCCAAACTTCGCGTTTCGTTTCGCGCGTCGCGTCGCGCCGCGCCGCCGCGCCGAGTTGTCTCCTGATGAGATCGCGCGGTCGTCGCATTGTCAACCGCGCCCGCCGTCGCCATGGGAGAGGACGCGACGCCGGAGGGCGCGGAGAAGAAGATGACGTTCGCGGAGCGCAGGGAGGCTGCGCGTCTTCGAGAGAAGGAGGAGCGGAGCGCGGCCGAGGGCGCGCCCGCGTCGGCGTCCGGCGGAAAGAGCGGAGGATTTAAGATTCCGAAGATCGAACACGGCAGCGCGGGCGGCGGCGAGGGCGACCGATCGAAGCGCGGCCGCGACCGCTCGCGCTCGCGCTCGCGCTCGCGCTCGCGCGACCGCAAGAAGCACCGCAGCCGTCGCGGACGCAGCGCGAGCCGCAGCGCGTCGCGCTCGTCGCGCTCGTCGTCGTCGTCGTCGTCGTCGTCGCGACGCGCGCGCAAACATCGAAAACATCATCGCTCCAGCGATCGCAAGTCCTCCGATCGCAAGAAGAAACGCCGCTCGTCGCACGGAGACGACCGCGACCGCGACGGAGCCCGAGCCACCGGCTTCAGCGCGCCGCACGACGCCGCGCTGTCGATGAACCCCGCGCTGGCGTCCATGGCTGCCATGGTGGCGCGAGATCGCGTCCGCGCCGCCGCCGCCGCCGCGGACTCGGCGGGCGGCGGCGGCGACCGCGACCGCGACCGCGGCGGCGATCCGAGGTACGGGATGGGCGCGGGAGGCGGCGGCGACCGCGACCGCGGCGATCGCGGAGGAGGAGCGCCGACGGACCCGAGGCGGACGGGCGCGGCGGGCGGCGGCGACCGCGGAGGAGGAGCGCCGAACGAAGGGAACAACGCCGGGGGGGCCCGCGACGGCGGCGAGCTCGCGGCGGACATCGAGATGATGAAGCGCATCTCGGACGCCGCGAAAGCGGTCGCGTCGAGAGCCGCGGAGGAGCTCGGGATAACGAACGTCCCGCCGCCGCCGGGGATGGGGCCGGGGCCGGGGGCGGGAAGCGACTTCACGCTCCACGGGACGAATTTGGGTGGCGGATACGCCGACGCCGGATCGGGGATCGGATCGGGAACGGGCGCGGGCGCGGCGGAGGATTCTCTCCGATTCCACCCGTCCATGGAGGGCAGACTGATCGGCAAAGGCGGGTCGATGATCATGGAGCTTCAGACGGTGCACGCGGTCAAGTTGAACGTCGTGCGAGGCGAGGGATTGGTTCAAATCTCCGGCGCCGCGCTCAATATTCAACGCGCCAAAATCGCGATCGAACGGCTCTGCGCCCCCGACGCCGCCGCGCTGGGGTCCGGGCCAGGGGCGGCGGACGCGCCCGGGTACATCACCGAGGTGGTCGACATCGGCGGGCACATGGAGGGCCGCGTCATCGGCTCGGGCGGGGGCACGATTCGCGACATCGAGGCGCGGTCGGGCGCGAGCGTCAAGGCGCGTCCTCCTATTTCTGACTGCTCCCCATACGACCGCGTCGGCGTTGTGAACGCCGATCCTCGAGGACTTTTCCACCCGGCGCATCTCTCCGCCCAGGGTCCCTCGCTCACAATCCCGACGCGCCTCGACGCCTTTCAACTCCGCTTCTGACGCCTTTCAACTCCACCCCGACGTCGCTTTGAATGGACCCTCCCTCGACCGTCAAGGTGCAAAAGGGCGCGGGGACGTGCACCATCGGCGGCTTCGACCGCGCCAAAGTGGACGCCGCGCGCGCGATGGTGGACGCGATCATCGCGCAGCACGGCGGCGCGCACGGCTCTCTTGGTGTGCCCGGGCCCGGCGGCGTCGTCGAGAGGGTCCACGTCCCGCGCAGGGGCGGGCTGATCGTCGGCCCGCAGGGGGTGAACATCAAGCGGATGAAGGAGGAGTCCGGCGCGGACATGCGGATGGTGCGCGAGACGGAGGAGGTTGTCATCACGGGGCTGCCGGACCGCGTCGAGACCGCGGTGAAGCTCGTGAAGGAGCTCCTCGCGACGATGCCGTACAAGCCGCACGAGCCGGGGTACGTACCGGGCGGCGGAGGCGGCGGGGATCGAACCGGCGGCGCGGGCGGGATTGGCGGCGGCGGGTACCCGCCCGTCGTCGACGAGGTCGAAGAGCGCGTCCCGTGCCCGTTTCTCGCTGGCGTCGTCATCGGCCCCGCGGGGGCGAAGATACGAGAGCTGTCTCAGACGCACGGCGCGAAGTTGTTCGTCCGCGGCGGTCACAAAGAGCAGCCGGACGGCGCGAAAGGGCAGGAGGTGTGCGTGATCAGCGGGCGACGCGAGTGCGTCGACGCCGCGAAAGCCGCGGTGGAGGCGCTGCTCGCGGAGAAGCGCGCGGGCGGGATGGGCGGAGGCGGGATGGGCGGCGGCGGCGCGGGCGGCGGGGCGGCGTCGTACGGCGGGGCGGCGACCGCCGCGGGGGGGTACGGGATGCCGGGGCAGTATCCCGCCGCGGGGCCCGGCTACCCGGGCGGCTACCCGGGGATGATGCCTCCTCCCGGGATGATGCCTCCTCCCGGGATGATGCCTCCCGGGATGGGGGGCTACCCGGGGATGATGCCGCCGCCGCCGTTCGGTGGCATGCCGGGGGGGTTCCCCGATCCGTACGCGGCGCATTACGCCGCGGCCGCCGCCGCCGCGGGCGCCGCGGGCGCGGGCGCGGGCGCGGAGGAGGAGGCGCCGGGCGCGGAGGCGGCGCCGGGAGGAGTCCAGGACCCCGCGCTGGCGGCGATGCACGCGGAGATGCTCGGCGAGCTCGGGATCCAGTCCGCGTCGGCGGTCGGCGCGCCGCCGCCGCCGCCGGGAGGGCCGAGCATCCCGAGCGCGGCGGACGTGGGCGCGCCGCCGCCGCCGCCGCCGCCGCCGTGAGACGACGAATAGTAATCGATTCGATACATCACGATCCAACCGTCGCTCGACCCGCCGGCGTCCCATCGCGTAGTATGATACCGTCCATCGCGCCGCGTCGATCGATCGCTCACTTCTTCTTCTCCTCCTTCTTCTCCTCCTCCGCGCGCGGGCACCCCATCTCGCACAGCGCGGACACGAGCCCGAGGTCGGCCTCGACGCCGCGTTCGAAGATCTGTCTGATGACGCCAATCTCCGCGGCTTCGACGTCGCGCTTGATCCAATCCCCCTTCTGATCGATCGAGTTCCCGCCGCCGTCGACTTGCGTGTACAGGTAGATGTCCTCCAACCGCTCCGCGAGCAGACGCGACCGCGCGATATCCCACGACACCTGGTACGGGTTCGCCTGCGGCCTCGACCGTCGTATGATCGCGTGCGCGTCCTCGTAGGACATGCCCTGAGGGTCGAAAGGCGTCGGGGGCGGAGTCGAAAGGCGTCAGGGGTGGAGTTGATAGGCGTCGCGGTGTGTCGGGGATCGAAAGCGAGGGGGGGCGGGCGGAGAGATACAAACGCGGGAAGGGAAGAAAGTCCTTAAGGATCGGCGTTCACGACGCCGACGCGGTCGTACGGGAACGGCGTCATACTAGCTAGGGGACGCGCCTTACAAAACGTGAGGTATCCGAGCACCGTGAGCGACGCGCGATTGATTCCCGCGGTGCAGTGCACGTACGTCCGCTTCCCCATGGCCTGAAACAGCGCGAGCTTTCGAACCATCTCCGGGAGCATCTTCGCCTGGTCGAGCCGGTCGAAGTCGCGCACGGCGACGCGGACGATGGGGACGTCGCGGTCCAACGCGCGGCGTCGAATGGGTTCCCAGTCGATCTCGAGCGCGCCGTGGCACAGCGTGCACTGCAGGCAGATGATGGCCTCGACGCCGCCCTCGTCGATGAGGCGGTCGACATCCGCGGGCGAGCGCGGGCACGAGCCGATGACGAGCTTCGACGACGCCAGCTGCGCGTCGGTCGGGGACTCGATCGCGGCGGGCGGCGACGCGGACGCGTCGAACACGACGGGGTCCCAGTTCAGCGTCCACTCCCACCGTCCGCCCGTCGGCGGCGGGTCGCCCCCGCGCGGCGGGCGGATCTCGTTCTCCTTGACGCCCGCGGCCTCGGACTCTTCCTTTCGCTTGTCGTACGCCGACTCCTCGGACTTCATCGCCTCGTCCGCGTCGGAGGACGCCACGGCGCGGAGGATCGGGGCGATCGCCGATCGTCCCGCGGAACGGCGGCGATTCAACATCGTCCTTCTCGCGACCGCGGAGCCGCGCGCGACGGACGAGGAGGACGACGCGCGGGCGAATCGCGCGCGCGCGCGAGGCGGCGCGGGCGCGACGCGCGATGCTGCGTGGATGACGGACGCCATGAAGACGGCGGCGGCGATGCGGCGTGAGGGCGGCGGACGGGGAATGGAGGCGACGACAGGATTTATGTACTTTTCGGATCTGGTCGGATTCGCCCGTTGATGGATGAGTTCTCGTCTTCGCGCGGGGCGACGTCCGCGCGCACACCGCGCCGCGCCGCGCGTCATGGGGAAGAAAGGCGACCGCCGCGCGAGGGCGCCCGCGACGGACGGCGGCGAGACGTCCGAGGCGTCCGCGGAGCCGGAGCCGGAGCCTCCCGCGGGGATGGGCGCGTTCGAGCGCGAGTACGAGGCGAGATTAGGCGACGGGGATGCGGAGGAGCAGAAGCGGCAGCGTTCGGAGACGACGACGACGACGACGACGACGACGACGCGGCCCGCGTCGGACGACGCGCGCGCGGACGACGCCGAGGTGCATACCGGCGGCGTCATCCTCAGGCTGAACGCGAAGCTCAAGGCGGCGAACGCGGAGCGCGACGCGATGAAGAGGGCGCACGACGCGATGGCGAGAGACCTCGAGGCGCGTCGCGTCGATCCTTCCGCCGCCCGCGCAGCCGGGCGCCATTTAACAACGAATCGAGCTCACTCGCTCACTCGTCCACATCCCTCCCTCTCTCCTTCCTCCCCCGTCCACCACCGCGCAACGCAGGCGGCGGGAAACGAGATCGAGCGCCTGACGCGCGAGCTGTCGACCGCCAAACGCGCGCCGCCGCCCTCGCCGTCGCCGCTCGAGCGTCGCGCGAGGGAGGCGGATGCCTCCGCGGCGGCGGCGAAGGCGGCGGCGGCGGAGGCGCGCGCCGCGCTCGCGCGCGCGCAGATATCGACCCGAGCGATGAAGGACGACCTCGACGCCGCGACGCGCGATCGCGCCGCGGCCGAGCGCGTCGCGGCGGCGGCGAAAGACGAGCTCGCGGTCGCGGCGAAAGACCTCGCGCGGCTGCGCCTCGCGCTCGCCGCGCGAGGCAACGTCGAGGCGAAAGGCGCGTTCTATTACCACACCGGTCCCCATACGACCGCGTCGGCGTGGTGCACGCCGACCCTTAAGGAGTTTCCCCGGCGCATCTCTCCGCCCAGAGTCCCTCGCTTTCAATCCCGACACACCTCGACGCCTTTCGACTCCGCTTCTGACGCCTTTCAACTCCGCCCCGACGTTCTCGCTCGTACGGACCGACCCGAAAGCCGCCGCGGTGATGGACGACGCCGCGAAGAGGCTCGCCGCGGCGGAGCACCGCGCGATCGCGAAGGGCGACGAAATAGCGGCGAGCGTCGCGCGCGAGGCGCTGAGCGCGGCGAGCGAGAGCCGAGACGCGATCGCGAAGGACATCGCGCCCGCGGAGGAGACGTTGGCGCGCGTGAGAAGAGACTTTTCAGACGCCAAGGCTAAGGTGCGTTCTATACACTGGTCCCCATACGACCGCGTTGGCGTGGTGAACGCCGTTCCTTAAGGACTTTTCCCGGCGCATCTCTCCGCCCACCTCTCGCTTTCAATCCCCGCTCTCGACGCCTTTCAACTCCAACTGACGCCTTACAACTCCACCCCGCCATCGCTTTGTATGGAACGACCCTAAAAGTGGGACGCGGAACGCGTCGCGACGACGGGAGCGCTGGAGAAGGCGCAGAAAGAGCACAGCGCGCGAATCCTCGAGCTCGAGAAGACGTGGCAGATGCGGCTGACCGAGGAGGTCCAGCGAGCGACGCGGACGGCGAACGAGCGCGCGCGCGTGAGTGCGACGGACGCCGCGACGAGCGCCGCGAAAGCCGCCGGGTACGACGCGGTGAAGAGCGAACGCGACGAGCTCTTGAGAGGGATGACGCCGCTGGAGATGGCGGCCAGGGACGTCGCGCGCGTGAACGCGAAGCTCACGCAGAAGCTCGTGGACGTGCGGTACCTCGCGGCGTCGCTGACGTACGACCGCGAGGAGGAGGAGGAAGAGGAGGCCGACGCGCGCCGCAGGAATAGCGTCAATAGCGTCGCGTCGCCGCCGCCGCCGTCGACGACGACGACGCGTCGGATCTCCGCGTCGTCCGCGCTGGGGATGGACGACACGCACGCGCGGAGCGTCGTGAAGTCGACGTCGAGCGGGTACATGACGACGACCGTCGTCGCGAAGAAGAAGATCGCGACGGCGCCGCCGCCGGCGCTTCGTCGTCGCGCGCCGACGCCGACGCCGACGCTCGCGCGCCCCCGACTCGCGTCCGCGTCCGCGGACCGCCCGCGCGTGGGCTCCGCCGCGAGCTGGGGCGCCGGTCCGTCGACGACGCCGCCCGCGGCGACGTCGAGCCGCCGCGGCGACGTCAAGCCCGGCGTCGGGCTGTCGAAGCGCGCGCCCGTTCGCGTCGCGTCGCTCGCGCCGCCGTCGGCGTCGTCGCGGCGTCGCCAGCCGCCGCCGCCCTCCGCGGGCGACGACGGCCTCCGTCGCGCGCGCTTCAACCGCAAGCCCGGCATCCCGAGCACGAGTACCCGGGGCGGGATGGGCACGAGCGTGAGCGCGACGGGCGGGGGGTTCGAGTACGCGTCCGCGAAGACGTACGGCGCGTCGCCGGGGGCGCAGGTGAAATCCGTCTACGGATCCGGATCCGCGGCGGGGCCGCGCCGGGCCGACCTCGCGCGCTTCGACGCGCTCGAGCTCGACGGCGACACCCCGCCGCGCGCGCCCGCGGAGAAGAACATCGTCCCGAACATCCGCCCGCCGCCTGAGGTGGATCCCGGGCCCGGGGGGGGGGACCCGGGGATGCGACGACTGGACGCGAGTCTGAGGGGCGAGTTCGACGCGTTGCGCGCGGAGTACGGCGACTTGCTGAGAAAGGCGACGAGCGGCGGGGCGGGCGTCGGGGACCTCGCGCGGAGTTTAGAGGACGTCATCGCGCGGCTCGAGGAGAAGTCCGCGCAGATCGCGGGGTTGCAGCGCATACGATGAGAGGAGCGTTCTAGTCTAGTTTCTATAAGATATCGAGTCCACCCATCTTCTCGAAGTCCACTCGTCTTCGAGTCCACCCATCTCCGTCGTCGTCGTCACTGCGTCGTCATCGGCAGTCGAAAATCGCCGGCGGGAGCTTCTTCGCGTCCCTCGGGTCCACGCACTCACTCGGAACCGCCGCCGCGGCGCACCACACGCACGGGGGCTTGCACGACCGCTGCGTCGTCTTCGCCGCGCACTCCCCCCCCGGAGCCGGCGCGGTGATCGACGTGGACGCGTCGCGGCCTCGAGGCGCGAGCGCGGCGGCCGGCGTCGCCGCGAGGAGGAGGCAGACCATCGCGGCGAGGAGCGCCGCGAGGAACGCGGACGGCGAACGTCGCGACATCGATCGGTGTGTCGCTTGGCACGGCAGGTGTGTCGCTTGGCACGGCAGGTTGGCACGGCATCCTGTCGTGAAAACCAAATACGCTTCGTACGAGGTAAAGTGTTGCGAGCGCGCTCATCGTTCAGTTTCATCGGCACGTCGGCACGTTCATCGGCACTTCGAGAGTGAACCGTCGCCGGTTTCATCGGCGCTCAGGGAAAAATATCGGCGTCGAGTCTGCGTTCATCGAGCGACGCTCCCGCACGGCGAGTGCCACGCGGCGCATCGCGATTTGGGCGGGAAATTAAAAAGCGCCCGGACACCTTCGACCGTCGCGCGCGCACACCACGCCGCGCACACCACGCCGCGCACGCACGCATCCGCTCATCAATGAGCACCGCCGCCGCCGCCTCTCGACTCTCCTGCGCCCGCGCGCTCACGCCCTCGCGCGTCGCCCTCGACGCGTCGTCGCCGCCGCCGAATCGCGGCGTCCTCGCGCCGGCGCGGCGCCGAGGCCGCGCCCTCCTCGCGGGATCCCCGACGCGCGCGCTCGCGTCCACGCCGCGCTGGAACGTCTCGTCCACCGCGATAAGTAAGATGAGCAGCTCGAGGACGATCGTGAACGATCACTACAGCTTCGGCCCGCTGGACATCCCGCGATCGCAGGTGTTCGCGGAGACGCCGCTTTCGTACGGCATCGTCAACCTCAAGCCGGTCGTGCCGGGGCACGTCCTCGTCGTGACGCGACGGATCATCAAGCGGTTCGAGAGCCTCACCGAGGACGAGCTCGTGGACGTGTGGACGCTCGCGAAGAAGGTGGGGTCCGCGCTGGAGAAGCACCACGGCGCGACGTCGCTGACGTACGCGATCCAGGACGGCCCGAGCGCGGGGCAGACGATCCCGCACGTGCACATACACGTCCTGCCGAGGAGAGACGGCGATTTCGAAAACAACGACGAGGTGCGTTCTACACACTGGTCCCCATACGACCGCGTTGGCGAGGTGGACGCCGATCCTTAAGGACTTTGCCCGTCGTCTCTCTCCTCCCATCCCTTGCGTTCAATCCCCGTCCTCGACGCCTTTCAACGCCATCTGACGCCTTTCAACTCCACCCCGCCTTCCAACTCCACCCCGAAAACAACGACGAGGTGTACGACGCGGTCGACGCGAGCGAGAGGGCGATCGGGGGGGGCGGGGAGCGGCTGAACTTGGACGCGGAGCGGGTGATCCGGACGCCGGAGGAGATGGCGGCGGAGGCGGCGACGATCCGGAAGCTGCTGTTCAACAACGGGGTCAACCCGAACGCGCGCTGACGCTGATGTGAGGATGACCGACGGAGTCGTCGCGGGCGAGCGGCTGGGAGCGACGACTGGACGAGAGAATAATAAGACAGGAAGCGACTTCGAAGAAGTCAGGGGGGACGGAGGCGAGGAGGACGGACGGACGGACGGACGCCGACCGCGGTGCGAACGATATTACGCACCGCGCGAGCGGCCCGGTCGATCGCGATGGCGCCGCGGCGCCTCCTTGTATAAGACGAAAGCACGTTATCAACACCGCTGTCTGTACTACCCGAGCATGGACTCCAAGTCGATGTCCGCGGCGGTGATCTTTTTCGCGCCGAGCTTCATCGGCTTCGGCTTGGCGGACGACGACCCCCGGAGATCCCCGCGCGTTGCCCCCCCTCGTCCTCCGATGGTCACGTGCCCAGTCGCGTCCGTCCGTCGCGCGGGCGGCGGGCGCCGCGCGACCGGCGCAGCCTGCGCGGGCGCTGGGGCGAACAGGTCGTCGTCGTCGCCGTCGCCCCAACCGCCGCCGTCGCCGCCGCCGTCGCCGCCCGCGTCGCCCCAGCCGTCGTCGTCGTCCGCCGCCGCCGCGAACCGGTTCGGCTTCGAAACCGCCGCGCTCGGCGCGTTACTCCTCCCGACCCCGCCCAGACCGGACAACCGCTGCCGCGCGGCGAGCTCCTCCGCGTCCTCGCCGAAGTCGTCGTCGTCCATGTCGCCCCACCCGTCGTCGTCGTCGTCGTTCGCCGTCGCGCCGCCCCCCGCCGCCTTCGGCGACGGCGGCGGCGAATCCCACTTGGACGCCGCCGCGGACGCCGCGGACGCGGACGCGCCGCCGTATCCTCCGCGCGACTTCGCCGGCGTCGTCTCGCGGCTCGCCGTCGGCGTGTACGACTCGCCGTACAACCGCGGCGGCGGCGCCGCGGACGAGAACGCCTTCGCGGACATGTCCACCCCGCGCGCGGCGGCTTCCTCCTCCGCGCTCTTCTCCCGCGACTTGTAACTCTTGGAGTCGCTTTCGCCGCCGCCGACGCCGCCGGATATGCGCTTCGCCGCGGCGTCCACGGCCCACTTCAACAGCCCGCCCTTGGGTTTCGGCGCGCCCGCGCGCTCCGCCTCCGCGGCGAGCAGCGCCGCCGCCGCCTCCGGCCCGCGCTCCAACCGCGCGCTGTGCTTCTTTAACACGTCGACGAACGCCTCGAGGCACTCGAACGCGTTCTTTCGAACGTCGTTATCCGGATCCGCGCACAGCGGCGCGACGGACGGGACGACGCGGCCGGCGCACTCGCCAGGGTCGTAATACGCGATCGTCGCCACGAGCGCCATGACACCCGCGACGCGCGCGGGAGGGAACGGGTCACGCAGCGCTCTGGTGAAGGCGTTGAGGAGGACCCTCTTCGCGGTCGTCTCGGAGAGGTACCCGGCGACGTTGCCGAGGAGGATCGTCGTGTTGGCGCGAATCGCCGGCTCGACGTCCGTCTGCAGCTTGCTCAGATGCTTCAGCATTCCCTGGTGCGATCGCTGCGAGAGCTTCGAGGCGAACAGGAGCGTGGACTTGAGCGTGAGCTCGCGGAGGTACGGCTCCTCGTCCGCGAACCCGGTCTGCGTCGCCGGCCACACCGTCTCGTCCACCACCTTCTCCGGGAGGTGCTCCGCGAACGCGTGCAAGTTTTCCAACAGCGCCATCCGCACCGTCTTGTCCGCGCTCGAGGTGAACAGCTTGACGATGGTGGGCGTGACGCGCGCCGCGAACGTCTCCGCGTCGAGCCCCTTCGCCGCGTGCAGCATCGGATGGACCGCGAGCGCGGGCGCGCTGCCGAACACGAGCGCCTCGGCGACTTGCGGAAGAATTTTTCGCTCCACGCACGGCTTGGCGAGAGACTCCAGCACGCGCGGGAGGTGCCGGAAGAACTGTTCCTTCTCGATCGCGTCCTTGAGCGAGAGGTTATCCAGAAACGTCGTCGTCTCCACGAGCTTGTTCGCGAACAGCGCGGAGTTATCGACGAGTTTCTTCGGGTTATACCGCCGCGCCGGCTGAGACCCGAGGAGCTTTTGGTAATCCTTGAGCAGCGCCGGCGGGATGCGACTCGTCTCTCGCAGCTGATCCGTGCGCTGCAGCGGCTCGCCCCTGTACACCTCCTGTATCAGGCACCCCAACCCCCACGCGTCGATCGCCCACGGCGGGCCCTCCGGCACGCTCGCCCAGTCCCCCCTGCGGTACTCCTCCGGCTTGTACTGATCCGGCACCGCGAAGCTCGAGTGCACGATGCGCGCGTCGCCGTTCGTCCCACGTCCGACGGACGCGAGCTCGCTCACGAGGTCGAACCCGGAGAGCTTCCAATCGAGCCTGTCGGTCACGACGACCGCCGCCGCGCTCACGCCGCCGTGCACGAGCGCGCAGTCGTTGGAGAGGAACGACACCGCGGTCGCGATCTGACGCAGCCCGAGCGCGAAGTAATCGTCTCGCATCTGATGAGGGTCGTTCCGTACGAAGCGATGATATCGGGGTGGAGTTGAAAGGCGTCAGAAGCGGAGTTGAAAGGCGTCGAGGTGTGTCGGGATTGAAAGCGATGGACCCTGGGCGGAGAGAAGCGCCGGGCGAAGTCCTTAAGGATCGGCGTTCACCACGCCGACGCGGTCGTATGGAGACCAGTGTGAGATAGAACGCGCCTGATCCGTGGACGTCGGGAGGTCGCGCAGGTGCTCCGTCAGCGGCGTCACCGCCTCCGTGACGACGTAGATGGTGAGCTCCGGCCCGTTCTCGACCTCGAGCGAGTCCTTCACGAGCAGCACGCACGGGTGCCGGATGAGCTTAAGGCGTTTCGCGCCGTTCCGCGCGGTCGCGATCCGCACTCGGTCTTGATCCACGTTGCCCACGAACTTGAACACGGACACCGCGGATCCGTCCTCCTTGCTGACGCCGCGGTAGTGCGTCCACGGCCCGAACGCGCCGGCGCGGTACGGCTCGCCGAGGTCGTAGTTCAGCTTCGGGCCGCTCTGCCCGAAGAGGTTGCCGATGCTCCCGAAGGAGACGTTGTTGAACATGGCGCGTGGGTCAGCGACAAGATCGCTTCCCGCTGCTCTCCGCTCGTTCTCGCGCTGGCGAGCGGGCGCCGACTCTGAGTCTCTCGATCGATCGCGGCGCGGGCGCGGGCGCGGACGCGCGGCGTCGAGGGGCCGCGGCGAGGGACGCGCGCGAGGGGCCGCGGCGCGCTTCGGCGGACGCGAGGGAGACGCGCGGGAGCGCCGAGGACGCGCGCGTCGGCGGTGAGCCGCGCGGCCGTGCGATGTGCCGCGCGGAGGCGCCTTCGAGCGCGCGGCGGAGTCGAACGTTCGGCGCGGCGTCCGCGGCTGGGTCGGTCGTCGTCCGAACTCATCGCGAGGCCGTTCAAAAGTCGGCGAAGCAACCGCCAACTCTCCACGCTCGGCGCCGACAGTTCCGACCGCGCGCGACGGCGACGACGCGTGCGCGCGAACCACCGGCGACGGCATCCGCGGCCGCGCGGCGCTCGACGACGGCGACGGACGCGAGACGCGGGCGGGCGTTCGAAGGACGGACGGACGAACGAACGACGACGACGACGACAAACGTTCGTTCGCGACGACGATGAGCCCGCCGAAGGGCACTACTAAGATCCCGTCCTCGTACATCCGCGAGAGCCTCCTCAACGACGGGACGACGAAGTATCACGTCCGCGCGTACGACGCGGTCGAGCGCAAGGCTGTCGCGATCGGGACGTACGCGACGATGACGGAGGCGGAGCGCGCGTTCGCGGCCGCGACGGAGCCGGGAGGACGGCTCGCGAGAGACGACGCGATGCCGGGCTGGGGCGCTTCACCGATCGCCGCGGCGAAGGAGGAGCCGAGCGTCCCCGCGGCGCCGAGGGCGGCGATCGTCGCGCCCGCGGCGCCGCCCGAGCGATGGATCCCGGCGTTCGCTCCCGCGCCCGCGCCGGTTCAAGTCGCGCCGGCGAAGACCGAGGCGCCGTCAGCCTCCGCGCTCGCCGCCGCCGAGCTCGCCGCCCCGCCCGCGGTCGCGCCGCTGCGCTTCGTGATGAAGCCGCCGCCGCCGGTGGAGCAGCCCCCCGCGGCGCCGGCGCCGACGCTCAAGTTCGTGATCAAACCGCCGCGGTCGCCGCCGCCGGAGGAGGACGGCGAGAAGAAAGCGGCGGCGGCGACGACGGCGGCGGCGGCGGAGGGAGAAACCGAAAACGCCGCCGCCGCCGCGGACGCGAAACCGGACGCCGCGATGGACGCCGCGCGCGAAAACCCGGAGAGGTACCAGGGCACGGCGACGACGAACGAGTGGAAGCGCCCGCCGCTGAGCGAGTGTTCCCCGGAAGACTTCATGCTCGATTTTTTCCGCTTCCACGAGTCGCGCGGCGACGACTGGGAGATCGTCTGGGACATCCTCGACAACGCGCTGCGACGCAGCGGGCGCCCGCACGACACGTTGGGCCTGTACAGACAGGTGTGCGCGCGAGGCGGGTTCATCAGCCGCGAGAGCGCCAAGGCGCGCATAAAAATGCCAGAAGTCTTCGGCCACCTCTTCAACTACTGGATCGGACACACGTACACGGACATCGGAAACAACCTCCTGAACGTGTACGAAAGGTATTTCCTCCCGTACGAGGTCGCGCACCCGGAGGACACCCCCGAGCAGACGACACCGTGCGTCGCGTGCGCGCGCGTCGTCCACGCCGGGGGCGACGCCGTCCCGATGTACGCGCAGTCGACGTGGATCGAGTGCGACGCGTGCGGCGAGCGCAGGCACGAGTGCTGCGCGTCGCGGGACGATCACGTCAGGAGCGCGGAGCGCGACGGCGGGAGAGCGACGTCGTACGTGTGCGAGAAGTGCGCGCCCGATCCGGGTCCGGGGACGAGCTCGACCGTCGGCGTGGAGCTCTCGATCGCGGGCGAACGCGTCGTCGTGCGCGCGGTGGAGTCTCCCGGCGGCGGCGGCGGCGGCGGCGGCGGCGGCGACGTCGCGGCGGCGGCGAAACGGAAACGCGACGCCGCGGACAAGGCGGCGAGGGCGAAGATGGACGAGCACTTCGAGCGGTACCTCGCGATGCAGCGTCGGCGCGGGCGCGCGTACGACGCGAACCACGTGCGGCCGGTGCGAGCGGAGCTGCCCGGATTGCCGATATCGAAAAAGTTCGACAAGGGACCCGGCGCGGGCGGAGGATCGGGCGCGGGGGGCGGAGACGCGGGGGGCGCCGCGCCCGGTCGTTTGCCCGGGCTCGGGCTGCTTCACCACGCCCAGGGCGTCGGCGGGTATTCGGGCGTGCTCAGCATGTTGAAGCCCGCGCAGTGACGACGACGACGGACGGACGGACGGACGGACGAGCGAAACGATGTAGGATTCCGCTGATGATGTTACAACCGGTGAGACGAATCGAATCGAAATCGAAATCGATCACAGCACGAACCGACTGAGGTCCGTCTTCTTCAGGAGCTCGCCGATGGCGTCGTCCACGTCCTTGACGTCGATGACCACCTTCAACCGCGCGTCCTCGCCCTCCGCCTCCCTCGTCTTCCTCACCCTCTCCGGCGCCGCGAACGAGACGTCCTCCACGATCTTCTCGAGCACCGTGTGCAGCCGCCTCGCGCCGATGTTGTCCACGGTGCGGTTCACCTCCGCGCTGATGTCCGCGATGTGCGCGATCGCGGCGTCCGTGAACGACAGGTCCACG
Organism: Micromonas pusilla CCMP1545; assembly: GCF_000151265.4. Lineage (NCBI taxonomy): Eukaryota > Viridiplantae > Chlorophyta > Mamiellophyceae > Mamiellales > Mamiellaceae > Micromonas > Micromonas pusilla. Next base: position 641,911 of record NW_003315886.1, read on the forward strand.
CCCTCGGTCTCGAGCAGCGCCTTCTGCTGCTTGATCACGTTCGTCTCCGGCTCGGTGAGGATGCGGAGGAGGTCCTCTTTCGTGAGGCCCTTGAGTTCCACCTTGATCGGCAGGCGGCCTTGGAGCTCCGCGAGCATGTCCGAGGGCTTGCACTGATGAAACGCGCCGCTCGCGATGAATAAGATCTGATCCGTGTTGACGTTCCCGTGCTTCGTCTGCACGACGCTGCCCTCGATGATCGGGAGTAAATCCCTCTGGACGCCCTCCGAGGACGCGTCCGCGCCGTGCCGGTAATCGTTCGACGAGACGATCTTAGGGTCGAGGGTCCATACGAGCGAACGTCGGGGTGGAGTTGAAAGGCGTCAGGGGTGGAGTTGAAAGGCGCCGAGGTGTGTCGGGATCGAAAGCAGCGAGGGGTGGGCGGAGAGATGCGCCCGCCGGGAGAGAAAGTCCTTAAGGATCGGCGTTAACCGCGCCGACGCGGTCGTACGGGGACCGGTGTGGGAATAGAACGCGCCTTGTCGATCTCGTCCAGAAAGACGATCCCGTCGTTCTCCGTCGCGCTGAGCGCCTCCTTCACCACGGTGTCGCTGTTGATGAGACGCTCGTACTCCATCTCTTCGATGACCGGGCGGCACTCCGCGACGGTCATCCTCTTCTTCGTCGTGCTCCCCTTCCCGCTCTTGCCTCTCACCCCTTCGTTGAGGAACTTATTCAGCGAGATGACAACCTCCCTCGGCGGGACCATCCCCGAGAGCACGTCCCCGGGGCCGCCGCCCGCGTTGTCCGGGAGCTCGAGCTCGATCGTCCGTCCGTCCAGCCTCCCTTCGCGGTACATCGACAGGAACGCCTCGCGCGTGGCGTCGCCGCTGGTCTCGCCGCACATGAACTCCACGACCTTGTTCTCCACGATGGCGTCCACCTCGGATTGAAACTTCGTCCGCAGCTTCGCGCGCGTGATGTGCACGGCGTTGTCGACCAGGTCCTTGATGATCTGATCCACGTCGCGGCCGTGGAAGCCCACCTCCGTGAACTTCGTCGCTTCCACCTTGACGAACGGCGCGTCCGTGATCTTCGCGAGGCGCCGCGCGATCTCGGTCTTGCCGCACCCCGTGGGACCGATCATGAGGATGTTTTTGGGGACGATCTCGTCGCGAAGCGACGGGTCGACGCGGTGGCGACGCCAGCGGTTCCTGAGCGCGACCGCGCACGCGCGCTTCGCGTCCGCCTGGCCGACGATGAACTTATCAAGGAGTTCCACGGTCTTCGCCGGGGTGAGGCCGTCCGTGCCGCTGAGCGCGGCGCGGAATTGCTCCGCGAGCGGCACCGCTTTGTTTTTCCTCCCTTCGGGCGGCGACGCGCGGCCGGATCCGCCTCCGGGCGTCGCGGTGGGCGGCGGCGGCGGCGGCGGCGGAGGCGTCTTCGTCGGCTCCACCCCCGCGGCGGCGTCGACGACGGACGGCGCCGGCGCCGCGGCGGCGCGCGCGGCGAACCCGCGCGCGAGCGACGGCGCGCGGCGCACCGGCGCGGCGGCGGCGACGGGTCGTCGCGTCGGGTTCGAGAATGTTAGCAGCAGCGCGAGGGTCGACGAGGACGACGACGTCGACGCGCTCGCGCGGACGCGAGATCCGCCGCCGCTCGCGGCGGCCCGCGCCGCTCGGCGAGCGACCGAGATCGCCATGGTTCGTGCGAAGCCGCGGGCGGTGTGTCGCGGCGGACGCGCGGCGTGGGAGTGACGCGTCGTGGGCGCGCGAGATCGACGTCACCGCGGAGTCGCCGGCGGTCAGCGACGCCAAACGGACTCGCACTCGTCCGTGCCAGCAGCGAGACAACCGTTACGCGGTGGCGTCACAACGCGCCCGCCATGCGCAGCCGCCCCACGTACGGCGACGGCGTCCTCGCGGAGCCCCCGCACGCGTCGCGCCTCCTCTCCGCGGACGCGCATCGAAAACCCTCGCGCGTGACGTGGCGAATCGTCCGCCGCTTCCTCACGTTCGCCGCCGCGCTCGTCCTCCTCTGGGTCGCGAAGGTCCATCGAGAGCGAGCGGTGAAAGCGACGCGGCGCGGCGCCGGCGCCGCGAAGATGTTCCCGACCCGGCCGCGGCGGCCCAAGCCGACGCTGACGGAGGCGTCGAAGGCGGCGCGGGAGGCGGACACCGAGCTGAACCGCGCGTTGGCGCACACGGAGGCGCTGCGGAGGGCGCGGAGCGAGGGAACCGCGGCGCGCGTGAATCGCTTGCCCGCTGAGGACGAGGGGACTTGATGCGTGAAGAGGCAAGAGGCGTCTCTGGCGCGATCGCACGTTCACTGTCGCGCGCGCGCGGCCCAGCCGCGACGATGACGTCGACGTCCCGATCGACGACGCGCGCCGTCTTCGCCGCGCGACGCCTCCCGCTCCTCGCCGCGACCGCGGCGGCGGCGGCGATCGTCCTCCTCCTCGCGGCGACGCCCGCGCGCGCGTCCGAAGGGGACGCGGGAGGATCATCGCGGCCGCCCGTCAACCTCCTCGGCGTGCACCCGTCGCTCCTCGCGTCGTATCGCGCGTCCGATCGCTTCTCGTGCGACGACGGACGCGTCGTCTTGGACCCGTCGAAGATCAACGACGAGTACTGCGACTGCGCGGACGGCATGGACGAGCCCGGGACGTCCGCGTGCGCTAACGGGCGCTTCCACTGCCGCAACCGCGGCGGCGAGCCGAAAGATCTGCCGTCGTCGCGCGTCAACGACGGCGTGTGCGACTGCTGCGACGGCAGCGACGAGGTCGGGCGCGTTGGCGGCGTCCGGTGCGAGAAGACGTGCGCGGCCGCGGGGAGGAAGCGCCGCGCGGAGCTCCTCGAGCGTCTGAAGCTCGCCAAGGGCGGCGTCGCGAAGAGGCGCGCGGCGATCGCGGCAGCGCCCGCGGCGAGGGCGAAGTGGTCCGCAGAGGTGGCGAGGCTCCAGAATGAGCGCGACGCGAAGAAGATCGCCGCGGACGCGAGCGAGAAGCTCAAGGACGACGCGGACGAGAGAGCGAAAGCGCTCGAGAAGGTGGAGGAGGAGGAGAAGGCGGCGGCGGCGGCGGATGAGGAGGAGGAGAAGAAGAGGGCGGAGGAGGCGGAGGCGTCCGCCGCGAAGGAGGGCGCGGAGGACGACACAGCTGGCGCCGCCGCCGCGGAGCGATCGGAGCGATCGGAGCAATCGGAGGATCTCGCGAAGCTCTCGAGGGACCTCGACGAGCTCGAGGCGATGATCGACGACATCGGCGACGGCGCCGCCGCGCCCGCGCCCGCGCCGGAGCATGAGGAGACGGACGAGGAACGCGGCGAGCGGATGATGCGTCAGTGGGTCAAAGACGACGCGCCCGAGAAAAAAGACGACGACGTCGTCGAAGACGACGCGGCGCGGGATCTGGAAGATCCGACGCCGTACCTCCCCGAAGACGTGGACGCGGACGCGTACGACGACGTGAACGAGTCCGAGCCCGAGCCCGAGCCCGAGAGCGGCGGCCTCCTCGGCAAGGCGAGCAAGATGTTCAAAGGTTGGGGCGCGCGGCGGCGGCGATCCGCGAAGAAGACGCGGGGAGGAAACGCCTCCTCCGACGCGGACGCGAGCCCGTCCGCCGCGACCGAAGCGCGCGCGGAGGCGAACCGCCTCCGCGACGCGTGGTCCGCCGACGCGACCGCGTTGCGCGAGACCGAGGACGCGCTGCGCGAGAACGAAGCGCGTCTGACGCGCTTCATGGGCGAAGACGACGAGTACGCGTACATGGTGGGCGAGTGCTACGAGGCTAAAGTGGACAAGTACGTCTACGAGGCGTGCCCGTTCGGCAAGGCGTCGCAGGACTCGACGTCGCTCGGGACGATGCAGGATATCGACCGCGCTTCCCCGAGGACGTTCAAATTCACCGGCGGCGAGGGGTGCTGGAACGGCCCCGCGCGGTCGCTGACGGCGACGGCGCGGTGCGGCGCGGAGAACAAACTCGCGGAGGTGATCGAGACGTCGAGGTGCGAGTACGTCGCGACGCTCGTCACGCCCGCGGCGTGCGCGGAGGACGAGGAGCGGGCGGCGAGGGAGGAGCTGGACGCGTTGGAGCGCGAGATGCGCGCGGCGGAGGAGGGGGGGCACGACGAGTTGTGATGCGATGGATGCGTTGTCGTCACGCCTCGTCATCTTAGTCACTACCTACTGCGTGTAGACTACCCGTCGTCGTCGGCTGCGCGAACGGATCTCATCTCTCGTCGTCGCGTCGCTCGTCGTCTCCTTCGCGCGGCCGTCGTCGTCCGTCCGTCGCGTCTCCCACGTCTCACACGTTGAACCCCTCGTCCCGCAAGCACTTCAAGTGCGCTTCGATCAGGTACCGGCACTTCTCCTCGTCGTGCTCCGGGATGCACGCGTCGCGCGCGTTCTTCGTGATCGGGCACGCGCAGCAGATCTTCTTCGGTTTCGTCTCCGGCGCCGCTGCGGTCTTGCTCGCGCCCGCGCCCATGGCTGGCGAGGCGACGCGGCGTCGCGCGACGGCGACGACTCGGCGGCGGCGGCGGCGGCGGCGCGCTGAGACGCGCGACGACGCGAGGGAGCGGCGCGGTGGGTTGGGACGCGCGCGCAATGGAGTGGCGACGTCACGTCGTCGCTTCGCCTCGAACCGTCATCGACCGGCCGGCGCGGCGGAGCGAGACGAGCGCGAGATGAAGGATCTCAGCACCCGACGAGAGAAAAAGAGGGTTTTTGCGGCGCACGCGCGCGCACTCGCGACGACGCGCAGGGGAACGGACTCGCGTGCGGCGGCCGCGTTCACCCCGCGCGAAGATGCCCCCGAGCAAGAAGAAGGGCGACGAGAGCCCCGCGGACAGGCTCGATCGCATCGCGATCGTCTCCGCGGATCGATGCCGTCCGAAGAAGTGCCGGCAGGAGTGCAAAAAGGCGTGCCCGGTGGTGAAGATCGGTGCGCGCCCGCCCCATATGCGCGTCCCGCTCGCTGGCCGTCGCGTTTCGTCCATCCCGTCCCTCTCGTCCCTCGTCCGTCGTCCGTCGCGAACGACATCGTTCGCGCGGACGACGACGTCGACGTCCTCCGCGCGGCGGCGGGGGGGGGGGGCGGCGCGCGTCGCCTTCGCCCCCGACTCGACCCAACCCTGATTCTGATTCTTCCCACAGCGATCGATTCCTCCGTCCATCAGTCCGCCCTCCGTTCTTCTCCTCGACGCTCGCACCCCCCCCATCCTCATCCTCCGCTTCCTCCTCCTCCTCCCGCGAAAACCCTAAATTAACGCAGGCAAGATGTGCATCGAAGTCAGCGGCTCGAGCTCTAAGATCGCGTACATCTCCGAGGAGCTGTGCATCGGATGCGGCATCTGCGTCAAGAAGTGCCCGTTCGACGCGGTGCAGATCATAAACCTGCCGAAAAACCTCGAGAAGGAGACGACGCATCGATACGGCCCGAACAGCTTCAAGCTTCATCGGCTGCCGATGCCGAGGCCCGGTCAGGTGTTGGGGTTAGTCGGCACGAACGGGATCGGGAAGTCCACCGCGCTGAAGATTTTGAGCGGGAAGCTCAAGCCGAACCTAGGGAAGTTCACCGCGCCGCCGGATTGGCAAGAGATCTTGAACTACTTTCGCGGTTCCGAGATCCAAAACTACCTCACGCGCATCTTAGAAGACGACATCAAGGCGCTCATCAAACCGCAGTACGTGGACCACATCCCGAAAGCGGTGAAAGGGCAGGTCATGGAGTGCCTCGAGAAGCGAGACGAACGAGGGACGATCGACTACCTCGTCCGCGAGCTCGACCTCGAAAACGTCTTGGACCGCGAGGTCAAGGCGTTGTCGGGCGGGGAGCTGCAGCGCTTCGCGATCGCGATCGTCGCCGTGCAAGACGCGGACTGTTACATGTTCGACGAGCCGTCGTCGTACCTGGACGTGAAGCAGCGTCTGAAGGCGTCCCGGGTGATTCGGTCGCTGATCGCGATCGAAAAGTACATCATCGTCGTCGAGCACGATCTCTCCGTGTTGGATTATCTCAGCGACTTCATCTGCTGTCTGTACGGCAAACCCGGCGCGTACGGCGTCGTGACGATGCCGTTCGGCGTCAGAGAGGGGATCAACATCTTCCTCGCGGGGTTCGTCCCCACGGAAAACTTACGGTTTCGAGAGGAGGCGTTGACGTTCAAGGTGGCGGAGACGGCGGACGAGCGCGAGGGCGGACAGGACACGAAATTTTTGCGGTTCAAGTACCCCGCGATGAAGAAGACGCAAGGGAACTTCTCGCTCACGGTGCACGAGGGCGAGTTCACGGACACGGAGATCATCGTGCTGCTCGGCGAGAACGGCACGGGGAAGACGACGTTCATTCGCCTCATCGCGGGACTCGTCAAGCCCGACGAGGAGATGGACGACCTCCCGGAGTTCAACGTGTCGTACAAGCCGCAGAAGATTTCGCCCAAGTTTGAGTCCACCGTGCGCGACTTGCTTCACAAGAAGATCAGGGACTCGTACTTGCACCCGCAGTTCATCTCGGACGTCATCAAACCTCTGAACATCGAACAGCTCATGGACAACCAGGTCGTGACGCTGTCCGGCGGCGAGCTGCAGCGCGTCGCGCTGACGCTGTGCATGGGGCAGCCCGCGGATCTCTACCTCATCGACGAGCCGTCCGCGTACTTGGACTCGGAGCAACGCATCTGGGCGTCGAAGGTGATCAAGCGGTTCATCATCCACAGTAAGAAGACCGCGTTCATCGTCGAGCACGACTTTATCATGGCGACGTACCTCGCGGACAGGGTCGTGGTGTACACTGGGACGCCGGCGTTGGAATGCGAAGCCGCGACGCCGTGCGGGCTCTTGCAAGGGATGAACGCGTTTTTGAAACACCTGGAGATCACGTTCCGCAGAGACCCGACGAACTACCGCCCGCGCATCAACAAGTTCGCGTCGACGAAGGATCAGGAGCAGAAGGAGCTCGGGAACTACTACTACATCGACGACACCTGATCGTCGACGTGCGCGTAGTTAGGTGGGGGCGTAGAGAGGTGGGGGGGGGCGACACGGTTGTCAATACGAAGAAACAAATTCATCGAACATCGTTCGTCGCTATCGATACTGAATCCCCACCCGACCCCCGCGATGATACTACAGTATCGTCACCGCCCTTTATTATCCACGCCGCCCGCGTCCGAGAGCATCATGAACAGCTCCTCGTCCCGGATGTGCCCTCTCTCCATCGCCGCGTCCAACGGCGTCCGCCCCCTCTTATCCCTCGTCGACACCGCCGCGCCTCTCCGTATCAACAACTTCGCGACGTCGTCCCTATCCCCGCGACCGACGCACGCGTGCAAACACGTCACGCCGTCGTCGTCCCTCGCCGAGTTGATGTCCGCGCCGTGCTGAAGCAGAAGCTCGACCATGGCCTCGTGCCCGCGCTCGCTCGCGACTCTCAGCGCGCCGGCGCCGGCGGACGCGCCGCGCGTCAACGCGACGAATCCCGCGCCGACGTCGTCCGTCACGACCGCCACCGCGAGCTCGTCCTTCCATCGGCCGCTGGACGACCCGGCGCCGTCTTTCGGCGGCGCCATGAACGCGCGGTCGACGTACTTGGCTCGGACGTACGCGGCTTTCGTCTCGAACGGATCGCTCGGCGTCGGTTTTTTCATCTTCGTCCCAGTAGTCCCCGTCGACGACGCCTCGCCCTCGCCCTCGCCCTCGCCCTCGCCCTCGCCGCCGCCGCCGCCGCCGCCGCCGCCGCACTCCCACGTCTCGTTCGCGACGTCGTTCCCTCGCCGCGTGAACAGCGCCATCACGCTCGGCTCCCACACGCGCACGTCCAGCGTGCACGACCGCACCTTGGACACGTGCACGCCGAGCTGCCTGTGCGCGCCGGAGCACGTGATGCACAGCAACACGCCCAGGTTGAGCGACGCCCAATCCGGATCCCTCGCGCCGCAGTCCGCGCAGTGGTCGTTCCCGGGCGCGGCTCGGAGCTCTCTCAGCGTCGCGCGCGTGTCGATCGGCGCCGCGGATGATGGGGGGTACCGCCCGAGAGCGCCGTTGGGGCCCTCCTCGACCTCCGTGATCGCGAGCTCGTCGCCGCTAAAGTCGGAGGAGAGCGCGCTGCCGCCTGAGGGCCATTCCATACAAAGCGAAGTCGGGGTGGAGTGGAAAGGCGTCAGGTGGAGTTGAAAGGCGTCGAAGGCGGGGATTGAAAGCGAGGGGTGGGCGGAGAGACACGCCGGGAAAAGTCCTTAAGGAACGGCGTTCACCACGCCAACGCGGTCGTATGGGGACCAGTGTATAGAACGCGCCGGAGAGCGCGCGGCGGTGGCGGCCGGCGCCGAAGCCTCCGAACGACGCGGACCGACCGTGCGCGCCGCCGCCGCCGCCGCCGCCCCCCGACGTCTTCATCCGCGGGCCTTTCGACGGCGAGTTGGGCCCGGGGCTCCTCGTCCTCGACGGCGACCCTAACCCGATCTGCGCGACCGAGTCCTGAGGGTCGAGGGTCCGTACGAGCGAACGTCGGGGTGGAGTTCAAAGGCGTCAGTCGATGGAGTTATGAGGCATCGAGGACGGGGATTGAAAGCGGGGGACCCTGGGCGGAGAGAGACGACGGGAAAAGTCCTTAAGGATCGGCGTTCACCACGCCGACGCGGTCGTATGGAGACCGGTGTGAGATAGAACGCACCTGGATCGCTCGCGTGGAATTGAGCAGCCCCGCGATGGCGGTGGTGATCGCCTCCATCCACCGCGCTCGGTCCGCCTCGCTCTCCGCCTGCAACGCGTACGTCTTGTTGATGGACACGACGCGGAAACAGAACCGCATGTTCGAGTCGTCCAGGTCCGGTTTGATCGTCGCCGTGAGAAGCGACACGGTCTCCTTCGCGCTGCCGTGCCGCACGTCCTTGTCTGGGTCGTTCCATACAAAGCGACGAACGTCGGGGTGGAGTTCAAAGGCGTCAGAAGCGGAGTTGAAAGGCGTCGAGGGCGGGGATTGAAACCGAGGGACCCTGGGCGGAGAGAATCGCCGGGAGAGAAAGTCTTTAAGAAACGGCGTTCACCACGCCGACGGGGTCGTATGGGGACCAGTGTAAGGAAATCGCACCTCTGTAGTACGTGAGGTGCCCGAGCGCGTCGAGGACGAAGAACCGCCGCTTCCAATCCGCGCGCATGTTGCCGCTCCGCTTGAGGAGGTACCCCTGCGTCAGCACCGCGACGTTGCCGCCGAGGCTGTCGCTCCGCGAGTGCGTCCGCCGCGAGTGCGGCGGGCGCGCCGCGGAAGCGCCGTCGTCGTCGCGCTCGCCGCCGTCGTCGTCGTCGTCGCCGCCGAGGAGTTCGAACCCGCCCTCTCTCGAGTCCCCCCTCCTGTGGCGCGCGTTTATTATTACGTTTCTCGTCCCGTCGAGACTCGAACCTCGTCTGCCGACCGGCCCCGCGATCATCTGGCCCTCGACCGCCGCGGCTTCGCTCGCGCACGCGTTCGCGTTCGCGTCCACGGCGTCGCGCATCACCGCGGCCATGACGCGCGAGCGGTCGCTCGTCATCGAAAACGCATCCGCGTGCGACGGCGCCTCCGCGCCCGTCTCTCTCGTCACCCGCGCGTGGTACTCCGCCATCGCGGTCGCGAGCTGCGTCGCCTCCGACGCCGCCTCGCGCTCGTCCTCGTCGCAGCGCCGCAGCACCTCCTCGCTGAACGGCTCGAGCTCGCGTAGCGTGTCGTGCCCGACGTCGAAGAAGCGCAGGTGCGCGTGCATGGCGCCCGCGAGCCGCCGTTTGAACTCCACTTTTTTCCTCGACGTCGCCTTGTGCAGCTGCGCCATGAGATGAAACCGATCCGTCTCGAACGCGCGCCGCGTCGCCTTCACGTCCTCCTCCGCCGCCTTCAGCGACTCCGGCTTCGCGTCTCGCGTCAGCGACATGAACCGCGCCCTGGAGCGCTCGTAGTTATTAAGCGCCTTGTCGAATCGTTTCCTCGCGTCCCTCGCGTCGTCGAGCTCCGTCGTCGCCAAGCGATGCAGCGCCCCGCAGAGGTCCCTCTCCACGTGCGTCAACAGCGCCGCGCGCGCGTCCGCGATCTCCTGCACCGCGGTCGTGAACCGCTCGATGACGGCGCCGCCGACCTCGCACGCGAACGCGTCCTCCAGAGATCCGTAGAAGCCCTTGAGGGATTCGCTGAAGTTGAGTTCGCGCGCGTATGCATCCTCCAGTCCGTCGCGGTACTTCCCGCAGTCCTTCGCGAGCTTGAGCGTCTTATCGCGCAGTTCGTCCACCTCTTTCTCCATCGCGTTGATCTGCGCGCGGAGGAACGGGGAGTCCTCGACGGACTCGAACGGGCCCGCGCGCGCGTTCGGGACCGCCATCTTCTATCAAACGTGGATTGAATATTTTCGATGGTTCTCGCGGGCGCGTCCCCTCCGCGTCCGTCCTCCTCGCGGCGCGCGCGCTCGCGTCCGCGCGCCGCGCACGCCGCGGACGGGGACGACGGCGTCCACGGGAAGCCCAAGCGGCGCCAAACCCGGCGGTCGACGTCCGCGCGCGGCCGGCCTGTGTGCGCGGGCCAGCGGACCGTCGGGCGAACGACATCGATCGTCCCAGTCAGCAGCAGTCGATCGAGCCGCCGGCCGAAACAACAGAAACACACGAAACTAAATCGCGTCGGTCGCCGCCGCCATCGCGCACTCCGCGCCCGCCGCACGTCGCGGCTCGCCACCGCACAACATGGCGTCCTCAAGCGGAGGGATGACCCACGCGCAGCCGAGGGGCTCGAAACGCGCGTCGAGACCTCTCCCCCTCCCCGGCGCGACGCTCGCGAACCTCCCGGAGATCCTACGCGCGCTCCTCGCCTCCGACAACGACGCTCGCGGCGTCGCGGAGGCGACGCTCCGACAACTCTCCAGAGATCCACACGTCGTCCCGTCGCTGCTCGCGATCGCGCGCTCCGACGCGGACGCGAACGCGCGTCAGATGGCGGCGGTCATCCTGAAGCGACGCGTCATCGCGCACTGGCAGAGGCTCGGCGAGTCCACGCGCGATGCCGTGAAGCAGTCGCTTCTGGAGGGCGTCGTGCGCGAGCCGATGCATCTCGTCAAGCGCGCCATCGCGGACGTCCTGGGTAAAGTCGCCAAGGCGACGTTCGCGACGGGGTCGTGGAGCGAGCTCCCGGAGTTTCTCGCGCAGTGCACGCAGTCGCCTGAGGAGTCGCATCGCGACGTCGCGTACGTCGTCTTCGCGTCGCTCACGGAGTCGATCGTGTCGCAGGCGCGTTCATCATCATCATTTCTCATCGCTCATCATCATCGCGCCGTCTCACTTATTCACTCATCATCGCTCATCGGGTTCGTATCAACACTCGATCGCGTCCCCTTTCAACTGACTGATGACCCACGCCGCCGCCCCCCACGCCGCGCAGATGACCGCGGGACCCAACGCCGCGCACTTCGCGACGCTCGGCGGGCTCTTCAACAACGGCCTCGGCGACGCGTCCGCGAAGGTGCGCCTCTCCGCGCTGCGCGCGACGCTCGCGCTGGTGAGCAACGCGAGCGGCGACGCGTCCGGCCCGGAAATGGCGATCGTGAGGGGGCTCGTGCCCGGCGTGCTCGCGGCGGCGCGGCGCGCCGTCGCCGCGGGGGAGGAAGACCACGCGGGCGTCGCGTACGAGGTTTTGGACGAGCTCATCGAGTCCACGCCCGCGGCGTTGGCGGGGAAGGTCCCGGAGCTCGTGGCGTTCTGCGTCGAGGTGGCGTCGTCGCCGAGCCTCGGCACGACGACGCGGCGCCGCGCCCTCGACGTGGTTGCGTTTTTAGGTGCGATTTCCTTACACTGGTCCCCATACGACCCCGTCGGCGTGGTGAACGCCGTTCCTTAAGGACTTTTCCCGAAAGGCGTTTCTCCCCGCCCAGGGTCCCTCGCTCACAATCCCGACACACCTCGACGCCTTTCAACTCCCGCCTGACGCCTTTGAACTCCACCCCGACGTCGATTTGAACGATGGAACGATCCTCAGCGCGGCATAAACCCAAGGCGCTGCTGCGCGCGAAGCTCGTCCAGCCGTTGCTTCGCGCGCTGCTTCCGCTGTGCGGCGAGCCGAGGGACGACGATTTGGGCGGCGAGGACGACGACGAGTGCGATCCGAACAACGAGGACGAGGCGCAGGTGCAGACGGTCGCCGCGCAGCTCGTGGACCTGCTCGCGCTGAACGTCCCGGCGAAACACGTGTTACCGGAGGCGCTTCAGTTCGCGTCCGACGCCGTGCGATCGGGGGATCCGAAGCGTCGGCACGCCGCCGTCGCCGCGCTCGGGATCGTCGCGGAGGGCTGCGCGGACGGCCTCGCGCGCGTTGCGCCGACGATCGTCCCGAACGTCGTCGCCGCGCTGTCTGACCCATCGTCGCGCGAGGTGCGAGGCGCGGCGGCGTTCGCGCTCGGGCAGTTCGCGGAGCACTTGCGCGACGTCGAGGCGCACCACGCGACGGTGTTGCCCGCGCTGTTAAGCGCGTTGCCGGCGGAGCCGCACAAGACGACGCAGGAGAAGATGATGTACGCGATGGACGCGTGGCTGGAACAGCTGGACGACTCCAACGTCGCGCCGTACGTCCAGCCGCTCCTGGAGATTGTTTTCACCGCGCTCGACCGCGCGGCGACGACGCGGCCGCAAGTGCGGGAGATGCTTCTCGGCGCGTGCGCGTCCGCGGCGGCGGCGGCGGGCGCGGCGATGCACGCGCACCTCCCCGCGTTGCTCCCGCGGCTCGAGCGGTGCCTTCAGGCGAGCGACGACGCGGAGTTGAAGTGCCGCGCGCGCGCGCTCGAGGTGCTGGGCATGCTCGTGAGCGCGTCGGGGGGGAAGGAGGCGATGGCGCCGTACGTCGCGGTGCGTTCTCTTTTCACACTGGTTCCCGTACGACCGCGTTCGCGTGGTGAACGCCGATCCTTAAGGACTTCGCCCGAAAGGCGCATCTCTCCGCCCAGGGTCCCTCGGTTTCAATCCCCGCCCGCGTTGCCTTTCAACTCCGACTGACGCCTTTCAACTCCACCCCGACTGACGCCTTTCAACTCCACCCAGAGCGCGATGCACGCGGCGATGGCCGGGTTCGAGCTCGACTACGGCGAGCTTCGCGAGTACGCGCACGGGATGTTCGCGGAGGTGGTCGAGGCTTACGGCGAGGAGTTCGAGGCGTATCTCCCCGCGTGCCTCGCGAAAGCCGCGGAGAGTTTGGATCTCGACGACGGCGTGCTGTACGACTCGGACGAGGACGCGGCGGACCGAGGGAGGGGGTACAACGACGGTTTTGAGAGCGATTCCGACGATTCCGACGGCGGCGGCGGCGGCGGACGAGGGGAGAGGTACAGCGTCTTCTCCGGGATCTGCGAAGAGAAAGCCGCGGCGTGTAAGGCGATCGCCAACTACGCGCACCACGCCCCGCGCGCGTTCACGCCGCGGCTGAACGAGTTCGTGGACCGCGTCGGGCGGATGTGCGACTACATGCACGAGATGGTTCGCGCGCAAGCGCACCTCGCGATGGCGCGATTGGCGCGGTGCGCGCTTGAGGCGGCGCCGCCGCCCGCGACGGAATCGCTCGCCGTCGTCGACGCCGCGCTGTGCGCGACGCAGCGCGCGTGTCTCGAGGACGACGACCGCGAGGCTGTCGCGACCGCGATGGAGGCGGCGGCGGAGGTTCTGAAGTCCGTCGGCGCCGCCGCCGGCGGCGGCGTCGCGTTCGTGATCGAGAAGGGCCACGTCGCCGAACTCGCCGCGCACTGCCTCGCGGTGTTGGAAGGACGCGCGGCGTGCCAAGAGGGCGAACACGACGAGCTCGAGCACGCGACGCGAAACGGCGGCGGGGGCGACGACGAGGAGGAGGAGGACGAGGACGAAGAGGCGGAGCTCGGGCTGATCGTGTTGGAGGGCGTCGCGGAGCTTCTCCCCGCGCTCGTGACGTTTGCGGGCGCGGCGTCGCACGCGTCGTTTCAGCCGCACGTCGCCGCGTTGCTGCGACGCACGAGCGTCAACCGCCCGGAAGGTCAGCGGAGCGTCGCGTACGCGACGTTCGTGGAGGTGGTGCGCGCGATCGGCGCGCCCGCCGCGGTGATCGTCCCGATGGCGTTGCCCGGGTGCGCGCGGGAACTGTCGAGCGCGGAGAGCGGCGGGTTGCGTAGGAACTGCGCGTATTGCGCGGGCGTGCTCGCGGAGCTCTGCGGGAGCGCCGCGGAGGCGTCCAAGTACCTCCCCACGCTCGCGCCCGCGCTCGCGGCGTTACTCGATGACGAGGACGAGGAGCAAGGGGTGAAAGATAACGCCGCGAGCGCGTGCGTTAGGATCCTGACGATGCACCAGTGCGCCGCGGCGAAGGATCCGGCGACGGGCCCGGCGTTGCTCGACCGGACGTTGCGCGCGCTGCCGTTGCGGGAGGACTTCGAGGAAGCGGCCGCCGCGTACGGCGGGCTGTGCGCGCTGCTGCGGGTCGACGACCCGGAGGTGAACGTCTTCGCGCCGAGGATCGTGCAGACGTTCGCGCTCGTCGCGACGGAGGAGGCGGGGAAAGCGGCGAAGCGCCTTTCGGCGGCGGCGGCGACGGCGCGGGGCGCGGCGCGTTTCGTCGACTTCGTCCCCGCGGACGCGTTGCGCGCGATGGGCGCGTGCGTGACCGAGATGTCGTCCGCGCGGGCGGACGTCCACGCCGTGCTCGCGCGGCTGCCGCACGAGCAGCAGGCGGCGCTGATGGGGCTTAGCAACGTGCAATAGAGAGGGCACTACGTGTACTGACAGCGCGTGAACGAACGTTGGCGAAAAACGATGAAAGCGATCTACGACGCGTCTAGACTCTACAACTACCGTCGCGCGCGTCACCGCTTCCCTCTCTTCCCCCCCCGCGAGCTCGAGCTTCCCCCCTTGCTCTTCTTCCCGCCCTTGCCGCCTCCGCGCGGCCGGTCGCCCCCCGCGAGCTTCCCGCCGCCGAGCATGATCTTCGTGTTCAACCGCTCGCTCTCCTTTTGCACGTCGGATTTCTTCAACGTCAGCACGCCGCCTCTGAAGCTCCCCGCGCCCCACGCGAGGCCGCGGTCCCGCCCTTCCTTCGCCTTGGCCTCCGCGCTGTCCGCCTTCCTCAAGCCGCGCTTCTTCTTCATCAGCCGCCCGCCCGCCTCGAAATCCTCCTGGCGCTTCGCCTCCTCGCGCTCCTCGTTCTATACGAGCGAACGTCGGGGTGGAGTTGAAAGGCGTCAGAAGCGGAGTTGAAAGACGTCGAGGGCGGGTATTGAAAGCGAGGGACCCTGGGCGGAGAGAGACGCCGGGCAAAGTCCTTAAGAAACGGCGTTCACCACGCCGACGCGGTCGTATGGGAACCAGTGTAGAGAACGCACCTTCTTCCACATCCCGACGCCGATGTGCATCGGGATCCGAACGCCTCGCTCCGCCTTTTGGTTGTTCTCCGTCTTCTGTCGCGCGTCGAGCGCCCTGCGGTCCCACTTGTTCAGCCCCTGCGCGCCGAAGTTTTGCACCTTGCGTCGCATGTCGTTCAGCGACGCGCCGGTGAGGCCCTCGACTCGGCCCATCTCCGAGTTCTCCATCTCCGAGTTTTTCCCCGACTTGGTCGTCGCCGACGCCGCCGCCGCCGCCGCCTCCGGTCTGCCGCCGCGATTAGGATTGGACGCCACCTCGTGCACGAGGCCAACCTTGTCGGACATGAAGAGCTTCTTCGCGCGGCTCACGCCGACGACGTGGCCGGACGCGGACGCTTGCGAGCGCGACGCGTGCGCGTTCGGGCGGTCGCCGCCGAAGACGACGGTCTCGACGGCGGCGGCGGCGGCGGCGTCTTTCGCTCTCGTCGACGACGACGACGACGCGCGCGCGGCGGTCCGCACGCGCGCGGCGTCGTCGTCGTCGCCGTCGCCGTCGCCGTCGCCCTTCGTCGTCTTCGTCTTCGTCTTCGTCTTCGTCTTCGCGCCCCCATCGTCGCCGCCGTCGAGCGCGTCGTCGTCGTCGTCGTCGTCGTCGCCCGCGTCGTCGTCGCCCGCCGACATCGCGCGCTTCCGCTTCTTCTCATTCCTCGGACGCGCCGCCGCGTCGTCGTCCGCGTCGTCGAACATCGACATGAACTTCGCGCCGTGCATCGCGAGCATCGACGCGGCGTCGCCCGCATCGCGCGCGCTCTTCTTATTCTTCTTCTTCTTCTTCGTCGGGACCGTCGCCATGCTCGCCCCGGCGGCGCCGCCGCTACTGACGACCGCATCGGACGATGCGTGCTGTCATCGTCAGCGTCAGGTCAGTCGACGTGTTCGTTGGCTCGTCGTCACCTCGCGTCGCAGTCTCCGCGCGCGCGACGAGCACGATGTCCGCGAGCGCGCAATACGAGCGCCTGAACGACCCACACGACGCGAACGACGCGGCGGCGGCGCCGTCGACGCCCGTCGCGTCGCCCTCGCCCGCGCTCGGCGGCATGCCCGCGGGCACCCCCGGCGCGCGCGTCGCGTCGACGCCCTCGATCTACCCCTCCCACGAGAGTCACGCCGCGGGAGGGGGCGCGTCCTCGAGCGCGGCAGCGAACGTCGACGGCGTCCCGATCGCGACCGCGATTCCGATGCACCCCGGGACGCCGGTGACCGCGCCGGCGTACTACGCGCACCTGATGTCCAGCGCCGCGATGGAGTCCATCCCGGACGTCCCGGACGCGGTGGACGCTTGGAACGCGCAGAGGACGCTCATGGCTGCGTACTTTGCGTTTTCCGTGCTCATGATCATAAACTTCCCGTTCCTGCTCTTCATCGGCATCGTCAACGGCATCTTGGGCACGGTCGCGTCGAGCATGCACCTATTCGACTGCTGCCGCGGACGCGGGGGGATCACCGGGGCGGTCGTCACGATCAAAGTCCTCGCCGCCATCGTCGCGTCCGTCGGATTCGTCATCGCCTTTTTCCTCCTCCTCGCGCTCTTCGGCGCGGAGAAGGCGGCGGCGGGGTACATATTCTTCGTGACGTTCGTGTACGTCGCGCACAGCACGATGAGCCTGGTGGTGATGCGGAAGATGCAGATGGTGTACGACGTGCTGCATCCCGTCAGGAGCGGCATGGTCGTGTTGTGACGCGCCGCGCGTCGCGACGCGTCCACGTCGGGTAGAGGACGACGAGACGAAGTCGACGCGCGGGCGGCGCAGCCGGCGGCGGCGGCGGCGGCGGGGGGGGCGGGCGCGGGCGCGCGCGAGCGAAGACGAGGCGAGACGAGGCGGCGTGCGGGGCCCCCGGCCGGCCGCGGTCGTCGAGAGGATGCGATAGCGGCGCTCGAAGAGCGCCTTGTAACTGATGCGTGACCGACCTGCGCCCCGGTGCCACCTGGCACGTTTACGCGTTTTCGCGACGAATGCTGATGCTGTGGCGAGGCGCGTCCTTCGCGACGACGCTTCGGCAGAGCGAAGAAAAACGAACGAAGATCGCTTCGGAGGGTCACTCCACATCGCGCGACGTGCACGCGTCACCCGATCCACGCGGGCGATCGTCTAAACCGGCGCCATGGGGAACTGTTGCTCCGCGATCAAGGCGCGTCTCGCGCGCGTTCGCGTCCGCGCGGCGTGTCTACAACGCGCGAAAGAAATTCGAAAAGTCGGCCGACGCGATCCTTCGCCTCCCGCGAGAAACGAACGTCGTTCATCGCGCGTCCGCCCTCCTCTCCGCGGACGCCGACCTGACGCTCCCCCCCCCGCGCCCCACCCCCACGGCCGCAGGAATTCGGCGCGCCCGAGCTCCCGCCCGACGTCAAAGACGCGATCCAACGCGGCAAAGAGATCGAGCTCGAGGTGAACAAGATCCGCAAGCAGATGGAAAAATACGGGAAACAAAACACGACGGTCAAGATTCGCCTGAACCGCTACAGCGAGCGCCTCGCTAAGCGTCAGAAGGCGACGCCCACGGTCGCGCAGGTCAAGCTCGACGCCGTCGCGAACCGATGCAACGCGATCACGCTCTTCGCGGGGGAGTATCTCCTCGCCGTGGACGGCGACTTCACGCGTCAACTCGAGGACGCCGAGCGCGTCTGCAAAGACTACGCCAAACGCCGAGACGTCGTCCGCGTCGCGCAGGCCAAGCTCGCGGACGAGCTGAAGAAGCGCGGGCAGTACGAGAAGATGCTCGACAAGGCGAATCGCGCGGAGACGGAGATCGAGCTCAAGGCGAAGTCCGCGCCCGTGGATCAGACGGAGGAGGAGCGACAAAAGATGACGGCGCGAAAGGCGGAGCTGATGCAGACGACGGAGGAGTACCGCGTCAAGGTGGAGAACGCGGAGAAGGACGTGGCGCTCGCGGAGGAGGAGTTGAGCGTCGTCTCCACCGAGTGCGTGGACGCGCTCGGGCCGATGAAGGACGCGGTGAACGCGTGCTTGAAGGCGGCGGTGAAACGCATCAACGCGGACGTCGCGCGGCTGACGAGGAAGACGACCAAGGCGTGCCGCGAGGGCATCTTCGAGGCGTTGGATACGCTCTCGTTCGACGACGACGACGACGACGACGACGACGGTTCAGACGACGAAACGTCGCCCTCGGATGTCAACGCCGACGGCGACGGCGGCGAGGACGCGGACGTCGTCAAGCGAGACCCGCCGACGCCGTCGTCCGTCGCGCCGACGGAGACGGCGACGGAGACGGATTCCCCGGCGGCGCGCATCGCGCCCGCGGAGAAGAAGAAGAAGGCTGCGCTCGCGCGTCTCTCCTCGCGCAAGACGGGCGTCAAGGCGAAGAACTGGATGTCGTCCACGTTCAGCGGGTTCAACGTGAAGGTGAAGACGCGGGCGACGCTGCACAACAGCAAGGTGAAGATGGCGAAGTTGCGCGGCGTCGACCTCGCCGGTTTCTTCGACGCGTTGGAGCCTCTCTCGCGCGGCCACCGCGAGGACGTGAAGACGATCCAGAAGGTGGTCTTCCGTCTGAAGGACTACGCGTGCAAGGACTCGCCGTCTGGACCGGTTCCCGCGACGAAGCGCATCTCGAAGATGCGCGACGCGCTGAACGCTTTGAAAGAGATGGGCGCCGCGGGCGACGACGTGTGCGAAGACTTTTCCTCCATGGCGACCATCGCCGCGGCGCGGGATAAGACCCTGGAGACGCTCGGCGCGGAGTGCGTTCCCGCGCTCGAGGCGCTCGCGGACCGCGCGGAGAAGATCGTGCTGGATTTCTACGACGTTCGCGCGCTCGCGCTCGACCTCGCGGTCGTGGAGCACGACCTTCACAAGGCGAAGACGGCGGAGGTGAAGCCCGAGAAGGCGAACCAAGAAGACGGGCTCAAGCGCGAGAAGAAGATCCAGGATCTCACGGCCGCCGCGGAGAAGATCCGCGCCGAGCTCGGGACCGCGATGACCGCGCTCGCGCCCATCATGAAGGGCGACGACGACGAGATCTTCCCCGAGGACGCGTGCGAGCCGCACAACTTGGACGCCGGCGGCGTCGCCGACGCCTTTGGCTTTTTGAACAACACCGGCGTCGTCGCGACGCTCGCGAACGTCCTCGACGACAAGTTCTTGCAGGTGTTTCCCTCCGTCTTCGGGGACGCGTACACGACCGACGCCGCGGCGGCGGAGACCGCGAAGGCGAAGCGCGCCGCGCACGTCGAGGCTGTCGCGGCGAACGTCCAGGCGATTCGCGCGGACGCCGTCGCGGTGCGAAAGGCGTCGACGCTGAAGCGTCAAAAGTCAAACGCGGACGCGGACGCGGACGCGGGCGCGGGCGCGGAGGAGAACGACGCGAACGCGAACGCGACGGATCCTTCCCCGCCCGTTACCCCGCCCGCGACATCCCCCGCCGCGAAAGAGGCTGCCGCGAAGCTGAAAGCCGCGGAGGAGGAGGCGCTCGCCGCGGAGGCGGAGGCTGCGGCGATCGCGAAAAAGGAGGAGGAGGAGGCGGAGCGAAAAGAAGCGGAGGAGACGTGGGCCGCCGCGGAAGCCGCCGCCGCCGCGGAGCTCGAGGCGAAGAACAAGGCCGAGGCCGAGGCCGCCGCGGCGATGAAAGCCGCGGAGGAGAAGAAGCAGAAGGCTGAGGAAGAAGCCGCCGCCGCGAAAGCGGCGAAAGCCGAGGCGGAAGCTCAGGCTGCGAAAATCGCGGAAGCGGACGCGGCGAAGGAAGCGGAAGCGGAGACCGCGCGCGTGACCAGGGCGCAAGCGAAGGCGAAGGCGGAAGAGGAGGCGAAGGCGGAGGCGAAGGCGGAGGCGGCGTCCGAGGCGGCGCCGGAGTCGCCGCCCGCGCCCGCGCCGGTGACGAAGTCGACGTCGAAGACGATCCCGAAACCGCGCACGTCGGAGGAGGCGTCGTGATCGATCACTCCGCGGACGTCGCGCGTCGCGCGTCGACGACGAAAGTACATTTATTTCGTTTGTAAAGGAATCGAAAGATATCGTGTACTGTAGGTTTGATTACTATAAGACTGATCGAAGGATATCACACAGTATCATACGGCTCGCGCGCCTACTGTATCTATCCCGTCGTGAGTCGTATCTGACTGTCGTTCAATTGATCTTCGGCTTGAGCTTCTCCGACCGCAAGCCGTGCACGATGACGACCGCCACCACCGCCAGCACGATCACGCCCGCGGCGCCGCCGCCCACGCCGTCGACGCGGCGGCGTCGCGTGCACCGCCCCGGACGCATCGCCGCCGCGATCTCCTCGCACGCGTCGCGAAACGCCCTCGCGTCGCGCTCCGCTCGCGCGCTCGCCGCCGCGACGGCGTCGAAATCGAGCCGCTCCATCGCCTCCGCGAGCGTCTGAAATCCCTCCGCGACGCGAGCGTGCGCGCGCAACGCGTCCGTCGCGTGACGCCCCGCGGATCGCAGCGCTTTAAGCCCGTCCTCGCCGCGCCCGCGAACGCCGCCCGCGCCCGCGCCCGCGCCCGTCGTCTTCAGCGCGCGCAACGTCTTCACGCCCGCGTTGACCGCCGCCGCCGCGGCGTCCACGGCGGTGAGCGCGTACGCGCGATGGACGACGTCCTTCTGCGTCCGCGTCAGCGACCCCCCGCCGAACGCGCACGTGCTCGACAGCGGGTGCGATCCGACGCTCCAGAGCCACTCCTCTTCGACGCCGATGACGCCGCGATCGCTTCGGCTTCGATCCGCGCCGAGATGCGTGGGCAACGCGCCGCCGAGGTGCTCCGCGAGCGCGAGCACCGCGGCTTTCGTCGGGTCGCGAAGGTTCACGCGCGTCGCGGCGCCGTCGCACGCGAACGACGACGCGTATCTCGCGTCGTGCGACTGCGTCGCGATGATCATGTCCGGCATGGACACCGCCTGGTGAGCGCCGTCCACGAGCAGAGGCGCGCGGTCGTCCACCTCGGGTTCGACGACGAACACGGGTATCTCGAGCACGGAGGCGGCTGGGTGGGTGAAGCGATCGGTCAGTCGAACGTCTTACCGGTCAAACGTTGAAAGGGAAGCGCGGGTGAAGAGTGACGACGGGAAAAGTCCTCAAGGAACGGCGTGCACCACGCGAACGGGGTCGTACGGGAAGCAGTCTCACCGCCGCGAGGGCCCGCCGCGGAGGTCCCGCCGCCGCCGCCGACGGCGACGAGCTGCCTCCTGAGCTCTCTCGCGTCGATCCACCGCGTCTTTCGCGTCGCGACGTCGCCGCCCTCGGTCAAGACCGCGTCCGCGCCGGTTCGAAGCGAGCTCGCGAGCGCGGCGGCGACGGCGGCGTCGTCGGACGCGCTGAGGGTCGTTCCATACGAAGCGACGTCGGGGTGGAGTTGAAAGGCGTCAGAAGCGGAGTTGAAAGGCGTCGAGGTGTGTCGGGATTGAAAGCGAGGGACCCTGGGCGGAGAGAATCGCCGGGAGAGAAAGTCTTTAAGGATCGGCGTTCACCACGCGGACGGGGTCGTACGGGGACTGGCGTAAGGAAAACGCACCTCAGACGCTGCGCGGAAAACTCGAGCTTCTGGTCGCGAAGCATCAACCCTCTCGCCTCCGACTCGAACTTCTCCACGTCGAAGCCCCCGAACGCGTCCGTCCCGTACGGCGACCGCGACGGATCGCTCGCGCCCATGGCGACGAAGTACACGGTCACGTGCACGCGCTCGTGATACCGCCGCGGGCCCGGCGCATTCGCCGGCGCGACGACGCGCGTCAGATGCGACGACAGGACCCGCCCGAGCTCGGACGCGAACACGTCGCGCGCGATGGTCACGTTCGGCGGAAGGTCGTCCCGCCCGAAGAGCGAAAAGTCCGCGTCCTCGGGCTGGACGTCGCCGTCCTTCGCCTCCGCGATCGCGACGGAGAGCTCGCGCGTTTTTCGTTTAAGGTCGTCGCAGAGTTTGATTCGCGTCGCGCGCGACTCGCAGTGCTTCTTCGCGAACGACGTGTACACGTCCATCTGCGCTCGAAACACCTGGAGCTCGTCGCGCGGATCGATCGACGCCTCGCTCTTGGCGGCGGCCGCCTCCAGCTCCTCTCGAAGCCGCGCGTCCGGGGTGGGCCTGTGCGCCGCTTTCTCCGCGTCGGAGAGGCCGCGGTTAAATCGCAAGTCCACGTCCGGGAGGTCCGTCGCCCCGCGAAGGCCGCTCCCGCCGACCAGCGGCCCCCACGCGAACGGTCCGGCGCCGAGGTCGATCCACGACGCGCGCTCGCGGCCGACGTACAGGTCGGAGACGCAATCTGTCTCGTCCGACACTGAATCGGACGCGGACGCGTCGCCGTCGTCCTCCTCATCCGTCGCGTCGTCGTCGACTGCGTGGGTGAAGCGATCGGTCAGTCGAACGTCTTACCGGTCAAACGTTGAAAGGGAAGCGCGGGTGAAGAGTGACGACGGGAAAAGTCCTTAAGGAACGGCGTTCACCACGCGAACGGGGTCGTATGGGAAGCAGTCTCACCGGCGCCCGCGAGCGCGGCGGACAAGCGCTTCGCCGCGTGCGCGTCGTCGCCGGTGAGCACGCGCAGCGCCGCCGCGTCCAGAGGGTGCGACGCGCCATCCCGCTCCGCCGCGGCATCCGCCACCGCGCGCGCCGCCTTCTTCGCCCACCTCGCGCCCGCTTTCGACGCGTCGTACGCGACGACGCCGCCGCCCGCCGCGGCTCCCTCTCGCGGCGCGAGGACGTTCTCGATCCACCACGACGGCTTCGAAGCCTCCGGCGCGGGCGACGGCGCGCGGCGTCGCGGGCCGCCGCGGCGTCTCGCTTCCTTCCTCAGCGCGTCCGCGCGCGGTCGCAACGCCGCCATCTCGCTCGGGGAGAACCCGGCTCTGTACCCGTACCGCCCGTCGCCGAACGCTTTGAATTTCTTCGGGTTTAACACGACGACGGCGTAGCCTTCGCCGAGCCCGAGGCCGTCGACGAGCGAGTCCACGAGCGAGGACATCGAATGCGCGTCGACGTGGTGCGTCACCGGCGCGTCAGGGTCGGGCGCGCGGCCGTCGTCGTCGTCGTCGTCCGCGGAAGTCGACGATCTCGATTTCGATCTCGACGTCGATCTCGTCGCCGACGCCTTCT
Organism: Micromonas pusilla CCMP1545; assembly: GCF_000151265.4. Lineage (NCBI taxonomy): Eukaryota > Viridiplantae > Chlorophyta > Mamiellophyceae > Mamiellales > Mamiellaceae > Micromonas > Micromonas pusilla. The sequence goes on from NW_003315886.1 coordinate 665,311, forward strand.
CCGCTCCGTCTCCGTCCCTCCTCGGCGGGTCCACCGGCCGCGCGAACGTCTCGATCGCGCGCTCGAACACCTCCAACACCCCCGGGCCGGGGTTCACGACGTGGGCTCTGAAGTCGTACGTCGCGAACGAGCTCGCGGGCATCCCGCCGTCGTCGGCGGCGGCGGCGTCGGCGGCGTCGTCTTCGGCGGCGTCATCCGTCGCGCGCCGGTGCCGCGTCGTCGTCTCTTCCTCTCCTCCCTCCCCTCCTCCGCGCCTCCGCCCGCGACGGCGAAAGCGATCCAGCGCCGCGCGCGGCACCCTCGCGTGCGACACCGCGCGATCGATCCGCTGGAACCACCGAACCTGGTCGTCCTCGCTCAGATGCAGCCCGAGGTGTCCGTCGCCGTCGAAGCCGACCATCACGAACGCGACCGGGATCGGCACGCGGACGGACCGCACCGGGCGGACGCGCAGGAACGACGCGACGTCGCCGGACGCGGCGAACGCCTCCGAAACGCGCGAGGCGTCTATCGGCGCCGCCGCCGCGTCGTCGTTCGTCAGCGACGTCAGGAAGTCGTCGTCGTGAGCGAGCGCGTTCGCGCCTCCGTCGAAGAAGGCGCGCGAGGAGGTGCCGAAGCGCGGGCCGGCTTTGCCCTTCGCGTGCGCGCGATCGACGGACGCGCGCGCGACGCGGAGCGGGGCGAGCGCGAGGAGGAGCGCGAGGAGGAGGACGCGCGCGGGGGGGCGCGGGGGGCTGGACGTCATCGCCGGCGGCGAGCCGCGCGCGCCCCGCGATCTCACGGGCAGCAGTGGGCACCAGACGCTGCCCTCGCCCAGTTCGACGCGCGACCGGATTTTTTTTTTCGGCGGCGGCGCGGCGTTCCATTCCGGAAGCAATCCTTTCCGCGCGGCCGGTCTTCAAATCGCCAGCTCGGGCGCGTCGCGGGATGGGGAAGAACACCGAGGGCGAGAAGGTCGTCGAGGCCGGCGCGCGCTCGGTCGCGCGCAGGCCGCTCCCGCCGCCGACGACGACCGAGGGCATCTCGCAGATTTTGTTCTATCAGTACGTCGAGCCCGTGTGGAGCGCGCGGCGACAGAAGCAAGCGCTCGCGGAGTTCCACAGGCTCGCGAAGCTGCACGACGTCACCGGCCGCGGGAGGATCGCGCTCGAGGGCGTGAACTGCACGCTCACCGCGTCCGCGGAGGGCGCGCGCGCGTTCTGCGAGGGGCTTCGCGCGTGGGATCCGGAGCTCTTCAACGACACGGACTTCAAGCTCACGGACGGCGTCCCGAGAGAGACGAAGTTCAAGGCGCTGACGCTCAAGTCCACGCAAGAGCTCGTGGCGTACGGCCTCGGCGGCGAGCGCGCGCCGTTGCTGAGACAAAACACCGCGAAGCACGTGGAGGCGGACGAGTATCACGCGATGCTGGCGCGAAAAGACACCGTGGTGATTGACGTGCGGAACTATTACGAGACGAACATCGGACGCATCGAGCCCCCGCCGGGGGGCGCGGAGTTCCTAGACCCGATGATGCGAAACTCGCGCGAGTTCCCCAAGTGGCTGAACGCCCCGGAGACGAAGGAGAAGCTGCGGGGGAAGAAGGTGATGATGTACTGCACCGGGGGCATTCGATGCGAACGCGCGACGGCGTTGTTGTCGCAGATGGAACGCGCGGAGGGCGACGTCGAGACGCAAGGCATCTATCACGTCCGCGGCGGGATCGATCGGTACCTGAAGACGTTCCCGGAGGGCGGGTACTGGAGAGGGCGGAACTACCTGTTCGACCTGCGCGGGGAGCAAAAGCCGGAGGACAAGTCGGAGACGCAGGTGTCTCGAGAGACCAAGTCGGCGTGCTGCGTCTGCAAGTCGCCGTTCGACTTGTACAAGGGCAAGCACGCGTGCTCGAACAAGGAGTGCAAGGTCCCGGTGATCGTGTGCGACGGGTGCAGGAAACGCGCGGAAGGGGAGCTGAAGGCGTCGCTCCTCTGCCCGCTGTGCGAGAGAGGCCACGAGCTGAGGGATCTGCCGCTGCCGGATTTGGTCGGGCAGAAGAGAAAGCTCGCGTTGGCTGGCAACGCGTTCGGCGTCGACGCGGGGTCAAAAAAACCGAAAAAAACGCACGAGCCGTCCAAGTTTGTCCACGTGGCGCGTTTACCGTTGATCGTCACCGCGACGGACGTCCGCCTCGCGCTCGCGGGCGTAGACACGACCGCGAGAGGCCACTCGCGGCTCGTGAGCGCGACCGAGGGCGGGTCGCGAGTCGAGTGGATCGCGGACCGAGACACCGGGTTTTTTTACGGCGCCGCGTTCGTCGAGTTTCCGACGACGGCGGACGCGGAGAGGGCGGTGGAGCGCGCGACGACGGCGCCGCCGAAGGTTGGCGGGGGGAAGCGACGCGCGAGGGTGAACTTCGCGCCTGCGCGGGGGAAGGACGCCGCGAGGGCGGGGCACGAGGGCGAGCGACCGCCCGTGCCGGCGACGCCGGGTAGGTAGTCTGACTGATGAGTAGGCGATAGAACGCGAGGTCGTGCGCCGGGTAGTGTACTTCCGGAAGTCCTTTCTTCCTTCACGAGCCGCGCGTATGCACACGTCGTCGGGGTTCGAGCCCCCAAACCCTACAACCCTCAACCCAAACCCTAAACCCCCCTCACGCGAACCGCGCGTACGCCGGCCGGAGCCAGCCGTACGCGCCCAAGACGAACGCCTCCTTCGCGTCGCAGCGCTTCACGTCCACGTACATCCGGTCGCGCTCCAGCGTCCGCTTCGCCCACGCGTCGATGTGCGCCGTGGACGGGCCCCACAGCGTGAACGACACGTGCGGTTTAGGGGCGGCAGGAGGAGGAGGCACGGCGTCCTCCGCGTCGTCGTCGTCCATCTCGAGGTTGAAGGGTTCGGGCGTCGTCGTCGTCGTCGTCGCGCGCTCGACGCCGCCCGCCGTGCCGCCGCCGCCGCCGTCGTGCACGCGGTTCACGATCGCGTCGCGCGGCCCCCGCGCGGACGCGAACAGATGCGCCGCGGACGCCGCCAGCGTCACCTTACTCCCCTCGACGCGCGCGAGCAGCGACAGCATCTCGTCGATCATGCCCCTCGTGTACCCCAGCCACGGCGTCCCGGTGTGCGTCCACCTGCGCGGGAGGGCAATTGCCCATACGGAGCGACGACGGAGCGGAGTGGAATGAATTCAGGGGCGTCGGTAAGAGTCGAAAGGCGTCGAGGGCGGGCGTCGAAACCGAGGGGTGATGGGCGGAGAGAAACGCCGGGAAGAAAAGTCCTTAAGGAACGGCGTTCACCACGCGAACGCGGTCGTATGGGGACCAGTGAGATGACAGGACGCACCCGAGCGACAGCGTCGCCGTCGGACACGCCGCCGCGCACAAATCCACGAAGCGCTCGCCGTCGATCGGGTCCCTCCCGCCCGGTCCTCGCACGACGTCCGCGTTGAGCCACAGCGGCGTCGCCGCGAGCGCGGCGGCGCGCTTCGGCGAGCCGATCCCGGTGCCCAAGAACCCGCGACGCTCGGGCGCGCCGACGCCCGCGTCTTTCAGTCGCGCGACGCACGGCTCGACGCACGAGAGCTCTTTGAAGTCGAGCTTGACGCCGATCCGTCGCGCGCCTTCCGCGCGAACGTGCGCCACGATCGCGCGAACGAACGTCTCGAAGTCGAGGTCGCTCGCCCTGGATAAGTCCGGCTCCGTCGCGTGCGTGGGGAGCGGGTGCGCGAGGAGCACGTCGGACGCGCGCACGACGCGGCCGTCGCGATGCGCCTCGACGCCTTCCCTGCTGAGCATGAGGTCGACCTCGAGCATGTGCACGCCGCTGTCGTCCGCGAGCGCAGCCTCGAGGAGCGCGATGGAGTTGACCGCGTGCGCCCAGACGAGGTCGCGCGCGGACGCGAGGCCGAAGTGCGACACCGCGTCCGAGGGAGGCGACGTCATCCCGTGACGTAATTAATTAATCTGTCCAAATCAAATCAAATTCCGAGGTGACGTCCGTCCGCGCCGCGCCCGTCGACCGTCGGCGCCGGGCGGGGGTCGCTCGCTCGAGTTCGCGCGGCGCGGCGCGAGCGAGGAGATACGCGTCTCCGCGCGGTGGGGGGCGTCGTTCGAGCGCGACGACGACGCGGCGAGGCGCGCCTCCTGGTGTGTCTGAGAGAATTCTCGGACGCTCGCGCGAAGCGTGTGGCGCTTGGCGCGAATCGGAAAAAGAATCTCACGAAGGGGCGGTCTCGAAACGACGCGCGCGGCCGACCCAGGATTCGCCGTCGTATGAGCAAACAGTCAGCACGCCCGATGGACTACTGTCTGACTGTACGCGCCACGCAAGATCCGTCAATGCTGACAGTGCACTTTTTCGAGGCTGCCTAGCGCGACGACATCACCGCGCCGCGCGCGCCGCACGCACGCGCGCGCGCGATTCGCATCCCCGACCGCGACGCGCGCGATACGCATCATAGTAGCGCCGCGATGGCGGAGCTGTTGGCGCCGCGTCGACGCGTCGGCGACCGCGGCGCGGAACTGCTGACGCGGACCGCCGCTGGGGATCACGACAAGCATCCTCCGCCACCACGCGCGTCGTCGTCGCCGTCCGCGGACGCGACGCCGTCGCCCGAGCGCGTCTCGAAGCGACTGAAGAAGCGCGCGGCCGACGAGAAAGGGTCGTTCTCGGACGACACCGCGGAGAAGCGCGACGACGGCGCGGGCGACGCGACGCGCGCGGAGCTCTTCCCCGCGGACGCGACGACGACGACGACGACGACGCGAGAGAGAGGAAAAAGTAGAGGCGACGACGCCGTTTCTGCTGACTGTGCGCCGTGGGTCGCGCGATGGCTCGATAACGTCCGCGCGTCCGGCGGCCCGACGAACGCGCGCGATTCCATGAAAACGCTCGGCACGAAGGCGATCACGGACCCGCCGGACGGGAGCGAGTTCACCACGAACTGGTTCTCGCACGTCACGCCGACGCTGACGCGCGTGTTCGACCACCTCGGGTGGATCCCTGATCTGGCGGACGCGGACGCGAGCGATGATGAAAAAAACGCGCCCGACGCGTCGTCGTTACGAAACCGCCGTCGTCGTTCGAGCGCGGCGTCGGCGCCTCGACACGTGCTCGAGATCGGCGCGTGGGAGGGCCGAGGCACGCAGTGGCTTCTCATGACGTTGTGCCGCAACCGCGGGAGCACGCTGACCGCGGTGGACACGTGGGAGGGCGGCGAGCAGTACGCGGGCGTGGGGCTGGACCTCGACGACGCCGCGCACGCGGGGGAAGTCGTCGAGGTGCGTTCTATCTTACACCGGTCCCCATACGACCGCGTTCGCGTGGTGAACGCCGATCCTTGAGGACTTCGCCCGAAAGGCGCATCTCTCCTCCCATCACCCCTCGCTTTCAATCCCGACACACCGCGACGCCTTTCAAACTGACGCCTTTCAACTCCGCCCCGACGTCGCTTCGTATGGAACGACCCTGATGAGGCGCGGTTCGACAAAAACGTGTCCAAGGTGACGGGCGTGTCGCCGAACGTGGAGTGTAACCTGAACCCGGTGCGGAAGAGGAAAGGTCGGAGCGTCGCCGCGCTGGCGAAGCTGCGCGTGGATGTGTTTGATAAAACGCACGGCGGTGGACCGTTTTTGGGGTACGACGTCGCGTACGTGGACGGGTCGCACTACGCCAGGGACGTCATGTCGGACGCTTGCGCCGCGTGGAATATGCTCAAACGCGGCGGCGTGATGATCTTCAAAGACTACGGCTGGGACCTGGTCATGAGACACCTGCCCGCGACGTCGTGTCCGAGGATCGCCGTGGACGCGTTCGTGGATCTGTTCGAGGACGAGCTGCTCGTTTTAGAGCGCGGGTACACGTGCGTAGTGCAGAAGATCGCGAATCGAAAGTGATCGAATTTTTGGTTTCTGTTGGCAGTTGGTTGTTTTTTTCAATTCGGGTACAAGTCAAGTGCTGAATACTCGTCGCGAGAGGCGGGCGGACGTCGCGTCGGTCAGTTTGTCGTAGTTTCGAGGATAGCGTAAAAGCAGTTTTATTTTAAAAGTTTTCGTCGTTTCCAAACAGAACGGAGAGCGCGTCCAACGACCTCGTCACGAGGAGTACAGAAGATCCACCTTGCACGCGAACGACGCGCACCACTTCCCCGTGACCCCATCCCTCCGCGCGACGACCCCGGGGGTCACCCGTCGACTCTCTCCTCCCAACCTCGCGAACGCCTCGCACCGCAGATCCGACTTCGCGCGATCCGAGCCCTCGTCCGCAACGCCGAACGCGACGCCCCACCCGGGCGAGCCGCCGTCCTCCCCGGGCGGTCTCGTCGCGGCGACGCCCCAATCGCCGCCGCCGCTCGACGCCCACGCGGCGACTAACGTCTCGTCCCCGACCGCGAACAGGCCGTTCACCCCGAGCTCGAACGACGACGACGACGGCGAAGGCGAAGGCGAGGACGCGGCGGCGGCGAGCGAGACGGCGGCGCGCGTCCCCGGTCGCGCCGTCGCCTGGAGCAACGCCCGCCGCGTCCGCGTCTTCGTCTTCGTCTTCCCGCCGCCGCTCTCGCCGTTCTCGCTGCCGCTGTCGCCGTCGTCGCCTTCGACGCCGTCGCGATCGAACACGCCGCCGCTGACGCCGAAGAGCCCGTCGCCGAAGTCGTACGAAGCGCACGCGGCGGCGCCCTCGCATCGCGACAGCGTCGACGGCCCCCTCGCGCCGAACGAGGTCAGCGCGCCGCCCTTGGACAGCGGGTTCAGCGTCGCCGCCGCGTCTTGGCCTTCGCCTCCGATCGGGGAGATCCGCAGCCACCCGCGCGAGCCGATCCTGTGGCGGTACATCACCTTCTCGAGCGCGACCGTCGTCGGGTCGGCGTCCGACGACGACGACGACGACGACGACGACGCGAGACGGACGACGAGCGAATCCCCTCCCGGGAGCGGCGCGTCGATCGTCGTCACCGCGCGCGGCGCGACGTCGACGTCGGCGGCGGCGGCGGCGCGGTGGTCCCCGAGAGCGACGCCGCCCATCGTGACCCGCGCGTCCACGCGCGCCGCGTCCGTCACCCTGGACGCTCGGTCCGTCGCGACGGATCTCTCCAGATCCCCGAGACGGTCTCTCAGCGACGTGATCTCCCCGAACGCCTCGCGCGTGAGCCGCCGGAGCGTCTGCACGTCGTCCGTGGTGGACGTCGCGGGGGCGTGGGCGTTCTTCGCGGGAGGCGCCATCGTCGACGCGACGGACGAGGACGCGCCGTGCCCGCGCGGCGAACAGTGCGAGCGATTATTTTCGTCGCCGCCGTTGCCACTCCCGCAGTCGATATCTCGAGTTCGTTGATGAGTCGACGCCACGCTGGCCGAGCGCGCACTCTTCGCGCGCGCGACGTCACCGCCGAACGTCCACGATGGCGTCGAGCGTCGCCGCCGCGAGCGTCGTATCCATCGCCGCGCGCGCGACCGAGACGCGTCGCCGCGTCGCCGCCGCCGCATATCGTCGCGCGGGGACGACGACGACGACGACGCGTCTCCGATCGCGCGGACGAGCGCGGGGGCCCGGGGTCCGCGCCGATCGCGTCGCCATCGCCGTCGCCGTCCGCGCGTCCTCGAGCGACCCCACGTCATCGCCGCCGCCGCCGCCGCCGCCGCGTCGCCCCACGCGGCGCGAAGCGATGACGCGCGCGGCCGCAGTCGCGCTGACCGTCGCGCTGACGACGACGACGACGACGCCCCCGCCCGCGCGCGCGAACCCGATCGACGACTTCAACGTCGCCGCGCTGCTGCGAAAGGCGAAGTACTTCCTCGGGCCGCTCCAGCTGATGCTCGATCGGCTCGTCGCGCTCGAGCGCGTCGAGGCGTCGCTGGCCGCGGAGGACCTCGTGTCCGAGCTCGGGAAGGCGACGCTCGACTGCGTCAACCCGCGCGGGCCGCTCGCGTCGTACGCCAACGTGCGCGACGTGTGCACGCTCAACATTCTCGTCAAGTCGGGTGCGTTCTGTGTCGCACTGGTTCCCATACGACCGCGTCGGCGTGGTGAACGCCGATCCTTAAGGACTTTTGTCGTCGTCTCTCTCCGCCCACCCCTCGCTTTCAACACACACCGACGCGCCTCGACGCCTCGCGTCCCCGTCTTCTGACGCCTTTCGACTCCGCCCCGCCGTCGCATCGTATGGGAAAATACCCTCGACCCCCGTCAGCGACGAGAGGGCCGGCGGTGGTGAACCCTCCGGGGACGATCGAAAACGCCAACGTCGTCGCCGCGCAGGAGGCGCTCATCAAGGGCTACGACGCCCTCGCGCTCGAGCTCGGGCGCGCGCCGGTGGGGGACTCGAGGGCGGCCGCGTTCGCGGAGTGCCGCGGGCTCGTGAAGGAGATGGCGTTCGCGCTGTTGGGATGCTTTCGGTTGGAGGCGGGGGACGCCGCGGGGATCGAGCGCGCGTTTCCCGAGTTGTTCGCGGGCGCCGAGCCGGGGACCGCGGAGGCGAACGGCGCGATTCGCGGCGTGCGGTTCAGCTGAGGGTCGTTCGTCGGACGCGCGCGTTATTGTTAGGGGGGATGTTTTTTAATAATAAGCGAGCGCGTTACCCGCGTCGCGGCGGCGGCGGCGGCTGCGCGCGCGGCGACAGTGACGTTTTGAGGTGTTTTGGCCCTGGGCTGCGGCTGTTTCGAGGTTTCGCGCGCGTGTCGTGTCGTTTCGTCCCGCCACGGACCTCGCCACGCGTGACGTCGCCGCAGTTCGTCCCCGCGCCGCGGCCGGCCGCGCGCGCGATGTCGAAGATGCTGACGATATACGAGGAGGACGGCGTGCGAGAGTGGAAGATCGCGGAGTACGACTGCGAGCCGCTGTACTCGCACGTCGTCGAGATCGCGAAGAGCGGCCGCGCGCGATGTCGCAGGTGCGTCGCCGTCGCGTCTTTCGCTTTCGTCGTCGCGTCCCAGACGAATAAGATGATGATGCGGCGAGACGCCTCCTCCTCCTCCTCCTCCTCCTGACCCCCCCCGCCGCGCGCGTCTTCCCGCCTCCCCGCCCACGACAGGTGCAGCGAGCTCATCGCGAAGGACACCGTCCGCGTCGGCGTCCCGATCAAGTGGCGCGGCGGCATGTTCGGATGGATCTCGAGCTGGCAGCATCCCGCGTGCCTGCGCGTCCCCGGCTACACGCGCGACGAGCTGAGCGAGTCCATCCACGGCGCGAAGACGCTCTTGACCGAGGCGCAGCTCGAGTCCCTCCTCGACGAGCTCACGAATCCGGAGGCGGCGGAGCTGGACGAGATCGACCCGAACGCGAGCGACTTCCTCGTCCGCGCGGACGCGCCGTCGCTCGACGCGCCGACGACGCTGACGCGAGAGCTCCTGTCGTTTCAGAGGGAGGGCCTCGGGTGGATGGTCGCGAACGAGGCGTCGGACGTGAGAGGCGGGATCCTCGCGGACGAGATGGGGATGGGGAAGACGATCCAGTGCATCTCGCTGCTGCTGCATCAGAAAGCGAAGAGGGCGGCGGAGCGCGTGAAAAAGGCGAAAGACGGCGTCGCGGCGAGCGTCGCGGACCTCGCGCCTCGGCCGACGCTCGTCGTCGTCCCGACGTCGGCGCTCGCGCAGTGGGAGGAAGAGATACGCGCGTGCACGTCGCCGAACGCGCTGTCCGTGCTCGTGTACTACGCGGACCGCAAGTCGCTCACTCCGGAGGTGGTAGCGAGGCACGACGTCGTGCTGACGACGTACCCGGTCGTGGAGGGCGAGTGGAGGAAGGTGGTGAACCGCGACCTCGTGCGGTGCGAGTACTGCGGCAAAAAACTTCTCCCGCGATCGATGATCTCGCACAAGAAGTACTTCTGCGGCCCGGAAGCGGTGCGCACCGCGAAGCTGGCGAAGAGGGAAGTCAAGCGCGACGTCGCGAACGAGAAGGCGATGCGAACGCTGAAGATCAAGAGCGGGAAAGCGAGCGACGTCGTCGACGCGAACGCGGACGTCGTCGACGCGAAGAAGAAGAAGAAGAAGAAACCGAAGAGGCTCGACGCGGACGCAAACATCGCGAGAGAGGTCGCAGACGCGATGCCGACCATCAGCAACGTGTACAAGGAGCTCATGGCGAAAGCGGGGCGCCCGGCGCGGAGCATGTACGAGGCCGCGCACGACGCGAGGGCGAATCCGTTCGGAGGGGGAGGGGACGACGACGACGGTTCGGATTCCGATGACGGTTCGGATTCCGGCTCGGATTCCGGCTCGGTGATGATCGTCGGCGAGACGCCCGGGGACGACGCGGACGACGACGTCCTGCGCGTCGTCATGGAGGTGTCGCGCCTCGAGGAGGAGGAGCGGCGACGGAAGCGCGACCACGACGGGCTCATGGGCGTCGGGGGAGCGGCGAAGGGTAAAGCGAAGGCGTCGGAGAAGCAGAAGCAGAAGTCGTCGGACGATACGAGTATAAAGAAGAAGCCGAAGCGAACGCCCGGTCCGTACGTGAACTTTTGCAAGGAGACGCGGCCGAAGATCGTCGAGGAAAACCCGGGAATCACGTTCGGCGAGGTCGGGAAGAAACTCGGCGAGGCGTGGAAGAAGCTGAGCGACGACGAGAAGGAGCGATACCGCTCGAAGGTTATACCGCCCGAGGAGGAGCCCAAGGTGGAGCTCAAGGTGGAGCCCGCCGTCGTCGTCGAGGCGCGGGGGAAGCGAACCACGCGCGGCGCGAGCGCGAGCGCCGTCGTCGTCAAGGAAGAGGAGAACACCGATGACGACGACGCCGCGAAGAAGGCGTCGAAGAAGGCGTCGAAGAAGCGCAAGTCCAGACGCGCCGGGAGCGACTCCGACTCCGACTCCGACTGGTCCCCGACCGAGGACGACGCGAAGCGGTCCCAGGAAGACGCGGACTCGCAGATCGCGCGCGCGCTCGCGATGGTAACAGAGTCCTCCGACGCGTCCCCGGACGGCGGCGGCTCCGGCCTCGGCGCCGGCGAAGACGACGTCGACCTCTCCGACTCGCTCTTGCACGCGGTGACGTGGGAACGGATCGTCCTGGACGAGGCGCACAAGATCAAAGCGCGAACGACGAACACCGCGAAGTGCATATACGCCCTGCGCAGCGCGTACAAGTGGTGCCTGACCGGGACGCCGCTGCAGAACCGCGTCGGGGAGTTGTACTCGCTCGTGCGTTTCCTTCGCATGGACCCGCACGCGTATTACTTTTGCAAAGTCAAAGGCTGCGAGTGCAAGTCTCTGTGTTGGAACTTCGGCCCGAACCAGCGCGCGTGCGCGGAGTGCGGGCACGCCGGGCCGAGGCATTACTCGCACTTCAACCAGACGGTGATCAACCCGATCACGCGGTACGGATACGTCGGCGACGGCAAGAAGGGTTTCCTCACGCTCCGCAACGACGTCCTCCTCCCCGCGCAACTCCGTCGGACGAAGGCGGAGAGAGCCGCGGACGTGAAGCTGCCGCCGCTGAAGATTGAGATTCGCGAGACTGAGTTCGACGAGGTCGAGCGCGACTTCTACGACTCGCTGTACATGCTCACGAGGGCCAAGTTCGACGGGTACGTCAAGAAGGGCAGCGTCTTGCACAACTACGCGCACATCTTCGAACTGCTCTCGCGGCTGCGTCAGGCGTGCGACCACCCGTACCTCGTGATTCACTCCAAGACCGCGGGCGCGACCGGGCAGGGCGCGGCGCTCGGGGAAAAGAAGAAGAAGAACGCGAACCCGACCGACGCGCTTCCGGACGACGACGACGTCTGCCGCGCCATCTCCATCGCCGGCGCGGAGGAGCCGAAGCATTACTGCGGCTTGTGCCAGGACGAGACCGAGGCGGACGACGCCGCGCTCGCGGGATGCAAGCACGTGTTCCACCGCGAGTGCATACTGCAGTACGGCTGCGTCGCGGCGTCGCCGGAGAGTGGGAAGAAGGTGACGTGCCCGGTGTGCCGCGTCCCGCTGACGATCGATTTGCAACCGACCGACCTCTCCGGGGTGCCGACGCGCGTCGCGACGTCCATCGCGGCGAAGAAAAAAGACGAGCTCCCCGCGAAGAGCATCTTGTCGCGCATCGACCTCACGAAGTACACGAGCAGCACCAAGGTGGAGACGCTCCTGAGGGCGCTTCGCGAGATGCGCTCGGGCGCGGACGGGCACCTGAACAAGGCGATCGTGTTCTCGCAGTACACGTCCATGATCGACATCGCGGAGTGGCGTCTGAAAAAGGAAAAGTTTGTCGTCGCGAAGCTGTTGGGGTCCATGCCGGTGACGCAACGCGCGGCGAATTTGAAAGCGTTCAGGGACGACCCGAACGTCAGCGTGATCCTGATGTCGCTCAAGTCCGGCGGCGAGGGGTTGAACTTGCAGGCCGCCAACTACGTCTTCGTGCTCGAGCCGTGGTGGAACCCCGCGGTGGAGATGCAGGCGCGCGACGCGCCCGCCGGTCCGCGCGGTTTCATTTTGTATTTCACCCACCCCTCGGTGTCAACGTTTGACCGCGTCCCCTTTCAACTGACCGATGCATACCGTAATCCGTTTTTCTCTTTTCGTTTCGGCAGGCGGTGATGCGCGCGCATCGCATCGGACAGAGACGCGCGGTGACCGCGGTGCGATTTTCAACGAAGAACACCATAGAGGAGCGCATGATGCAGCTGCAGGAGAAGAAACGGCTCGTGTTCGAGGGGTGCATGGACGGGAACCAGGCGAGCTTGTCGCAGCTCACCGAGGAAGATTTGCAGTTTTTGTTCAAGCGGTGAGAAGGACGGGAAGGCGGCGACGGCGAACGACGGGACGGGCGAGGGGGCGGGGACGGCACGGCGCGACGCGCGCGAGGGATGATAGATAGAACGATAGAATCGACGACGACGACGACGACGACGACGACCGACGACGCGACGAGAGAACGACCGGCGAGACGTCGCCGGTGAAACGAAACGCCAGTCTGTTTTTCAGGGTCAACGCGGTTTCACTTTTTTACGATGAAATTCCAAATTTCACCCCATGTAGCTTTCAAAGTTTTCCGATGAAAGAGGCCGCGTGGTTGTTCCTCCTGCTTGCTCATACGGCGGTGATCATGTTTGTCACGTCCTCCTCCAGCGTCAACGCCGTTTGAGCCGCGGCGACGCGCAATCGACGACGCGCGCGACCCTCGCGGACGCACGTTCAGGACACGCGCGCGCGGGCGTTCATCCCGCACGCGTCGTTCTCGAACGTTCTTCCGCTCGGAAGCGCACGCGATCGCGAACAGGAACCAGCGCGCGCGTCGAAGCGACGCGAGGAGCTTCGAGCTCGAGAAGCGTCGTCGCGTCCGCCCGCCTGGCGGCATTCCGCGCCCCTCCGCGAGAGAGGGGGAGGGGGAGCATCTGACGCGCGAACGTTCACGCGCGTGATTTGCGAACCGCGCGAGGCGCGCGAGGAGCGACGCGCGAGCGCGCGTCATGGCGGCCAGATCGTGCGTCCCCCGCCCGTTCGCCGTCGACGTCGCGCGCGCCGCGAACGATCTTCTCTCCCACAGCACGCACGCGTCTCTCCAATCAATCGCGGGCGCGCCTCCGCCCGTCTCTACTCGTTTTTTCCCCGCCCGTCGAGCCGCCTCCCGCCCGCGGGTTCCTGACGCGCGCGCCGCTCTCTCCACCCCCCACCGCCGCCACACCCCCGTCTCGTCCTCCACAGCGGCGCCGCGCGCACCGGGCACCACCACGTCATCACCGGCGGACGCTCGACCCATAACATCTCGAAGAGGAAAAAGGCCTCGAAAAAATCATCATTCGGAGGATGGACGGGCGAGCAAGGCCGCGGCGGCGACTTGTTCGACATGGAGACCTGGGACGACCCGGATCTGAACGCGGAGGACCGCACGCGGATCGACGGCGACGTCGTGACGATCACCGCGGACTTGAGACAAGCGCTTCGAGATCGAAATAAGCGAGCCACGGGGTACTGGCACCTTTTTTGTTACCTCTTCTTCGTGGTCTTCTACATGGCCGTCGTGTGGATACAAGCGGACGTGGAGAACGCGTACCGGGTCACGTCCAGCGTCCAGAGAGTCCTCTTGCCGAGGGACGACGACGGCGAGGTCGTGACGCGGATGACGTCCCCGACGCAGATTCTAGACTGGCTCGTGGGCTCCGCGTTTCCGGTGTGGACCAACGAAGTCTGCGGCGACGGCACGTGCGCCCCGCCCTTCGAGTACCCCGCGTACGGACGCTTCGGGTGCCAGGCCGACTGCGGCGTCGCGCACAACTTGGTCACCGTGCTGTTGCAAGTCCGCGCGGACTTCCGCGACGATTTATATTCCCCCCGAGCGTTGATGACGGCGGCGAAATGGAATCTCTGCAGACGCGACCAGGAGGCGTACCGAGCCGGGTACCCGGACGTGTGCTGGTGGGAGAAGGACCGGACGTTCACGAAGTTCAAGGAGAATCACCTCGAGACGGTGAACGTCCCGAAAGGAAGCCAGTGGATCGTGAAGATCACGGGGGATTACATGGGAAGGGTCGCGGGAAACGTCTTTTTGTCTGAAAACGGCGCGTTGCCGTGGGTCGGCACCGTCCCGGACTGGAAGTCGTGCGACCGGAACATCATGAGCACGCGCCGCGCGGTGGACATCGCGAGCGGGCGCCGAAGGAGCCTCCTCGAGGAAGTCACCGAGGAGCTCGAGGCGCACGAGGCCATCTTGAGGAAGCACCATCCGACGGGCGCGGCGGAGCTCACGGAGGGGTCGCTCGAGGAGCTGACCGCGAGGCTGCTGAGCAGACGCGACGTCGAAGTCCTCGCGGCCGCGGAGGAGGACGCGCGTCTCAACGCGACGCGCGGGAACCCGAATCGCATCGACGGACGGCTGCTCGGGCAACGGTCCGCGGCGGCGCCCAAGCATCGCGTCGAGCATTACTTGCGCGTCGCGTCGAAGCGCGCCGCCGTGTCGGGGGAGGGTATCGAATCGCCGGGGGAAGAAGCGCGCGCGGCGGCGGCGGCGCCGGCGCCGGCGGTCGCGCCCGACGTTCACGCGACGCTGCACACGTCCTCGGCGGCGCGAGAACGAGGCCTTGGACCCAGGCGACGGCTCCTGCGAGCGCACAGGCTCCGAGAGGCTGAGGCGGCGCGCGGCGACGCGTCCGCGTCGGGACGCGCGCGCGGCGGTCGCCGCCGACTCGCGTCGCACAACGCCGCCCCGGGGCCGGTGACGCCCGCGCCGTACGTCTCCCAGTGGAGCGCGTTCCCCCCCGAGGTGGATCCAAAACTCGAGCCGCGGCCGTCCTCCGCGGTTTTCCGCGCCGTGGGCGGAGGAAACGTCAGCGTCGACGCGGCGGACGACGAAGCGCGCGCGCCGACGGCGGCGTCGAGTCTGCACGCGACGTTCGCGGGCGACGAGGTGTGGTCGTTCTCCACCGCGCTGACGTTCGAGGCGTGGGTGATGCCGGCAGATTTGACCGACGACACGCGTCCGGAGACGCTCGCGTGGTTTGGCGACGTGGATTCGTACGGGTGGGGGATTCAGCTGTGGCCCGGAGGATTTTGCCCGACGGAGACGACGGAGACGACGGAGCCGACGCGTCGCCGGAAACTTTTGGACCACGTGGAATGCTTGCCGCACGAGGTGAACGCGTCGTACCCCGGCGGGTGTGATTACGGCGCGCCGCTGCCGGAGCCGCCGCCGACGCCGGAGCACTTGCAAGACGCGGTCGTGTTCGTCATGAACGGTCACGTCGCGTGCGCGGACCTCCCGTCGTCGAACGTGTCTCTGGAACGCGGCGATTGGAACCACGTCCGCGTCACCGCGGGGCCGTCGGACGAAACTCTCGGCGTCGGCGAGGGGAACCCGATGATCGTGAAGTTTTACGTCATGGGCGAAGAAGCCGGGAGGTTCTCCTCCGCGGACGAGTTCTGGATCGACGTCGGCATCGGCGTGGCGACGAACCTCACGCTCGGAAGCAGAGCCGGAGCGATGCCGTTCACCGGATGGATAGACAACGTCCGGCTCTTGGACGTCGTCCCGCCGGCGTGGTACGTCGACAACGCGAGAAACGCGCTGTACGATTTCGACGTGTTCCCGGTCGAGCTCGAGCACAACATCATCGCGAGGTACGACTTCGACGGCTTGGAAGCGACGGATAAGGGGCCGGGGTATTTCGAATACGGACACAACATGACCGCGACGACGTACGTGGACGAGGACCACGTCGGTCCGTTCTCAGAGGAATACTATTTCGAGGCGCCGATGGTGTACTTCGACGGCGACACGCAATACCTCGTCACCGCGCGCGACCCGAAGCTCGAGCCGTCGGATTACCTCTCGTTCGAGGCGTGGATCAATCCGTGGGGCTATTCGCAGATGGACAGACCGATCATCGCCATGGGCGACTTGGGGTGGTCCGTGTGGCTGATGTGCGCGGGTCATTCGGGAGCCGGTGAAATGTGCTGCGGACGCGGCAGACACGGATCGCACGCGCTCGCGTTTATGTCCAAGCACGGCGCGGACGCGGACGTGTGCGACGACGCGCCGTCGCGCGGTAACGTTCACCCGGGCGTCTGGAACCACGTCGCGGTGACCGTGGACAACGTCCTAAAGAACGTGACGTTTTACGTCAACGGCACGAGCGTCGGGAGCGTCGTGTCGCACGCGGTGGGTCTGAACCCCGGGTTCGGCGACCTCACGATCGGATCGTGGCTCCCCGCGTCGGATCTGCCGTTTAATTTTTCCATGTTCGAAGGGTTCATCGACGAGGTTCGCGTCTACAACGCGGTTCTCCAGCCGGAGACGATCGCGACGTTCATGCGAATGACCGACGTCGCGGGAATGCACCCGAACCGAGACGACATGATCTTATACTACACGTTCGCGAGCGGCGGCGGCGAAGGCGGTTTGCTGCGCGACCGCGGCGTCGTCGCGCCGCACATCTCCGCGGCGGCGCAGTCGAACAGTGACGGGTATTACGTCACCTCCTGGGTACCTCCTCACCTCCTGGGGATCGACCGCGTCGTCCTCTCGAAGGGTTTCCCGAGGCACTGGGACGTCCTCGGCGGCGGCGCGCGCGGCCTCAACCTCACGGACGCGTTCGCGTCGTCCAACGACGGCCGCCGAGTCGCGGTCGCGGCGACGAACGGAAGCGTCCTCGTGTTTGAGACGACGGGCGACGGCGCGTTCGCGCGGCTCGGCGGCGCCATCGACGTCGGGGGCGACGTCGCGGACATCGCGCTCTTGTTCTCCGGCGACGGGACCCGCGTCGGCGTCACCGGGACGCGACCGGCGCGGCCTTCGCCGGCGTGCTGCGCGTACTTCTACGGCGCGAGCCCCGAGGACGCGATGTACGAGTACAATTTGACCGAGCCGCCCGCGCCCGCGGACTTGTGCGGCTACTGCGAACCGGGGTTCGTCTGCCGCGAATCCGTCACAGCAATCGGCGACGAATCGACGCAAACCATCACCGGAACGGAAGTGGACGCGACGAGGCGCGACTGCGTCTCGTACAATCATACCAGGGAATCGTGCATGTATGACTGGTATTCCTTTGAGACGAACGGGTTTCCGTGCGCGAGCAACGACACCGCGGTCGAGTACCCCGCGGGATACGAGAACGGTCACAGGTACATCGGGTACGCGATGATGTATGCGTACGACGCGAACGCGTCCGATTGGGTCGAGTTCGGGTCGGCGTACGAACCCGAGGGACCGGACGAGGGCCCCGTGATCGTCGGCGCGACATCGCACGACGGCTATCACACCGCCCTCGGCATGCCGTTCTGGAACACCCCCGGGAGGAATTCCACGTGCGCGACGTACGAAATCGATTTCGTGAACTTGACGGGTACACTTGACGTGAACTTGACGTACATTCTCCCCGGCGGACGCGGGCGGTACATCGTCGTCTCGCACCTCGATCACATCAACCTCGCGGAGGTGGAGGCGTACCACGCCAACGGCACGAACGTCGCGCGTAACAAGACGGCGACCGCCTCGGGGGTGTGGGCAAATAAAACGTACGCGGAGCCTTCGAAACTCGTGGACGGGAACGTGCATCCGTTCTGGGTCATGGACGACACGAACGGGATCGCGCACACGGGCGGCGGGCGAGACGCGAACGGATACGCGTGGTTTCTCATCGACTTGGGCGAGGTCGTAGACATCGACCGCGTCGTCGTGTACAACAGAGACGACGAGTGCACCGGCGCGCCCGTGTGCCGCTACATGATCGTCGGCGCGCACGTCGTCGTCACGGAGTCGATTCAACCGGACGCGTTGAACGAAAACTACACGTGCACCGCGCGCGCGGCGAACGCGACGAAGCACCACCTCTCCGGCGGGGTGAAGGCTTTCGATGCCGTGTTCAACGAAACCTCGGAGGCGTTCGATTGGATACAAGTCGGCGAGCCGATCGGGGTCGGCGGCGGCGGGAACGCGTGGTGCAAAGCCGCGGACGTGATCGACGTCAAAGACGCGATTCAATCGTTCAGTTTCCTCGACGAGGAGAGCGGCGACCCTTCTTACGGGAGGTACGTGTTCCTCACGAAAGGGTCGGCGGACGGCTCGGGCGGGGCTTTCGGCAGAGGCATCCATTCAATGTACTGGGTGCTGAACATCGCGGAAATTGAGGTGTACGACGTCAACGGCGTGAACGTCGCCCTCGGGAAGAACGTCACCGCGAGCAGCGAAAAAAGCAGCGAACACGGGACGTACTCGCCGGGCATGCTCGTGGACGGCGTCTTGGGAAATTTCGCGCACACCGATCGCTTGCAGGAGGACCCGATGCCGTGGTTCAGGATCGACTTGGGAGAAGTGATGGAGATTTCGCGCGTCGTCGTGCACAACCGCGACCAAGACTGCAGTTCGGACACGTGCGACGACTGCTGCCGCGCGCGCATCCTCGGCTCTCGCGTCGTCGTGACGGTGGATCTGTCCGAGGTGCACGTCGACGCGGACAACGCGTGCGTGGACGTCGCGGGGGCGGCGGTCGGGGCGGCGACGGCGATGTCGCGCGACGGCGACGTCCTCGCGATCGGCGCGCCCGGGTTCCCGATGTATTGGAACCCCGCCGCCGGCATGGTCGCGGTGTTCCAACGCCAAGGCCACGGTCTCGCGAACGCGAGTTGGACGTGGAAGTTGACGATTTCATCCACGCACGCGACGTACGATCACGTCGTCGCCGACGACGTCGTGTATCCAGACGTGAGCTTCGGAGCGAAACTCGCGATGTCCCCGGACGCGAAGACCGTCGCCGTCGCCGCGCGTCGCCTCGCGCATTTCGACGCGTACCACGGCGACGAGCCGCGCCTCGACGCGACGGTGGTGACCGTGTACGACGTCGACGTCGCGGCGGGGTCGCACGAGCGACGCGGCGGCGACATCGTCCTCGACGGCGCGGAGGACGCGTCGGTGTCCGTCTCCGACGCCGGCGACGTCGTCGCGATCGCGTTCAGAGACGCGCGCGCGGGCGCGCGGGCGCGCCAGACCCGGGTGTTCGAACACCTCCCCTCGCGCGGGTGGTCGCCCGTCGGGGACGCGATCTACAATCTCGACGCCGCGGCGATATCCGGCGACGGCGCGCGGCTCGTCGGCGCGGGGCCGCGGCCGCCGACGGGGCCGCCGCCGCCGCCGCCGCCGACGTGCGTCGACGCGCGAATCACGACGACGCAACGCGTGTACGACGACCTGCCTCTCTCGGGACTCGCGCGGTACGTGTTCCTCACCGCGGGCGCCGCGGGGGGGGAACCGTTGACGGCACCGTTGAACGTCGCGGAGTTGATGGTGTTTAACGAACACGGCGTCAACGTCGCGCTCGGTAAACCGTGCTACACGAACGGCGCGTACGAACATTTTTGGTTGAATGTCGACGGGGGATACAAACTCACGGACGGAAACATCGCGGGGGGTCCACCGGAGATCGTGCACTCGTCCTCGGCCGAGTCCGCATATCGTGACGCCGGCTTCGCCGCGGACCCCGGCTTCATTTGGTTCATGGTCGACCTCGGCGACGTCGTGAACGTGTCCCGCGTCGAGCTGTGGAACCGCGTCGACTGTTGCGACGAGCGTCTTTCGAAGATCGACGCGAGAATCGTCCTCGTCGAAGACACGAGCCCCGAATTCTTCGACGCGTCCGATAACACGTGCGTCCCCGCGCCGGAGCCGTTCGGCGTCGACGTCTACGCGCTGCCGTGCGACGCCTCCGCGCGCCCGCTCCACGGCGACGTCGGGAACTGCACGAACGCGCTGCCGATCGGCGCGTCGTGTCGGATCGAATGCGACGCGAACTTCACGGCGACGCGCGACGGGCGGACGACTTGCGCGGCGAACGGCGAGCTCGTCGCCGCGACGTGCGAGGGTCCGCACGCGCCGCCGAACGCGACGCGAGGGCCGGCGTCGCTGTACTTCAACGGCGTCGACACGCTTCTGTACACCCCGCGCTCGGCGACGTTTAACGACGCGACTTTGAACGAGCTGACGTTCGAGGCGTGGCTGAAGCCGACGGAGGGCGCGTCGTCGCAAGTCGTCGCGATGATGGGCAACCTCGGATGGGGCGTCCTCCTCATGTGCAACGAACGCGACGGCCGCGGGCTCGGGTGCTGCGGCGATCACGTCACGAACTCGATCGGGTTCTGGACGAACGAGGACCGCGCGAACGTAAACGCGTGCGCGTCGACGCCGTCGTCCACGGTGGGCGTCGTCCGCGGGGCGTGGAACCACGTCGCCGTCGCCGTCTCGGACGGGCTCGTTCGATTTTACGTCAACGGCACCGCCGCGGGGAACGTGAGCTCGCCGGACGTGCGGTTGAACCGCGGCGCGGCCGCGTCGGTGCATCGACACGACGACGGGCTCTACTTTGGCGCGCTCGGGTCGCTGTGCCCGACGTGTCTTCGGTATCGCGGCGGCATGGACGAGATGCGCGTCTTCGCCGCGGCGCTGACGGCGCGACAGATCGCGTACTTTCACGACATGGACATCCCGATGTGGCATCCGATGTACGATCGCCTCGTCGTGCACTACAAGTTCGACACCGCGCACGGGAACACCGTGTACGACGGGTTCAAGAGCCAAGAGTGGGTCATGTTCGGCGAGCGCGGACAAGTGGACGGGTACCAAGACGCGATCATCACCACGTCCTCCAGCGACGAACTCACCTGGGACGCCGACGACAACGTGGAGGTCCGCAGCGTCCCGGCGCCGCCGCCGCCGCCGCCGAGCCCGCCGCCGCAGCAAGGTCCGGCGTCGATGTACTTCAACGGCTTAGACACGAAGCTCACGGTGAACGCGTTCGATCGACGGTTACAGCCTGCGGACTACCTCACGTTCGACGCGTGGATCAAGCCGGACGCGGACGCGGACGGCCTGCAGACGATCGCGCGGCTCGGCACGGGGGGCTGGGCCATCATGCTCATGTGCCCGTACGGCGCGGGCGCCGGGTGCTGCGGGAACCACGTCCAAAACGCGATCGGGTTTTGGTCCGCAAAACGGCCGCACACGCAGGCGTGCCAAGAGACGCTCTCGTCCACGCGCGGCGTCCCTCCGGGCGAGTGGTCGCACGTCGTCGTCGTCGTGTCCTCCTCGCCGGAGAAGAACAACGTGACGTTTTACATCGACGGCGAGCAAGCGGGGTCGCACGTCAGCGACACGCTCGGGACGATCAACCGCGGCCTCACGTTCGACGAAAATGGCAAGTTGATATTGAAAACCAACGGCGAGCCAGCGCGCGACAGAAGCGACGCGACCGGGTCGCTCGTCGTCGGCGCGGGGCCCGATCTCGGCCTCGGCGCGCGCTCGTGCCTCAACTACAAAGGCTTCGTCGACGAGATGTGGCTGTATCGCTACGCGATGACCGCTCACGACGTCAAGACGTGGCACAAGAAGATCCTCGAGGCGTACGCGCCGATGTACCCGCACGCTATTCTCGGGTACACGTTCGACACCGCGAACGGGTGGACCGTCCTCAACCGCGTCGCGGCGACCGGCGACGTCTTCGACGCGGAGCTGTGGACCGCGGACAGAGGGAACGTGACGTGGCGAAATAGCAGCAACGTCGCCAAGACGTTGCAGCCGTCTCCGCCGCCGCCTCTGGACGTCGCGGCGCCGGAAGGGCCGTCGTCGCTTCGGTTTGGGGCGAACGACACGATGACGTCCGGTTTCATTCGCGACTCGACCGACGGCGCGCTCGCGGTGGACGAGACGCTGACGTTTGAGGCGTGGATCAAACCGAACCGCCTCGACCGAATGCAAGTCGTCGCGTCCTACGGCGTCGGCGACAACGCGACTTCGGGGTGGTCGTTGGCGATCATGTGCCCCGAAGGCGGCGGCCGAGGGTGCTGCGGCGATCACCTCCGCGGCTCGATCGGATTCATCGCGCCGACGCGCGACGACGTGGACGTCGCGACGACGCATGCGCGCCGCCGCGGCCGGAGGCTGACGGAACACGGTGCTCCGGCGAAAACCATTTTGTTTCCCGTGCTCGCCGGAGGTTGGAGCGCGACCCAGGGGGGTAGTGGCCGCGGCGATGCTGCCGACGAAGTCTGGAACACCATGGCTATCCTTCAAACCGGCATCGACGACGGCACCATCCCGAGCACGTACGGGTTAACTATAGACCATACGTCTCTGTCTCATCAGGACGACATGTGTGACTCGGCTAAGGTCGAAGCGGCTCTTCATTCTGCGTTGTTTCTCTTTCTGCCGGACCAAGAAAAATTTGATCTTTTCGTCTGCGGCGAAGCGACGGAGTCGAAAGCCGTCATCAAATCTTGGGTTCAAGGCGGCGGAAATATCTTCGTTGGTGCAACTGGGGGCATTTCCAGTGACGGCCGTTCGAATGACGTCGCATTGCTCAACGCCATTTTTGATTGGGATCTCACAAAGTCTACTGGCACTTACGGCACGTTTGGGAGGAATGAAATCAACGCCGCCGGCACCGTGTTTGAAAATATGGCGGCGTCTACTTTCAATCTCCCAGCTACTCAAACCATGTATGCGAATTGTGGAACTTCGCCTTGCCTCCCAATTTTCACCGCGGGCGCCTCTGGCACGGATAAGACGCAATATATCCTCGCCAGGTGGCAGGTCGGCGGAGGGAATGTTTTTCACCACGCCAACAACGACCCGTATCAAGTGTGCCCCATCGCTCAAGTCACGTTTCCGTGGGGCGAAACGCACTCTGCCACGTGCACGCAGTCCCTCGACAAGGATTGGGTCATGAACTTGTTCGTGCAGGTGGTCGTCGAGCTCGCGCGCTTGTCGACCGAACCCCTAAGGCCGCCCGACGCGTGCGCGGACGCGTTTTCTTCGAACGCCACGCTCACGGAGAACGAGTGGCATCACGTCGCCGTGAGCGTGGATGCGTCGCAGAACGAGTTGAACGCGCGCGATCCCACGCGGACGATGAACTTGTACATCGACGGCGTGAACGTCGGCAGTAGGGTCACGAAGGACGTGAGCGAGAAATCTCCCGTGAGAATCCCGATCCCCCCGCACGACGACGAGACGTCCGGGCTGTACCTCGGGCACGGGTTCTGCGACGAGTTCGAAGAGGAAGAGGTCGTCGCCGCCGAGGGATCCCTCATCAAGTGTCACTTCGCGAACCCGTTCGGGGAAGACGGACCGCTGAGCACTTCCGTGTTCCGCGCGATGACGCCTATCATTCGCAACCACGTGAACGGGTACCTCATCGGCGACATTCGATACGTCCCGAGCCCCGGGATCGCCGCGACCTGGTGGGGCGGGGACGACTGGAGCTCGAACGTCACCTCGCACAACTGCCTCGGGTTGACGTTTTTAGAAGAGTTTCTCACCGGAGACGTCGACGCGTACTACGCGCAGTACCCGCCGCCGCCGCCGATGCGCGTGCCGTGCCGACACTACGACGGTTACGTCGACGAGTTCAAGTACTGGGACGCCGCGCTCGTGGACGCCGCGATCAAGACGCACTTCGACAAGCGCATCATCTCGTGGCACCGAAACCGGTTCTCGTTGCTGTCGTACTACAAGTTCGACCAAGGCGGCGGCGCCGAGGTTGAGCCCGAGATGCTCGACGCGTTCGGCGTCGAGAACTTGCAGCTGCGTCCCGGGAACGGCACCCTGGCGCAGATGTGGAGCGTTGACGAGAATCTCGTCGTCGCGAGCGATCCGGAGGCGCCGCCGACGCCGCCGACGCCGCCGCCGAGCCCGCCGCCGCAACAAGGCCCGGCGGCGTTGTACTTCAACGGCTGGGACACGGACGTGTACGGACCGTACGACGCGAGCCTCGCGCCGAGCGACGCGCTGACGTTTCAGGCGTGGATCAAACCGCAGGTGGACGCGCGCGGGCAAGTGCTCGCGATGTTTGGCGAGAACGGCTGGTCGTTGATGCTCGCGTGCCCGCTCGGCGCCGGACGCGGGTGCTGCGCCGGGCAGTATACGCCGCCCGGCGCTCTCATGTTCTGGACGTGGGGCAACGAGAACCCGGGGATCATCGAAGCGGACGAGGACTACTATTACACGAAGAAGCGGCGGAGAAGCCGAAGCCTCCTCGAGCACGACGACCTCGTGACTAAGTGCCAGTCCGCGCCGACATCCGACGTGGCGGTGCGGATGAACGTCTGGCAACACGTCGCCGTCGTCGTCGACGCCGCCGCGGGATCCGTCGCGTTTTACATCGACGGCCAGTTCGCGGGAGAGCGAGGGAGCTCGACGATCCTCGACAGCGGTCAACCCACGGGCGAGGAGTGCGTGTTTGAAGTCGCGCCCGAGCCCGAGCCCGAGCCCGAGCCCGAGCCCGAAGAGGGGGCGCCCGCCTCCGAGGAGGAGCCCGCGGCGGCGGAGACGCCGGCGACGAGACGACGACGACTGCGACGCAAGCTCCTCGAGCACGACACTCCGATTCAATACTCTCCAGCGCTGATCAACACCGGCGGCGCCAGCGCGGCGACCGGCGGCTTACGACTCGGCCGCGCGGGCGCGTGCGAGTACCCGGTCCAGTGCTTGCAGTACGAGGGGTACCTCGACGAGGTGTCCGTGTGGCACGCGGCGATTGCGCCGTGCGAGATTCGCAAGCTGTACGAATTCGGCATGCAGACGTGGCTCCGGGATTTCCCGAACCTCCTCGCGTACTGGAAGTTCGACGAAGCGTACTTGCAGGAGTTCAGGACGCTCCCGTCCGCGTTCGGCCTCGCGCCGTACCTCTCGAAGGTTTCGTCCGAAGAGGACGCGCCGTACGTCACGTGGAACGCCAGCGAAGCGCTCAACGCGAACACGTCCGTCTGGAGAGAGTTGTCGCCGCCGCCGGCGCCGCCGAGCCCGCCGCCGCCGCAGAACGGTCCGTCCGTGATTTACTTCGACGGCAACGGCACGTACGCGAAGGTGACGATCGCGCCAGAGCGATCGTTCGAGTTTCAGCCCCTCAGCGGGCTCACGTTCGAGGCGTGGGTCAAGCCGGTGGCCTTCTCGGGCGTCCAATTCCTCGCGTCGACGCAAAACAAAGGCTGGGGCGTCGCCCTCGGATGCGGCGGGTCCGCGTGCTGCGACGCGCCCGCGGGGGCGCTCATGTACTGGACCGACGTCGATAGCTGCGCGACGAGCTCGGTCGCGATCGCGACCGGGTCTCCGCTCGTCGCGGGGGCGTGGTCGCACGTCGCCGTCGTCGTCGACGCGTCGTCGAACCAGGTGAAATTTTACGTCGACGGCGCCTCCGCGGGGGCGAGGTCGGGGATACCGACGTCCTCGCCCATCACGAACGCGCTGTTCATCGGTCGGTACGGCAACTCCGAGGTCGGGTACTACAAGGGCATCATGGACCAGGTCACGCTCTTCCGAACCGCGCTGTCGCCGACGACGATTAACGAGTTTAAACGAGTCGACGCGCGAGGCTGGCACCCGAACGTCGCGCAGTGCGTGTTGCAGTATAAATTCGACACCGGGAACGGCGTGCGAATCGTGGACAGAAAAGAAGACCCCGCGGGCGGGCGCGTGATGTACAACGCGACGCTGTACTTCCCGAACACGCACGAGCTCTCGACGTGGTTGATCACGGATAACATCGCGGTGAACAACCCCCCCGCGCCGCCGCCGCCTGCGATGTTTGGCGAGGACTACGTGTGTCCCTTCGTGTGCGACTCGGAGCACGTCTCCGCGACGTGCCCGTGCTACGCCCCCGGATGCGACGGCGGCGACGGTTTGGATTTCGATGACATCACCGTGGACTGCATGGAGGATATCATGGACTACTGCGTGAACGATCACGGGTGGTACTACGACCCGGAGGGGTGCTGGCCGTTCGCGTCCAGAGGCGTGGACATTCAAACCGTCCAAGCCGGCGGCGCCGCGACGAATTTTTACGAAAACACGCCCATCTTCGCGGACCGACCGGTGATTCTCGTCGTCCCCGCGAAGGCGTTCAAGAACACCACGGACGTCTTGATCACCGAGGTGAGCGAAGACGAGATGATCGAGAACTTTGGCGGCGACGAGCTGCTGCCCGAGGCGTACGCCGCGCGTCGAAGCAAATTTATCCTCGTTCGCCCGACGGACGCGACGATCGTCTCCGGCTCGCCCGGGAAGCTCCGCATTCCGTTCGACGCGCTGTCGCTGTTCAACGGGCAGTTCCTCGTCGGATACCTCTCGGACGCGACCGGGGACACCTCGTGGGAGACGCTTCCAGGGAAGATCGTCCCGAGAGGCTCCGAGAGGACGGCGTTTCCGGACGACTACGCGCTCATCGACAAGGGGATGGCGAACCGCGAGGAGCTCTACTCGACGAAGACACCGGAGGGCGTGGACGACCTCGAGTTGCTGGCGCACTACGACGGCAGGTCGTGGGAGGATATTTTCAACGCCGAGTACGACGACTTCAGCGATATCACCGGCGACGTGTACTACTACGAAGTGAACGTTCGCTCGTTTGGCGTGTTCGCGGTGTTCGAGTCGGACCCGGGGAACCAGCCGCCGCCGCCGCCGCCGAGCCCGCCGCCGCCGAGCCCGCCGCCGTGGCCCGCCGTCGCGGATTTCTCCTCGGATTTGCGATTCTCGTTCGAGTTCATTGGCGTCTCGAAAGAGCAGCTCGATCTGCAGTTCGACGCGCGCGCGAGGGCGGAGGGCATCGCGGGCGGACCCGTGGCGATGGCGACCGTGTTTCTCGAAGCGTGCAGAGACGGCGTCATCGCGACGACCGGTCTCGCCGAGAAGTACGTCCGCATGGAGCAACTCATCGACTGCACGGAGGAAGAAATTCTCGAGGAGAAAGATATGTATTGCGAGGAAGACGAGGGCGTCTTGGTGCCGTTCTCGCTCGTGTTCACCGGCGAAAGCATGTTCAGCCCCGGCGTGGTCCCCAACTGGATGTTCGATCTGCTCGAAAACGACCCGGGGAAAATCGTCGTGGACTCGCTCGCGACGTACTTGTTCACCGAGGACGTGCGAGACCCCGCGAATATCTTCACGACGTCGATCACGGTGACGGAGACGAAACCGGACCCGCCGCCGCCGAGCCCGCCGCCCCCCGTGGACGAGTCGCAGATCGTCTACGTCGCGCCTCCGCCGCCTTCGCCGCCGCCGATTAAGGTGGTCACCGTCGCCGCGGCGCCGCCGCCGCCGTCGCCGCCGCCGCCGGATCCGTTCGCGGTGTGGACCGCGCCGCCGCCGCCGCCGCCGCCGGATCTCGATAAGCCCACGATCGAGCTCTACCTGAACGAGCCTGACTGCGAGAGCACGGGGACGAACGAGGTGACGTGCAAACTCCTGCAGACGGTCGTCTCTGAGATGTACTCGGATCCGGGGTTCAAGGCGAGCGATAAGCAAGAGGGCATATACGACGCGTGCGCCTGGTCCGGCCGCGACAAGAGCCGGCCGTGCGTCGACGTGAAGGGCTGGCCCGCCGGGTTCAACGAGTTTGGCGACGGCCAGGTCGATCTCACCGTCGAGAGGATCGACAAGCCGTGGACGATCACGTACGACGTGTCGGACAGGTCGACGGCGACGACGGGCGGGAACGCCGCGGCGCGTCAGACGCGTTTAGTCTACGTCTTACCCGATTGCGACGTGGACCCGGTTTGTCCGGACACGCAGCTCAAGATTTGCAAGTCGCTGTCTTCCGAGACGAAGACCGTGTGCGAAACCTGCGACGCGTCCGGGAACACGATCTGCCTCGACCCGGGGTTGGCGGAGGAGAAGGCGGACACGCGGCCGCCGAAAATCACGACCGCGTTTGACATCAAGATGCCACTCGGCGAGGACGGCGACGGGCAGTTCGCGGGCGTGTACGCCGCGGACGCGCTCGGGAACGTTCAGGCGTTGTCGTACGTCGAGCAAGGCGTCGAGTTCAAAGATCCGGGCGCGACCGCGACGGTGACGATCACCTCGGAAGACGCCAAGACGGGGGTGAAGGAGACGGAGACGATCGACATCACGGACGAAATCGTGACGTACACCGAGGGCGAGACGGACACGGAGATTCTAAAGGCGGGGTCGACGTTTTATATTCGGTACAAAATCGCGACCGGGGACACGACGAGCCTGATCGCGACGCGAATCGTCATCGTGATCAACCCGTGCGCGACGATGGTGGACTCGAACCTCGGGCTCACGCTCGTCGGGTCCAAGGCGCTTCCGAAGTTTACCAACTCGGAGGGCGCGTTGGTCGACGAGATTTTGTGCAGGGACGAGGACGAATACAAAGCGACGGGAGAGGAAGTCTTCTACTCGGACGCCGCGTGCAGCGACGGCGCGAATTTCCCGAACCGAGAGAAAAACTACGGCTGCGGCATGCGCATGGCCGCGCCCGCGGAGGAGGAAGTCGTCAAGATCAACGTCGCGCCCGAGCTCGTGCTCCTCGGCAAGCCGGTCGTGGAGATCATTCAAGGCCAAATCTGGAAGCCGTGCTCAGACACCGCGGGACCGACGGACGTGTGCGATAAGGGCATCGACGGCGCGCTGAGTTACGATCTCGACCAAGCTGAGGCTGACGGCGGCGTCCGATCCCCGATATCGAACTCGCTCATCATGGTGTGCAAGGACGATCCGACCGACCCGGACAGGGACCCGGACGCGCGGCTCAACCCGGGGGCGAAGTGGGACGCGCTCAAGACGGGCGCGCAGACGGACATGGCGCGCGTGTGCGGGTTCGACACGAACACCCCCGGCGCGTTTAAGGTGTCGTACTCGTTCACGGACCCGAAAGGGCTCGAGGGGAGGCTCACGAGAGACGTCATCGTCGCTCCGGATTGCTCGCTCACATTGAACCCGAATAACAACCTGCCGGAGAAGCAGTGCGAGTCCAAGGTTTCGAACGAAGAGACGGGCATCGAAGAGGTCGTGTGCTCGAAGAAGGGCTGGTGCGAGTTCGACAAGGTCGTCGAAGAGGATGACCTGCCGGACACGCCGCCGGTGATCACGATGAAATTGGTCCCGGGCGTCATCGACAAGACGGTGAACGTGCGTCAGTATCAATCGTACGACGCGTGTAAACCGGGCCAAGTCCCGACGGAAGAAGTTTTCGGCGACGGCTTGTGCGACCCGGGGTTCGACGCGTACGACAACAAGCAGTACTATGATCTCGGCGTCATCAAGACGACGCTCAGGAACCTCACGTCCGAGGTCTTAGCGTGCCCGCCGAAGGAGTGCGAGACGAGGGCGTCGTGCGACGACCACAAGTTTACGACGAAGGGCTTAAAAGGCTGCCTCGACACGAGCGTGCAAGGACCGATTCGCATCGCCTTCACCGCGCGCGACGACAGCGGCCAGATCACGACCGCGTACAGATCCATTCAGGTCGTCGACCCGTGCCCGCCGTCGTACGCTTACTGCCCGGGCGTGGGCGATCGAGGGTGCCAGCCCGAGGACGTGTGCAAGAACGCGGAGGCGCTCGCGGCCATCGCCGGCGCCGCCGAGGTGGCAGACACGACCCCGCCGTCGTTCGAGCGGTTCATCCCGAACGGCCCCGTCTTTCTGGTGTACGATGACGACCGCATCAGCGACGGCAGAACGCCGTTCAAGGTGTGCGGCGACGCGGCGGCGATCGCGGCGGCGAGGGCGCAAAAGACAGCCGGCCAAACGACCCCGACGGAGTACCCGTGCGCGTTGGCCATCACCGACGACAAGGACGACGCCGAGCTGTATCTCACCGCGGCCGGCAGCAGGGCGCAACAATTCAGACGCCAACGAGACGATAAGGGGAGCAAGACGCTACATCAACTTGACCTCATCGGCGCCGGGAGGGCGGCGCCGGGGCAGTACCATTACGAATACGTGGCGTGGGACTCGAGCGATAACGAGGCGACGCACCCGCTCGTGATCAACGTCGGGCTTCGGTCCGCGAACCTCTCCATACCGATCACGATCGCTTCCGCGACGTATAACGGCGCGAATTACGTTAGCAATCTGAAGACCGAGCAGGCGGGGTTCATGACGGCGGCGTTGCCGACGTGGCAAATCTTTTTCGGCGCGCAGGACATCGACGTTGTCAACGTGCAAACCTCGGGCGCGAACACGATTTTCCAGCTCAACACGACGTTTTACCAGCTGTGGAATCCCGCGGACCCGACCACGTTCGATAACACCCGGAACTGGAACACGTCGGACGCATGGGCGCCGGAGCCCGCGGCCGCGGCCGCCGCCGCCGCGTCCGGTCGCCGACGGCTGATGAACGACGCGTCGCCGTCGCCGTCACCGCTCGCGAAGAAGCCGCGCCGCGTCTCCAACCGCGGCCGAGGAAGAAACTTGCTCCAAGCCTATGGCACCGCGTCGTCGTCGGCGACGCCGGTGGATGAAGCCCAAATAAAGAGGGACCAGATCGAAGCGAGGATCACCCAGCTCTCAACAGACGTCGACGCCGCGAACACGAAGCTCATCAACGTCATCAAGCCGCTGATGGACAACGCCGGCGGCAACGCGGGCGCGTTCGTCACGAGACTCACCACGCTGTGGAGTAACCAGCTCGCGGTGGCGACAAACGCGCAGACGCAGCTCGCCGGCACGGCGCTGACGATCCTTCAGAAGCTCGACGCCACGGTGACGTACCAGCAGCAAGTCTTGGAAGCGGCGACGCAGGCGGAGATTTTGTTGAAGAAACAAAACGACGAACTCCGGTACGTTTTATCCCGGAGCGGAGTCGAAGGGGACGGCCTCGGCGCGCAGTGCGAGTACAGAAGCAAGCTCGGCGCGGCGGAGATCGCGTTCAACGCGACGAAATTTTCGCTGTGGATTCCGCATCCGCCGCCGAGCCCGCCGCCGCCGCCGAGCCCGCCGCCGCCGCCGAGCCCGCCGCCGGCGGCGGCGGCGGCCGGACGAAGGCGGCGAAGGCTCCTCCGCGCGGAGGAACCCGACGACGAGGACGAAAACGACGAGGGGTTCATGCCGCTCGTCCGTCGTCTGCTTCGCTTCGGCGGCGGCGGCGGCGGCGGCGGCGACGACGACGACGAAGCGTTCGAACGCGCCGAGGCGTCGCCCACGTCGTCGCCCACGTCGCGAAGGCGTCTGCTTCAGTCGGGCAACGCGAACTGGGACGTCAGCGACTGGCACGGATACGAGATCTTGCGCGAAGGCGTGACGGAGCAGTACGCCAGGGAGCCCTCGTACGTGCAGCACAGGACGGTTCAAAACGCGAACCGACTCGTCGGCGGGATTCTGCTGCATCAAGTCCGAAACGAGTTTGAAAAGTGCGACACGAAGCGCTTCGAGAAACTCGCGGGGCGGTGCCGCTCGGAGATGCCGTCGGTCAAACCCTTCGGCGTGGACCCGATCTTCCGTCGACCCCCGGTCGGCAGCGAGGACCCGAAGAACTTGTTCAACGCCGCGCTCGAGTCTGAGATTAACGCGTATTACGACACTTCGGATCCGCAAAAGAACGTCACGATGATGGACGTCGCGCAGCCGACGCCGTACGGGTTCATCCAGCGCGATATCCCTGGGTATCCGAAAGGGTTCCCAGTGTACTTCGACATCGCGGCGTCGCGCGATCACGTCGCGAACGTGATTCAGTACATCAAGGAGGGTTTATATTTCGACCCGCTCACGCGCGCCGTCACCGCGCAGGTGGTGACGTACAACGCGAATTTGAAACAGATGGCGAACACGCTGTTGACGTTCGAGTTCATGGAAGCCGGGTTCATAGAAGTCACGTCGAAGATCACGAACATGAACGTGAAGTGGTACACCGACAAGAGCGACGATAACGACGATGACATCGACGACGGGTACGTCCAGGGCGTCATGGAGGGTCTCCTCGTCGCCATGATAGTCTACGGAGCGCTTCGAGAGATGCTGGATTTCGCGCAAAACTGCGTGAAAGAAGGCGGTCTCCTGAGCGGCATTCGCGTGCACTTCTCGCAGTTTTGGAACGTCATGGATTTTATAAACATCGCGTTGCAAATTCTCGCGGTGTTGCTGTGGTTCAACTACCAGGTCAAGCGAAGAAAGGAGCTGAGCCCGAGTCTGCGATACAACGTGTACGATAACCCGACGAGCCCGATTGCGAATTATTTCATGCCGTACAAAGGGCCTTCGAGCGCGAAGCCGATCGACCCTAATTACGTGTTGAACCCGATCGCCGCGGGCGCGAACGCGACGAACACGATGCATCGGTGGGAGCTGCCCATGGACGATTCCGGGATGCAAAAACTCGGGGAGCAAATGCAAGTCGCGCAAGAGCTCTCGAACCTTAGCACGACGTACTTTTGCGTTACCGGGGTGTCGTTCTTGTTCATGATCGCGCGCGCGCTGAAGTTTGTGAAGTTCCAGAGACACTTGGACCTGACCGTGCGCACGCTCTCGAGGGCGTCGCTCGACCTCGCGCATTTCCTCGTGGTCATGTTCATCTCCCTGACGTGCATGATGATGATCGGTCACGTCATCGTCGGCGCCAGGGTGGAGTATCTGTCGACGTTGTCGGAAGCGTTCAACTTTCACTTCGAGATGTTGTCCGTCGGCGAGGGCGTGGAAAAGCTCGGCGCGCTGTTCGTGGACGAGAACGAGGTGCGGACGTGGGTGGACAACCTGTCGATATCGCTCTACGCGTTCTTCATCCCCACGTACTTGCTGTTCGTGCTCCTGAACATCCTCCTCGGCATCTTGTGCGACGCCTTCGGCGAAGAGAAGGAACTCATCGAAGGCTCGGACGAGCCGACGATGTACGACGACTTCAGCGCGCTCGTGTCGTACAAGTACGGTCTCTTCCGGAAACAGCACCCGAAGTACACGAAAATGATCGAGATACTGAGGGTTATGAGGGAGAGCAAGACGAGCGCGGCGGCGAAGACGCTGTCCGACGGCATGAAACAAGCCGGCGGCGGCGGCTTGCTGGCGCGTCTGAAACAAGCCGGCCTCGCGGAGCAGTCCGAAAAGTCGCTCGCGAGGGGCGCCACCGCGGACGACAAGAAGACGACCATGCTCGACTACAGAGCCGCGGCGCAGAGCATGAAGATGCGCCACGAAAACCTCGAGCAGAAGATTGGCGAGCACGCGCAGCAGGGGAAGCAAACCCTCGCGGCGAGGCTCGCGGCGAGGAAGAACCCGCGCGGCCCGGAAGCCGCGGCGCTCGCCGCGCGACCGCCGCCGGAGTCGTCCTCGTCCGCCGCCTTCGCCGCCGCGGCCGCGTCGTCGTCGGACGACGACTCCGACGGCTTCCTCCCCGGGTCGCCGTCCGCGGCGCCGACGACGGACCGCGTCGCGCCGAGCCTCACGCGCTCGCGCGGCTCGATGATTGCGCGTCGCGACGCGCAGACGCGACAAATCGAAGACGACGCGGAGGCGTCGCGGCTACGCTTAAACGCGCGACGACGCGGCGGGATGTCGAAGAAGCAGAACTTCTTCGACAGCGCGGGCGCGGTCATGGAGAGCGTGTCCCCAATCCCCGACCGCGTCGTGCCGTCGACCTCGACGTCGATCCGAAGCCGAAGCGGCGCGCGCGAGGGGACGACGACGACGACGACACCGACGCGCGCGCCGTCGCAGAGCGCGCGACGGGCGACGTACGACTATCAAGAGGCGTCGCGCCGGGACGTCATGGAACAGATCGAAGCGCAGATCGACACGATGGCGGAGGGGAGCCGGGACCGGCTCATGCGCCGCCTGAGCTCGCGCGGCGGGAACAAAGTCTCGCCGATGCGCGGCGCGGGTCCCGGGCCGGTGATGGAGAGCCGCGAGCGCGCCCCGGGCTCGGGAGCCGGGCCGGTCACGGAGGACGTCTCCGGCGCCGACGACGACTTCGTCCCGGTCAAGTCGAGAGCGATGCGGAAGCTCGCCGTCGCCGCGAGGCTCGCGGCGAAGAAGAAGAGAGGAAAAGGAGGCGACGACGTCGACGTCGAGCGCGGCGAGGCGAAAAGCTTCGACGAAAACGGCGTGGACGTCGCGTCGTTGACCAAGACGGACCCGATGACGCAGGCGGATCTCGCCGCCGAGGGCGGCGGCGCCGCGCTTCTCGTGGACCTCTTCAAAGTCGCCGAAGACGTGGACACCGACAGCGACTCGGAGATCGACGAGAGCGAAAAGGCGAGACGAGACGCGTCGAAGCTCGTGAAGCCGACAGGGCGTAGCGCGTGGAGCGCGGTGAGCAAGTACGCCGCCCTGCCGCGACGCGCGACGGTGGACGTGAGCGACGACTGGAAAGACCTGATGGACGACTCGTGGCGCGAGTTCATGCACGAGATCAAACGCAAAGAAGCGATGAAACGCGAGGCGAGGATGTTCCGCCTGAACGGCACGCTCTACACCGAGGTGGAGATTGAAAAGTTCCTCGCGAACGCGGAGCGCGGCGTCCGCGCGTCGGGATACTTTGGCTACGAGCCGCCGCCGCCGTCGGAGATCGACGCCATCCTCCGCTCGATCAAGTCGGGCAAAATTCAGCAGCACTGGACGTTGACGTACGACAGCGACGACGAGAGCGAAGACGAGGACGAGGTGGTCAACGCGTGCAAGGACATTCAAAAGATCCTCGTCGATAAGCTCGAGCGGTACGTGCAGAGAGAGCTTGACTCGCAAGAGCGGACGATCAGGTGGCAGGCGGACGTCGAGGAGGCGATGCGCGTCATCGAGGAGGAGCTCGTGACGACGCATCAGGTGATGTCCGCGATGGCGAAGAAGAGACAATCGGGCGCCGAAACCGACGCGGTCATGGACGGCGTCGCGAGGGAGCGGCTGTGGGCGACGCTCGAGGCGAAGCGCGCGCTGAGAGGCGCGCTGCAGGGCGCGCCCGGCATCTCGCTCGACGAGGACGACGACGGCGGCGGCGGCGGCGGCGGCGCGGACGCGCTGTCGCCGTCGGCGGCGAACTTTGATTTCGACACGTCGTCGGATGAAGAGCGCGACGGCGGCCTCAAGCAGAGGTTCTTCAAGAAGGACGAGGACGGCGGCGAGGGGGGCGAGGACGTCGGCGGAGAGAAGAAGGTCGCGATGATGCGAAGGCACCGCGCGGCGAAGCAGATGGTCAAGGCGAGGAAGCTGGGCATGAGCGCCTACTGACGCCTCGACGCGACGACCGAATGCAAAAAAAAAAACACGAGACGTCGCGCCGGCGGAGGAGGATCGAGCGAATGAACGCGTTCGTCTCCATCCACGCCGGCGTTGATTCGCGTACATAGTGAATGATGCGGCGGACGTTTAGATTAGATAGCACGTCGCGTCGAATTATTTAATTCATCATCACGATTTATTTCAGCGACGCCTGATCTCCCTCAGCGGCGACGCAACTAACCAGCCGCGAGTGGACTAAGTTGTTAACCTTACTGACAGGATGCAGCAATAAAAACCTTCTTGTTCAGCCGCTGCCCTGCGTGACGAAAGAGCAGCGCTCATTCGCACTCCGCGCGTCTCGCACGCGCGGCCGACGCGATGGTGTTCCGCAGAGCCCTGGAGTTCGTGCGCGCGTGGCGAGCGCAGACGCAGGCGCGCACTCGCGTCGCGCGTTCCTTCTCGCGTCGCGCGCCTCCCCGACGTGCCGACGACGCCCTCGTTCGCGTCCACGATTCGTTCTCACGTTCGCCCTTCGTCGCCCTCCCTCCCTCGCCCCGCGCGTCGCGCGTCGCAGGAGCTCAACGCCATCAGGGCCGCGAACGAGAAGGCTCGCCAGGATATCGCGGAGGCGATGCGAATCCAAGACGAGGGTGCCGCGGCGAGGGTCAAGGAAGCGATAGGCGAGCTGAAGGTGAGCGAGGATGAGGTGCGAGAGGCCGCGAAACGCGTCGCCGCGGAAGTCGCGGCCGGCTCCGCGGGAACGAAAAACAAACGGAGCGCGGCGGAGGATGTCATGGAGAAGTACGCGCGCGCGATAGAGAACATGCCGATGGTGAAGCGCAAGCGCGACACGGACACGGACGAATAAAAGGTAACTAATCTAGCATCGTTAGAGTCGCGATATATCGTCGTATCATATTCGTGATGATGAGAGGCTTCGCGCGTCTATGTAGTTCCCCCCCAGCCCGTTCGTTCGTTCCCCCGCGCGTCGGTCGACGCGTCGACGCGGTCACACCTTCGCGGCGGCTCGCGCGCGCGTCGCGCGCGTGCGCCTCCCCGGCGCCAGCGCGGGCGCCGCCGCCGCCGCCGTCGTCGGCGACGCGCCCGAGGCATCCTCCGCCGTCGTCGGCGACGCGCCCGAGGCGACCTCCGCCGCCCCCCGCGGCGATTTCCGCGCGCGTTTCCCCGCGCTGCCGCCGCCCTCCACCGGCGTCGTCGCGTTCGCGGAGACGGAGCTCAGCGGCTTCCGTTTCCCCGTCGTCCCCGGCGTCTTCGCCGCCGCGCTCCGCCCCTTCTTCGACGCCGTCCTCGGCGCTTCCTCCGCCGCCGCCGCCGCCGCGTCCTCGCGGTCCTTCTTCGCCCTCGCCGCCTTCTCCGCCGCCGCCGCCGCCGCCGCGGCGGCGTCCGCCCTCGCGCTCGCAAGCTCCGCCTCCTGCGCGGCGAGCTCCTTCTCCATCGCGCCGCGCTGCGACGCGGCGACGGACGCGCGCTTCGCCATCACCGCCTCCGCCTTTTTTTTCGCGAGCAAAGCCTCCTCTGCCTCCGCCGACGTCATGTTCGCCGCCTCGGTCGCCGCCTTCAAGCGCGTCTCCAAGCTCGCTACGACGCCGACGAGCTCGTCAGCTCTCGCGGTCGCGTCCGCCGCGGCGCGGTGCGCGAGCGAAGCCTCCTCTTCGAGCGACGCGCGCAAGCTCTCGAGCTCCGTCGCGTGCGCGGCGGCGAGCGCCGCCTCCGCGGCCTCCGCGGCTTTTGCCGCCGACGCCGCCGACGCCGCCGCCTTCGCTTCGAGCATCGCCGCGGCTGTCTTCGCGCCCGCGGCGCGCTCCGTCGCCCCCAGCATCTCGCGCTCTAACCCCGCCGCCTTCTCTTCCGCGGCGGCCAGGAGCTTCTCCTGCGCGCGCACGCACGCCTTGGCGGCGGCTTCGAGCGTCTCCTTTTGCTTCGCGAGGTCGCTCGTTCGCCTCGCCTCCGCCGCCTCCAGCGCGTCGGCGCTGGACGCCGCGATCGCGCGCGCGTCGCGCAACTCCGCCGCGTGCGTCGCCCGCGTCTCCGCGAGTCTCTTCGCGTGGACGTCCTCGAGCGCGGCTAACGCTCGCGCGCGTTCAAACTCGGCGCGTTTCATCGAGTCCGCCTTGCCGCTCCTCGACTCGGCGCGCGCCTCCTCCAGCGCTTTCTTCACAGCCTCTTCGACCGCGGCGCGCTTCTCCGCCTCCGAGTTCGCCTTGTACTCCTCGAGCGCGCGCTCCGTGAACGCCGTCGCAGCCGCGATGTTCGCCTCCGTGGACGCGAACGCGGTCTCGTTCTCCTCGAGCGTCGCCGCGAGTTTTGCGGATTCCGCCCTGAGCGACTCGATTTCGGCGCGCAACGCCGACGTCTCCTCCTCCGACGCCGCCTTCGTCGCTTCCACGGCTCTCTCTCTGTCCTTCTCGAGCGCCTCTATCGCCGCCGCGGCCGCGGTCGTCGCCGCCGCGGTCGCAGCCTCCACCGCCGCGGCCATGTCCGCCGCCGCCTTCGCGGCGGCGGTCGCCGCGGCGGTCGCCGCCGCCGCCGAAAACGCCGCCGTCTCCGCCGCGCGTCGCTCTTCGAGCTCGGCGAGCTCGGCGTCGTGCGACTCTCGAAGAGACTTCAACGCCGCCGCGGCTTCCATCTTCGCCTGCTCGATCGCGACGTTTCTCCTCCCCTCCTCCGCGGACGCGTCCTCGAGCGTCGCCTCCAGGTTCTTCATCGACGCTTCGTGCTCCGCCTCTCGCGCGGCGAGATTTTCTGAATGCGACGCGCGCAGCGCGTCCGTCGACGCCGAGTGCGACGCCTTCAGCTCAGCCACCTCCGTCTCTCGCGCGCGCTCGAGGTCCGCGAGCTCTCGCCTCAGCGCGGCGACCGTCTCCTCCGCGGCGTCCGCGTTCGCGCGCGCTTCTTCGAGCGCGAACGCGTGCTTCTCTTCGAGCGCGGCGACGGCGGCGGCGCGCTCGTCTTCCATCGCCGCCGCCGCCGCCGCAGCCGCCGCTTCGTGCGTCTTCGTCAGCGCCTTCTTCTCTTCCTCGTGCGCGCGCGACGCTTCCGCGAACGCGGCGGCGTGCGCGGTCTCGATCTCGGCGACGGTCGCCGTGCGCTTGGACTTGAGCTCTTCGAGTTCGGCCGCGTGCGAAGCCTCGAGCGCGGCGCGTGCCGTCTCGAGAGCTTTGATTTCGACGTCGCGCGCCGTCGCCGCCGCCGCGAGCGCGGCTTCGTGCGCCTCCGCCGCCGCCGCGAGCGCGGCTTCGCGCGCCTCCACCGCCGCCGCGGCGGTCTCCTCCGCCGCGGCCGCGCGCGCCGCGTCGGCTTCGGCCATCGCGGCCGCGTGTTTCTCCTCGAGCGCGAAGAGCGCGGCCGCGTGGGACGACTCCAGCGCCGCAGTCGCGTCCGCCGCCGCCGCCGCCGCCGCCGTCGCCGCCGCTTCGTGCGACGCCGTCGTCGCCGCGATCGCATCCTCCTTCGCCTTCGCCGCGTCCGCGAGTCGCGCGTCGAGCTCGCTCGCGTGCGCCTCGAGCGCGGCTGCGAGTTTCGCGTCGTGCGCCTCCATCAGCGACGCGCGCTCGGCGGCGCGCGCCGCCTCCGCGGTCGCCGCGGCTTTCTCCGCGCTCCGTCGCGCCGCCTCCGTCGCGCGCGCGTGCTCGCTCTCCATCGTCTCCATCGCCGCCGTCGTCTCCGCCGTCTTCGCCGCGATCGCCTCCGCGTGCGACGCCGCCGCCGCGGCCGCGTGCGCCTCCACCCTCTCCTTCGCGCGCGTCGCCTTCGCCAGAGCCGCCCGCGTCTCGTCCAGCTCCCTCTTCGCAAAAGCGTGCCTCTCGCGCGCCTCCGACAGCTGCGCTTCCAGAGACGCGCGCGTCCCGTCCAAGGACTCGAGCCGCACGAACATCTCCTCCATGACGGATTTCTGCTCCTCGAACGTCGCCTGCACGCGCGCCATGTTCGCCGTCGCCTCCGCCGCGGCTTTCTCCGCGCTCGGGACGGCGGCTTCGGCGACGGCGCGCGCCGCCTCCGCGTTCGCCGCCGCGTCCTCCGCGTCCGCGGCGGCGCGCTCGGACGCTTCGCGCTTCGCCTCTAGCACCTTGCACAGGGCTTCCGTCTCCGCGCGCGCGGTCTCCGCGGCGTCGCGCGCCTCGATCGCGTTCGCGGCGATGACGCCCTCCTCGAGTCGCACCGCGCGAAGCTCCGCGAGTTCCGTCTCGAGCTTGGGGTCGTTCCGTACAAGCGAACGTCGGGGTGGAGTTGAAAGGCGTCAGTTGGAGTTGAAAGGCGTCGAGGGCGGGTATTGAAAGCGAGGGGTGGGCGGAGAGATGCGCCGGGAAAAGTCCTTAAGGATCGGCGTTCACCCCGCCAACGCGGTCGTATGGGGACCAGTGTATAGAACACACCTTGGTCATCTTCCCCTTCGCCGGGTGCTTCCCGTTCTCCGCTTCGAGCTGCTCCATGCGCGCGCGGAGGTCCGTCATCTCCATGCGCATGCGAATCACCTCCGGAGGGCACTCCGCGAGCTTGCGGAGCTCGGCGAGCTCCGCGTTCGCGTCGTCGTCGTCGCCGGCGTCGCCCTTCTTTCCCTTCTTTGACAGGCTTTTCTTCAGCGCGTCCTCGCGCAGTCTGAGAACCATCTTCGTGGATTGGAGGTTCTTGTCGAGCCGCGACGACAGCTCCTCCACGCCCGCGAGCTTTGTAGCGAGGTCGCGGACGTTCTCTTCCGCGGCGGCGGCGGCCGCCGCCGCCGCGCGGTTCGCGCGCGCGACGTGCAGCTCGAGCTCTCTCGCGCGCGCGCCGCCGCCGCCGCCGCCGCCCGACCCGCCGCCGCCCTCGAGCGCGCCGAGCTGCGCGCGCAGGCGCACAACCTCCGCGGCGAGCATCCGCGGCGCTTCCGACGGCTTCCTCATTCGCGGTCGCCTTCACCTTGACCATCTTCGCGCGCTGCGCAAACTTGAGCGTGGAGAGCGTCTCCTCCGTCTGCTGCGCCGCCGGGGAGACGCACGCGAGCAGCGTGCACCTCGCCGCGCCGCCGAGCGCCTCCTTCAAGAGGAACGTCAGCTTCGAGTCCCTGAACGGGACGTGCCTCTCCTTGCCGTCCGCGACGTCCACGAGCGCCTTGATGACGTTTCCGAGCGCGCTGAGCGACTTGTTGATCGCGCTCGCTTCTTTCAGACGCTCCCCCGCGCTGTCGGTGCTCTTCTGCCGCTCGCTCCCGGCGAGGTCGACGAGGTGCAAGAGCGCGCTTCTCTTCTGCACCGCCGCGCCTTTGAACGGCCGTCTTCGCGACTCCAACGACACGGTGAATACCGCGTGCGACCGCGACGACTCGCGGTTCATCTCGGTCTGACCGACGCGTCGGTTGTGGCTCCCGCGCGTGAAGACGTCGTAGGTTTCCTCCGCCGACGTCACCGCGGCTTCGGTGAGACCCTCCACGAAGACGCCCTTCTTCTCGTCCAGACGGATGACCGGCTGCGGTCCTCCCGTCGGATCTTCGCACAGCAAGTCCGCGACGGTCTCGTTGTAGATCTCGAGGTAGGAACACTTCACGGTGAAGTCGATGGACCCGCCGCCGCCGTTCGCGTCGGCGTCCGCGCCGGCGCCGGCGGCGGCGTTTTCTTTATCCTCGTCGTCCCCGGCGGTCGCCGCCGCTCCCTCGACCGCGTCCTTCTCGTCCTGGATCCTCTGAAAGATCCTCTGCAACACGCGCGGGATGAGACCGCGCTGCTCCGGGTCGCGCGCCCCGGCCGCGCCCGCGCCCGCGGCGTCGTGTTCCATCGCGGCGGCGGCGGAATCGTCGTCGTCGGCGCGTGATACCACCACCGCGTGCTCGTCCGGGCCCTGCATCGTGTACGTCTTCCCCGCGCCCGTCTGCCCGTACGCGATGAGGCATCCGTGGTACCCCTCCAAGAAC
Source organism: Micromonas pusilla CCMP1545 (assembly GCF_000151265.4). Lineage (NCBI taxonomy): Eukaryota > Viridiplantae > Chlorophyta > Mamiellophyceae > Mamiellales > Mamiellaceae > Micromonas > Micromonas pusilla. The sequence continues at coordinate 706,535 of NW_003315886.1, forward strand.
GCGTCCGTCACCGGGACGCCCACGGACTCGAACACCTCCGCCTGGGTCTGATGCTCGTCGCAGACGTGGTCGTATCCGTACGAGTGCGCGCTCGTCGTCTTCGCCGCGGCGTGCGCGGGATGGAGGACGTCCAGGGACGCGCCGCCCGGGTTGGCGCGCAGCGCCTTGACGTACCCTTGCGAGAGCTCGCGCGCGTTCGGCGGGCGGACGCGGACGAGGACCTGGATGTGGTCGCCGCCGTGCGCGGCGCCGTCCATGGCGAGCGTCGCGTCGGTCGGCAGGTCCCGTTCGCGCGAGATGAGATGCGTTTTCGCGGAGCGTCCGAGGCTGAGGGGACGCGACGCGACGCCGACGCGACGACGGCGGGTCTTCTTTGGTTCGCGGCGACGCGAGCGCGCGACGACGGGCGGTCGCGGTGCGAGCCGGCGCGCGCGGTGCGTGCGTGCGCGCGGTGCTGCCGTTCGGTGTGCCGTCCGTCGCGGGCGAACCGTCGAGCTCGTTCCCCCCTTCTCTTTGCTGATGAGACAGAAAATATAGCGCAGGTTATGGGGTATCCGAACCAATTGCTCATACGCGAGTACGTGAAATCCGTACTACGAAAGTTCTCGGAAAACCCGAACGATAATCTCCGCGGGACCTCTCGGATGAAGAAGAGCGCGCGCGATACGCTTTTCGCGGCACACGTGTCGAGCGATGGCGGCGCGCGCGTGGTGCGCGGCTCGGCCGCGCGCGGGTCTCCATCGACCGGGCGTCATTCGATGGAGGGCCCCGCGAGCGATCGCGAGTCGCCCCGGCGGCGGCGCCGTCGAGAACGACTCCAGCGGAAGCGACGACGACGAAGATGTTCGCGCGGCGAGGAGAAATAAAGCGCGGAGGGCGGGGGCGCTTTCGAGGAGCGCGGCGTCGCGCGCGGGGGGCGATCGTCTGCCGCCGCCGTCGTCGTCGGACGCGGGCGTTCGCCGTAAAGCGCTCGCGTACGGCTCCGAGCGCGCTCGACGCGGCCGCGGCGGAGGCGACGCGGGCGGACGCGGACGCGGCGGGGCGGCGTCGACGTCGACCGCGACCGCGCGCGTCGCGACGGGCGAGAGAGAAACAGAAAGATCGCGGCGGGCGCCCCGACGCGCGTCGACGACGCGCCTCGGCGCGCCCCCCGCGAGATCGCGACCCGCGTCGAGCCACGACGCGCGCGCGCGAGAGATCGTCGCGAGGTTCGATCGCACGCTCCGACGCGGCGACCTCGAAGGCTGCGTCGCGCTCCTGAGCGACGCGCTGACGGAGGACGGCGCCGACGACGACGCCGACGACGGCTGGGTCGGCAGAACGCGCGACGACGACGAGAAAAAGCGTCGCCAATGCGGCGAAGAATCCGAATCCGCCGCCCCCGCCGCGAACTCGAGCGCCTTCGCGCGCGCCATCGGCCGACGCATCGCCAACTCGCACAAAGACTTCCTCGGCGCGTGCGGCGCCCAACGCCGAATCGACCTCGCGCTGACGTACGCGTCGTCGCTGCCCCCCGATCGACGCCTCTACGCGTCTCTCCTCGGCGTGTGCGCGCGCGCCAGAGACTACTCCGCCGCCGTCGACGCGTTTCGACTCTACGCCGATTCCAGCCTCGCGCCGGACGCGTTCGCGTACAGCGGGCTCATCTCCGCGGCGGGGAAGGCGGGCGAGATGCGCGCGGCGAAGAAAGCGCTGTGCGACGCCATCGACGCCGGCGCGTGCGACGACGGCGTGTACAACTCGTTCATCGACGCGTGCGCGCGATCGGGCGATTGGGACGCGGCGAGAGAGACGGCGACGCGCATGCGCGACGACCCGCGCGTCCGGCCGAACGTCCGGACGTACAACTCGCTCATCACCGCCGCGGCCAAGGCGCGTAACGTTCGCGCGGCGAAAGAGGTGCTGAGGGAGTTGGACGAGGATTTGGGGCGCGACGCGGCGACGGACCGGACGTACGGCGCGGCGCTCGCCGCCGTCGCCGCGGGCGTCGGCGTCGCGCTCGAGACGGAGACGAGCGCGGCGGGCGCGGTCGACGCCGACGCCGACGTCGCGGCGACGGCGAAAGAGGCGACGGTTCAGATGGGAACCGTCGCGACCGTCACGCGAGGCGAGACCGCGGAGCTCGTGCGGTGGGGCCTGGAGGTGTACCGCCGCGCCGAGGACGCGGGCTGCGGGGGCAACGACCACGCGCTGTCGTCGCTGTTCACCGCGCTCGCGCGCGCGGTGGCCGCGGGCGCGTGGCCTGGGGACGACGCCGTGACTCGATGCGTTGGGATCGTGAACGCGCTCGTGCGCGAGTCGGACGATGTTTTGTCGGACGGCATGTCGGACATCGAAAACGTCGGACGCGGCCGCAAGGCCAAGGCCAAGGCGCCCAAGCCGAACGCCGCGGTGTGGAGCGCGCTCGTCTCCGTGTGCGCGCGCGCCGGACGCGCGCGCGAGGCGCTCGACGCGCTCGAGCTCATGCGCGCGCGAGGGCACGCGCTCGATTCGTACACGCTCGCGAGCGCGCTGACCGCGTGCCGAGGCGGCGTCGCGGGCGCGAGCGCGGCGTCGTCGGACGCGAACGGCGTTTTCGCGACGGGACCGGCGGGGGGGCGGCGGCGGCGCGATGCGCTGGAGGGCGCGAGGGAAGCGAGGGAGGGGTTGACTGTGTTTGAGCGCGCGCCGAAGAGCGCGAGCGCGAGCGCGTACGTGAGGAACGCCGCGATTGCGCTGTACGCCGCGGTGGGTCGCGTGGACGCCGCGTTCGCGCTGTACGAAGAGATGAAGGCGGAGTCGTCGATCGACGGCGGCGACGACGCGAGGACTTTTTCTTCTTCTTCTTCTTCTTCTTCTTCTTCATCCGCCGCCGCCGCCGCCGCTCCCGGGAGTTCCGAGACGACGTCCGCGTCCGCGATGGATACGCGCCGCCGCACGGCGCCGGACACGATCACGTACAACACGCTGCTCCACTCGTGCGGCGGACGCTCGGCCACGGACGGCGCGGAGTGGGCGTTTTCGCTGGTGCGCGACATGCGATCGGCGCGCGTCCCGCGATCCACGCGAACGTACGTGGGCCTCATGAACGCCGCCGCGCGCGGCGCGCCGATCGGCCGAGGCGCCGCCGCCGCGAAGGCGGTCTTCGACGCCGCGGAGGAGGACGACACCGTCGAGGGCGGCGCCGGGAACGCGTACACGTACACCGCGCTCATCGACGCGCAAGTCAAAGGCGGGGACCCGCGCGCGGCGTTCGACACGTACGAGATCATGAAGCGTCGGAACATCACGCCGTCGGTGGTGACGTTCGGGTGCCTGCTCAACGCGTGCGGGAACATCAAGTCGGCGGACGGGAGATCTTCTGATTCTGATTCTGATTCTGCTGACGTGGAAGGCGTCGACCAATCAAACGACGACGTCGCCGGCGACGCGGTCGAACGCGCGTACGCGCTCCTCGGCGAGATGACCGAACGCGGCGTCTGCCCGAACGACCGCTGCCAAAACGCGCTCGTGCGCGTCGTCTCCGAGGCTGGACGCATCGACGACATGCTCGAAGAGGTCAAGGCGATCGCGCGCCGACGCGGCAGGTTCGAGCGCGCGACGTTAGAGGGCGTCGTCCGAGCGTTATGTCGCGCCGCGTACGCGGAGCGAGCGCTGCGCATCTTGTCGTGGATGGACGCGCGCGGCTACGCGCCCCGAGCGCCGACGTACCGCACGCTCGTGCAGACGTGCGCGAGCGAGGGTCAGGTGGTGTGGGCGTGGACGCTGCATCAGAGGATGACGAGCGCGGGGCACAGGACGGATAAGGCGTCCGCGAGCGGCATCGTCAGCGCGTTGTGCCACGCGGCGATGGCGACGGACGCGGGGGAAGCGCGGGTCATGTTGCGGAGGGCGACGGAGGTGTACGAGCGATGCGAAGCGTACGGCGTCGCGGTGGAGGGCGAGGGCGAGGCGAACCCGTGGGACGACGACGACGACGGCGGCGGCGGCGGCGGCGGCGACGCGAACCGCGCGAGCGAACGACGCGGGATGACCGTCGAGGAGGAGCTCGCGTCGTTCGAAGCCGCCGCCGCGGACGACGACGACGACGACGACGGCGGCGCCGGCGCCGCCGGCCCCGCGTGCCCTATGAAACTCGAAGCGCCGCCCGCGCGCCCGAACGACGCGAGGACGCCCGCGGGCGAGATCCTCACCGCGAGCTCGCTGCGCGATATGATCACCGCGAGCGCGCGCATCGGCGACGTCGCGTTCGCGTTGCGGCTCTACCGCGTCGACGCCGCGAGAGACGCGCTGCGCCCGTCAAAGGTCGCCTCCTCCTCCTCCTCGTACGAGCACAACGCGGACGACGGCGGCGTGCGCGCGAACGTGTACGAGGCGCTCGTAGAGGCGTGCTGCCACAACGGCGACGTGAACGCCGCGTTGGAGGTGTTCGACGACTTGAAGGCGAACGACGTCGTCGTGAGCAAGGTGACGCTCGCGTTTCTCGAGTCGCGGTGCCGACGCGAGGGCGTCCCGGACTGGCGCGTGTACGACGTGTGCGCGCAGATGCGGAAGCAGGTGAGCGCGAAGAAGGAGCGGAGGCTCGCGGAGAGCGTTCCGAGGAAGACGAGCTCGCATCACGTCCGCGGCGCCGTGGAGGTTGGGGGCTACGACGACGACGACGAAGGCGGCGACGGCGACGGCGACGGCGACGCGTACGCCGGCGCAGACGGCTCTGTCGCGTCGGCGGCGACGGCGTCCGGCGGCGGCGGCGGCGGCGCGTCGTCGTACGACTTCTACGACGAGGACGAGGACGACTCATACGGCGCCGCGGGCGCGCGCAGACGCTCGAAAGAGTCCGAGGAAGCGTGGGAGCGCGCGCGACGCGCCGCCGTCAAGTCGAGCGCCGGCGGCGACCGCGCGAAGCGCGACGGCGGCGGCGGCGGCGACCGCGGGCGCGTCTTCGAGCGCGAGGTCGACCTGGATTGGATATCCAAGCCGTTGGGGGACATCTACGAGGGGTACTACGACGACCGCGCGGCGGACGCGAAGGGGTTGGACCCGCTGCAGGCGGAGCTCAGGACGAAAGGACTCGGCGCGAGGAGGAAGGGGGGCGGTCGATAGACTGTGTGAGGGAGTCGCGCTCGCTGAAAACGGACGATTCAAAAAGTGAAAACTCCTGGAAAACTCGCACTCGTTTCATCAACGGTCCTTTCGCCGCGCTTTCACAGTCAGCCGCTCCCCCCGATCGTTGTTCATTCTCGCACGCACCCCGGGCACGATGGCCGACCCCGAACCCGCCGCCGGGCGCGAGAAGCGCGAGCGCAAGTCCACCGTGGACGTCTACGTCGTCGCGTCGCCGACGAAGAAGGAATTCGTCATCCCGGAAGGGAAGGGCACCAAGCTTCGAGACATCCCGAACGGTGCGCGCGCGCGAAAACAATTGAAAACGCAGCAGCCGTCGTGCCTACACATCCGATCGATCCGCCCGCGCCCTCGTCCTCGTCCGCCTCTCATCCGCTTCTTCCCTCCCTCCCGTTCGCGCGCGTCGCGTCGCATCGCATCGCAGTCGACTTCAACCTGAACAAGTTCAAGTCCGACGACGAGCACCTCAAGCTCCTGCACCGCGTGATGTACAACCGTCCCGGGAAGGCGACGACGATCAAGAAGAACATCCGCGACTTCAGCGGCCTCGTCCTCGACGACGCGAAAGAGCGCGACCGCGTCAAGGGCCTGATCGATCGCATCATGGGCACGACGCTGAACATGCTGCTCGACCTCCTCGACCTCCCCCGAGGCGCCGGCGCGGAGGGCGTCAAGGACGCGAAAGCCGCGCGATTGCTGTCGTGGCTCGAGAGCCCAGCCGCGACCGAGGGGAAGAAAAACTTGAAGGCGATCGCGGAGGTGAAGAAGGAGAAGGCGGCGCGGAAGCGCGAGCGCGTCGCCGCGAAGAAGGAGAAGCTCGCGAAGAAGAAGGCGCGCGACGCGAAGAAGAAGTCCAAGTCCGGCGGCGGCGGCGGCGTCAAGACCGGCGGCAGGCTCCCGGACGACGCGGCGGGGATCAAGGCTGAGCTCGCGGCGATCGCGAAGCGCAAGACGGCGCTCGAGCGGAAGCTCGCGACCGTCGTCGGCGCGAAGAGGAAAGCGTCGGGCGGCGGCGGCGGGAAGTCCCCGGCGAGCAAGAAGGCGAAGAAGGAGGACGGCAGCGACGACGACGACGACGACGACGACGACGACGACTCCGGGAGCGACGACTCCGGGAGCGACGACGACGAATCCGGCTCGGACGAATCCGGCGACGACGAGAAGGACGAGGAGGAGGAGGCGGATGCGGATGCGAAGGAGGCCGAGGAGGAGGAGGATAAGCCGCCGACGCCTACGCCCGCGCCGCCCGCGAAGGAACCGACGCCGCCGCCCGCGAAGGAATCGACGCCGCCGCCCGCGCCCGCGCCGCCCGCCGCGGAGAAGGAACCGACCACCCCGAGCGCGGCCTCGGCGCCGCCGCCCGGCCCCACGGACGCGCAGCTGTGCGCCGCCGTGAAGGAGATGCTCTCCGGCGCGGACCTCGCGAGCGTGAGCATGAAGAAGATTCGCGCGGATCTGGAGGCGAAGTTCGGGGTGTCGCTCGTGGAGAAGAAGGCCACGATCAAGGCGTTCGTCGAGAGCGCGATCGAGTAAAAACGGGGCGCTTCTCGTCGGCGCGGAGGGAGCCGCCGTCGCGAAATCGTCACGCGCGCGGGGGGCGACGCGCGACGGGCGCGGGAGACGCTGACCGCCGCCGCGATGGCGATGTAATTTAAACGACGCCTAATACGTCGTCAAGTCCACCTCTCTTCTCTTATCTAGGGTTTAGGCTTCCCCGCTTCCGTTCGCGCTGAGCCCTCTGAGCATGTCGTTCAACAGCGACCGCAGAAACTGCGCCTGCGCGTCGTCCCCCACGCTCGCGGCGCGCTGCGCGCACTTCTCCACACCCTCTCTCCACGCCGACAAGAGCTCGCGTCTTCCGTCCACCACGCGCGCGAGCGTGTCCGTCATTCGCAACAACGTCGCCGTCACGAGCGCCCACTCCACCGCGCCGACGGCGACCATCTGACGCAGGATCGGCCCGCACGCGGTCCACACGTCGTCGTCCTGACGCCTCCGAAGCGAAAACGCGGCGCGCGCGAGCGCGGCGGGGAAATCGCGCAGACGCGCCGCGCCGCCGCCGGGCTCGGCGGTCTTTTCGTTCTCGAAGAACGCGCCGACGTCGAAACCCGTCTCTCTCGCGAACACCGCGAGCGAGCCGAGGTCGATCTCGGTCGCGAGCGACCGCGCGTGATCTCGCAGCGCGACGCGCGCGTCGTGAGGGAGCACCGGGATGACGCCGCCCTGGGCGCCGGCGACGCTCTTCGCGTCGAGCGGGGTCGTCGGCGTCGTGGGCGGCGACGTCGAGGAGGACGCCGACGGCGGGCGCGCCGTCGCCCCCCCCAGCCCCAGCCACTTGAACATCCCGCTCACCGCGGCGGCGATGTCATCGCCGCCGCCGATCCCGGCGAACGCGTCCGCGTTCGCCGTCGCCTCCGCCGCGGCCGGTCGCCGGGCGGTGAACCGCGTCAGCTCGCCCGCGAGCGAATACCGCCGCCGCGATAACGCCGCGCGCAACAACCCCGCCGCCGCGCTCGCGGAGACGTCGTGGCCCTTCAGCGCGTCCACGACGACCAAATACGCCGCGGAAGTGCGAAGCTTCCCCGCGCGCGTCGACGCGTCGAGCAAGTCGACGACGTCGCCCGCGCGCGCGAACAGCGCGGGCCACTCCGAGGGGTCCGACTTTCGCGCGACGGCGACGACGACGGCGGGAAATCGTCGCTCGTCTCGCCGCGCCAGGGACAACGCGTCCGCGAGCGCGCGCTCGGCGGCTCGCGCGGCGTCCGACCCGGGCGCGTGGTTCGAGCTCGACGGCCCGGCGTGGCGGTCGAGCGCGGCGTGCACGAGCCACTCGAGCGCGCGCGCGTGCGCGTCGGACTCGCCGCCGTCGTCGACTTCGACGCGATCCGTCGTCGGCGGCGGCGGCGGCGTCTCTCTCTCCGTCTCCGCGGCGGCGGCGGCGGCGACGGCCGCCGCGGCGTCCATCTCTCCCGCGCGCAGGAGGTGCCGAAGCGCGCACGGCAGCGCGTTTTGGTGCCTCAGCGCGATCTCGTGGCAGCGCGAGACCGAGCACGGCGTCGAGACGAGCGTCCTCGCCGCGGCGGTGATTCGCGCGCCGCGATCGCTCGACGTCATCCCGATCGGATACGCCTCGGCGTCGAACTCGAGCTCGGGGTCTCGAAACGCCGCGTCGTCGACCGCCGGCGCGCGCCTCGCCGCGGCGTTCGCGGCGTTTGGCATCGCGCCCGTGAGCGACGCGCGAAGCGAGGACCCGTCGCCGCCGCGGTCGCCGCCCCGCCCCCCGCCGTGCGACGGCGTTGGCGTCGCGGCGTCGTCCCCGCCTGCGCGCTCGTACCACGCCCTCCACCCGTCGACGCCGTACGTCCACCACGACCATCGCACGTCCGCGGAGCACCTCGGCGTCTCCGCGACGTCGTCCGCGCCCGTCGACACGAACAGCGCGTCGACGCCGTCGCACGCGGGGCGCGACGCGACGTGCCGCGCGAAGTCCGCGTCGGACGCGCCCAGATCGAAGACGTGGAGGGCGCCGCCGGCGAAGGCGCGCGCGAGCGCTCTCGTCGGCGCGACGCGCTCCGGACGCTCGTCCGCCGCCGCCGCCGATGCGATCGACGGAATCGCGGGGAGCATCTCGATCGCGAACGCGCCCGCGCGGATGTCTCCCAGCCCCGGCGATGGCGTCAGCGAGACTCGCCGCGCCGGGGTGAGAAACGCGCTCGCGCCGGCGGCGGCGCCGCCGGCGACGTCGCCGTCGACGCCCAGAGCGTACACCGCGACCTCGAGCGTCCCGCCCTGGAGGGATGCGGAGGGATAGGACGCGAGGAGGACGTGGCAGCGCGAGGACGCCATCGCGACCGGGGTGGTCCCGCGCGTGAGGTCCTGGTGAAGTAACATCGACGCGTCGTCCAGCGGCGCCGTCGGCGCGTAGACGCGAATCGCGTGCGACGGCTCGCCGCTCGCGCCGCCGTCGCCGCCGCTCGCGCCGCCGAACCCGAGCCACGCTCCCCACCCCGAGCCCGCGCCCCCGCCGGTCGACGTGCTCGACATCTCCTCCGTGCACGCGACGATCACCCCGGGGTCGACCCATCGCAGGTGCCGCACCGCGAAGGCGGAGGACGCGTCCGCGGCGTCCGTCGTCGCGCGCCACTCGTTTTTCACGACGTCGAACACCGCCATCCCGCGCTCGCCCGCGACGACGCAGTGCTCGCCGCCGTCGCTCAGGCACGCGCGGCGCATCGGCCAGCGCGCGGACGCGTACGCGTGCGGGACGATGACGTGCTGCGCGCGCGAGTCTTCGTCGAAGAGAATGACGCGGTCGGCGGCGAGCAACGCGTGCGCGGCGCCGCCGCCGCCGGCCGCCGCGTCCTCGCCGCCGCCAGCCGCGCCCCGTTTCGCGCCGACGACGCGGCCGCTCCGCGCCGTCGTTCGCGCCATCGAATACTCCCTGAACGCGCCGCCGACGCGCTTCGACGACGCGGTGAAGAGCTGGTACCCGCGCGCGCCCCAAGCGACGGCGGCGACGCCCTCGTCCGCGTCGTCTTCTCCGGAGGAGGAGGAGGCCGTCGCGGCGTCGGCGGCGTCGGCGGCGTCGGGACGCGTGGACATCGTTCGACACCCGGACGCGGTCCACACGCCGACGCCTTTACGCTTCCATCCGACGGCGACGCGCGCGACGCCGTCGTCGGCGTCGGCGTAGGCGTCGTCGCGCGCGGGGCACCACCACGCCAGCGACGTCACCGGACCGGTGTCCGCGGGGGAGTATCCGCGCTCCGACGGCGACACCGCGCCCGTCAGCCGCGTCGCGATCGTCCTCCGCCCGTCCAACGTTCCTTCGGCTTCGGCTCCGTCGTCGTCCGCGATGTCGACGCGGTACAGGCGCACGATCCCGTTCCTCGCGCCGACCGCGACCGCGCGCGCGTCGCCGCACACGCGCGCGACCGTCGCGTCGCCCGCGACGTAGCTCAACTTCTCCAGCGGTCGCCAGCTGTGCGGCGGCGGCGAGCCGGGTCCGGGGGTCGCGCCGGCGCCGGCGCCCGCCGCCGCCGCCGCCAGCCCGTCCGCCGCCGAAACGCACGCGTCGATGAACACGCACGAGCCTCTCGCGCCGCACGCGACCGCGAGCTGGCGCGCGTCGTCGTAGTCGACGTCCACGACGGCGTCGGACCCGCCGGGGAACGGCGCGCAGGCGACCTCGACGGCGCCGCCGCCGGGCGTCCAGAGGATCTCGCCGCGCGAGGTGCCGAGCACGAAGGACGCGTCGTCGCGCGTCTCGCCGCGCGCGATGCAGACGCACTCGCCGTGCGCGTCGACGTCCACGGCGACGGTCTCGCGGAGGGTCAGCTCGCACGTCGACGCGCGCTCGCCGTTCTTCTCCGCGCGCGACGCCGACGCCGCCGACGCCGACGCCGACGCCGACGCCGACGCCGACGCCGACGCCGACGCCGACGCCGACGTGGGATCGAACGTCGCGTCGTAGATGCGGACGACGCTCGCGCGCGTCAGGACCGCGAGCGTCGCTCTCCCGCCGCCTTCCTCGCCGAGCCACGCCGCGGAGACGTATCGGTCGTCGCCGTCGCGCGCGACGACGCCGCCGAGGACGCGTCGTCGCGCGCCCGCGCTCCAGATCTCGACCGCGTCCGATGTCACCAACGCGACGCACCCCGCGGAGGACGCGAGCGCGAGGACGCGGCCGGGCGGCGGCGACGACGACGACGACGACGCGTCGCCGCCGCCGCCGTCGCGGCGATCGAGCGCCGCGCTCGCGAGCGTCTTCGGCCACCCGAAGCTGAACATGACGCGGACGCGCGGCGCGGAGTGACGACGTCGTCCGTCGCGGCAGCGGCGGTCGCGGTCGTTCGAACATTTTGAAGTCTCGCGCGACGACGACGATCGTGGAATCACATCGCGGTCGCCCCCGCCTCCGTGCGCCGCACGACCCGCGAGAGAGACGCCTCTTCTCTCGCCGTCGTCGTCATGAGCCCCTCGTTCGCGGAACCGCCGAACAAGGTGGCTCGGACGCTGTGCGCCCCCGCCGAGGTCGCCGGCCTGCGACGCGCGCTCGACATCGTCCGCGCGACGCGGGACGTGTACAAGACGCAGCAGGGGCTCTCGCAGCTGACCTTCTTCGTCGGCGTCATGAACGTCTTCCTCACCGCGTTCATACTCGGCAACACCCCGGAGTATTACTGGGTTTGGCAGCTCCTCAAGAACGTCGCGATGTCCACGGCGTCGTACGTCATCAAGTACCGCAACCACCAGAGGCTCTACCTCCTCGACCTGTGCCACGTGTTGGGTTTCTTCTACATCGTCATCGCGTTCGCGGGGCTCCTCGCCTCCGCGAGCCCGCACCTCCACGCCATCTTCGCGCCGTTCACGTCCTCCAAGCTCCTGTTCCTGACCGCGTTCGGGATCGCGAACGGCCCGCTCGCGTGGGCGATCCCCACGTTCGGCAACGCGCTCGTCCTGCACAGCCCCAAGCACGCCGTCGCGCTCATCGTTCACATCTCTCCACCGTTCGTCACCTGGGCGATGCGTTGGCACGCGGACGCGCACGAGCGCGCGTTCCCGGGCGTCTTCGGCGTGCCGCACGCGAACAGCGGAGATGCGAAGCGAGGGACGTCGTACGCGGAGAGCGTCACGACGATGGACCTCCTGGTCCCCGCGGCGACGTTATACTTCGCGTGGGCGGGCGCGCACGTTTTGTGGCTCTTGCTCTTCGGCCGGCACAAGGGCGCGAAGAAGACGGCGGTCTACGGCACCCCTCGCGCCGAGCTCGTCAGCGACACGGTGTATCACTACACGATGCGCACGGTGAAGCCGTTCGGGGACGTGTGCGGGTACGAGGTGGCGAGGCCGTCGAAGGCGAGCCCGATTTTGTGGTACATGGCGTGGCACGCTGGCGGGTGCGTGGGGCCGATGGTTTTGTTGGGGGTCTGGTGGCATCACTACTACGCGCACTGCGCGCTGCTGCTGATGACGGTCGCGTCGTGCGCGTGGCACGGCGCGGGGCAGTACGCGCACGCGATGTTGAATCAGAACGAGCGGAAGATACGGGCGCTGTTGCCGGACGACGACGAGGACGGCGGGAAGAAGAAAAAATAAGCTTAATTTTATTTTTATTCTCATCACGTTTCGATTACTGCGCACGTATCCTCGTCACCCGGGGACCACACGTCCACCGCGCGTCCTGTCCTCTCGCCGACCGCGCCCTCGGAGGCTTCGCGCGGTAGCGTCGCGCCACCATGGCGAGCGTCGCGGCGGCGCGCGGCGTCGTTCGCGGCGACGGCCTCGCGCGCGGACGCGCGAGGCGCCGCCTCCTCCTTCGTCACGGCGGACGTCGTTCGACGACGTCGTCCTCCTCCTCCTCCTCCTCCTCTTCCGCCGCCGTCGACGCCGACGCCGACGCCGACGCCGCGGTGCGCGAGCTCCTCGCGTGGGCCACCTCCGACGCGCTGACGCTGTCGCCGAAAGTCACGGTGGGCGTCTCCCCCACCACGAACGCGCGCGGGCTCATCGCGACCGAGCGAATGCGCGAGGGCGAAGACGTGCTGATCCTCCCGGCGTCGTCCACCGCCTTCGACGCCGCGTACGCGCGCGACGATCGCGACCTCGGGCTCAAAGACGCGATCGACGCGTACGAGCGCGACCCGAACCGCGGCGGCGACGTCACCCCGGAGGTGGCGCTCGCGCTGCTCGTCGCGCTGACGCGACGGCACCCGGAGAAGACGCCCTTCGGGTCGTACGTCGGGGCGCTCCCGACGACGCCGGGGGGCGACTCGCCGTTGTCGTTCACCGACGCGACGACGAGCGCGCTGCTGGAGATATTGCCGCTGTCGCTCGTGGACGCGATCGACCGCGCGCGATCGGATCTGTACCAGCTCTGGGACGTCGCCGCGGCGGTGATGGACCTGGTCGTCGTGCCGGGCGCCGATCCGTTGTTAACTTCTTCTTCTTCTTCTTCTTCTTCTTCTTCTTCTTCTTCTTCTTCTTCGGTCTCCGCGTCAACCGCGACGCCCACCGAGTCGGAGCTCACCGTCGACGAGTTCTTCGCCGCGTGGATGGCGATACGCTCGAGAGCGATCACGTTCCGCGTGCTGCGCGGCGATGACGGCGTCGTGGACGCGCGCCGGTGCATGGTCCCCGTCGTCGACTTCATGAACCACGCCTGCGCGCCCCCTCCCGGCGGCGTCGGCGTCGGCGACGGCGTCCACGCCGGTCCCGTCGTGACGATGAGGCGCGTCCCTGTTTACACTAGTCCCCGTACGACCGCGTCGGCGCGGTGAATGCCGTTCCTTGAGGACTTTATCATCTCCCGGCGGTCGTTTCTCTCCGCCCAGTCCTCGCTTTCGATCTCCGTCCTCGACGCCTTTCGACTCCGTCTGACGCCTTTAAACTCCACCCCCGCGTTCGCTCGTACAGAACGACGACGACCGCCGGCGGCGGCGCGTCGAGCGTCGCGTGGACGACGACGCGCGCGGTCGAACCCGGAGAGGAAGTCACGTGGGGCTACGGCGACCTGTCGAACGAGGAGCTGTGGCTGTGGTACGGTTTCGTGCCGGATCCCCCCGCGCACGCGGGCTCGGCGGTTACGTTTTCGCTGCCCGAGGCGGCGCTCAGGGCGGGGCTCGCGTCCGTCGCGAGCGGGGACAGCGAAGAGGAAGCCGCGGCGAGGGAGTCGCTCCTCGTCAAGGCGGGCGCGTTTAGCGTCGAAGAAGGAGAAGAAGGAGAAGAAGAAGGCGGCGCCTCCGCGAGGGCGTTGCAGTTCGAGCTCAAGCTCGGGACGCCGCCGGCGGTCCTCGCCGGCATCTCCGGCGTGATGTGCTGCGCCGGCGACGAGGCGATGGCGATGGCGAAAACCTTCGCGCCGCCGCCGCCCGCGGAGGACGACGCGAGAGACGCGGGAGCCGACGATTGGACGGGAGAGATATTCGCGAGGGTGACGCCGCAGTCCGCGTCGTCGTCGTCGTCGTCGCCGCCGCCGCCGAAATCGATACGAGTACAGCTGTGCGACGAGAGCAAACGCCGCGCGGGGAAATATCTCGAGTACGTCCTTGGGCAAGTCGAGCCGATCGTGTGCGGCGGTCTCAGCGACGAGGACGCGCGAGCGATGGACGTCCCGGAGGAGGTGGACGCGGCGACGTGGGCGGCGGCGATTCGCGTGCGCGCCGGCGCCGTCGCGGTGTTTCGCTCCGTCGACGCGTTCACGTCGGAAACGGCAGACAAGGCGTGGATCGAACGCGCGGTGTACGACCTCATTAAATAGGCCCTAGCTAGTAGACTACTGTAGTCGTATCACATGCCGTAGACGCGCGCGGACGTGCTGTACTTCCGGACGCGTCGCAGACGAAAAAAAAGGCGCGGCGCGTCGTCGTCAGATGAAGAGCCCCTCGATCGCTGCCGTCAACGAAGCAGCCCGCGCTCGGCGCGCTTGGCGCATCATTGCGTAGTCCGACGGAGCTGATAGACTTGTAATACTGAATCAGATGAACCCCTGGCGGCCTCCGTCGTTCGTCCTCCCGACGGCGTCGAACACGTCGGGCCCGCGAGGCGGCATCCGCGCGGGTTCGATCACCGTGTTCGAGTCCAACCACTCCTCGCTCCCGACGCTCTCGTCGTCGCTCGGCTCCGGGGTCGGCTCCGGGGTCGGCTCCGGGGTTTGCTCCCTCTCGACGATCGGCGCGTCCACGTCGTTCGGCTGCCACTCCCCGCGGTTCCTCGCCGGGGACCCGCCGAGCGCCTCCCTACGAGCGAACGTCGGGGTGGAGTTCAAAGGCGTCAGGTGGAATTGAAAGGCGCCGAGGGCGGGGATTGAAACCGAGGGGTGGGCGGCGAGACATGCCGGGAAGAGTCCTTAAGGATCGGCGTTCACCACGCCGACGGGGTCGTGTGGGGACAAGTGTATAGAACGCACCCCGCGGCGATGTGCCCCAGGCGTTTCAATTCCTTCTCTAACCGTCGTCTCCGCGCGGCCACCTCCGCGCGCATCTTCATCATCGCGCTCCTCTGTTCGATCTGACCGGGCTCCGGGTCGCCGTCGACCGCGGTCAGCGGGTCGTACGTCGGCGGCGGCGGCGGCGGCGCGAACGGAATCGCGGCGGCGACGTCCAATAAGACGTCGTCGACGTCGTCGTACTTTTCCATCTCCGCGTTCTCGTGCTTCTCGTCGTCCGTGTTCGTCGCGTCGCTGTCGTAGTCCTCCGCGGCTTTCTTCGCCGCCTCCTCCGCGGCTTTCTTCGCCGCCTCCTCCGCGGCGATCTCCTCGGGCGTGAGCCCGTCCTCGGCTTTGTTCCGCGCCTCCAGGTCAAACGTCATCAAGCCGCGGACGCCGCCGACGAGTTTGTGGTCGAAGAAATCTTGCACGTCCTCCGGGTTCGACGCCTTCGTCAGCGCCCACTGCATCACGGAACAGTCCCGCCCGCCGGTGCTGCTGACCCAATCATCGCACCACGACCCTTTCGCCGCGGTGACGTGCGACGAGTGCGCGCGCTCGTCCGCGCTCAGCGCGCGTTCGACCGGACACGGATAGTTCATCACGCGGACTAACCCGCTGTCATCCGCGGAGACGACGTGCGCGCCATCCTGCGTCCTCCACACGCCGTTGATGTCCGTCCCGTCCTGGCCCTCTCTCCATATCCCCATGAGCTCGAAACCGAGCGGCGACGTCCACGTGTACCACCCCCCGCGCTCGTCGTTCGCGCTCGCGTCTTTCTTCCTCCCGTTTTTTTTCTTCGGGTCCTCCGGCGCTCGCCGCGGCTTTCGCGCGTCCGCGTGGAATCTCGGCGCGTGCGTCACCCTGTACCCGCTCGGGGCTTCGTGATGCAACACCTCCCTGGACGTGCTCCCGGTCCTGACGCATCTGCTGTCCGCGGACCAATCGGCGTGCGTGATCGCTGACACGTGGCCGATGAGTTTCGACCGGCGGCGGTACGTCTTCGCGGCGTTGTCCTTCTCCCATTCCTTCTTCGTCCGCGCGACGGCGAAGAGCTCCAACGCGCCCAAGTTATCCCCCGCGGCGAGCCACTTCCCGTCCGGGGAGTACGCTAACGCACACACAGCGGCGGTTAACGTCGACGACGCGATGCCGTGAAAGTTCGGTCGGACGTAATCCATCGGGTCGAACCGATCCGGCTCGTCCTCGTCCGGCGCCGGGTGCACGTTGAACACGCTCACGCGTCCGCGTTCGCCGCCGACGGCGAGGTGCGACCCGTCGGGCGAGAACGTCACCGACCGCACCGGGCCGCCCGCGTCGAACGCGCTCAAGTGTTTCCGCGCGTGCGCGTCCCACAACACGACGCGGCCGCTCCGCGCGCCGGTGGCGTACCACGATTTGACGCCCATCCGCGCGCCGCCGCCGCCGCTCCACGCGACGCACGTCAGCGCGGAGTCGTGGCCTCTCACGATGATCTTCATCCCGGGCTGCGGCGGCGCCCTGACCGCGGCTTCGGTGACCTCCCACGGCGCGGCGGCGGCGTCGACCTCGCCGCCCGCGTGATTATTTCCCTTTCCCTTTCCTCCGCCGCCTTTAAAACCGCTCTGCGTGCTCTTCGTCCACTCCGAGTCGTCGTCGTCGTCGTCGGAGTAGTCTTCGTCGGAGTCGGCTTTATCGCCGCCCGTCATGACAGTCATGTCGTCGTCGCTGTCCTCCTCCGGCTCCTCCTCGCCGCCGTCGAAGTCGACCCGCCACACGCTCCCGAGGGACGTTGTCGCGAGCGCGTACGTCCCGCCGTTCGACCACGCGAGTCCGCGCACGTCCGGCTCCTTCTCCAACCACAGGACATCGTTCGGATCTCCAAAGCCGCCGAGATTTTCTTCGCCGCTCTCACTCTCGAGCCAAATCTCGCTCTGCGCGACGACGTCGCTCTTCACCTCCGCCTCGACGTCGTCCAGGCTCGGCGGCGGCGACTCCACGAGCTTGATCCCGCCCAACGGCAGCCCGAGCTTCCCGCGGAGGGTGTCCACGCCCCAGCACATGATCCCCCCGTGTTTGTCGCCCGAGAGTAAAAGCCGCTTGTCCGCGGACAACGCCAACGCGTTCACCGGGCCGCGGTGGCGGCTCCCAGGGTGCGCCGCGCACGGTTTGGACGCGTCCGCGCCCTTCCACACGAGCAGCATCCCGCGCGGGGACCCGGTCACGAGGTCGCACGGCCCGCGCCACACGGATTCGTCGTCGTCGAAAGACTTTATCCCCAGCGCCGTCGCTCGCGGAAGAAACGTCGCGCACAAGACGCTCTCCGCGGGCGCGGGCGCGAACCGCCCCGCGCGCGCGCGCCACGGCACGCGCGTCGCGGCCTCTTTCGCGGCGACGTCGCCGACGCCGCTGCCGTCGCCGACCGCGGCCGCGCGCATCGCTTTCGCCTCCGCCTCGTCGTCCGGCGACCAAAACTTGATGTGATTGTCGCCAAAGGTGATCATCTTCTCCGAGTCCTCGAGATCGGGGGTGAACGCCACCCCGCGCACCGCCGGCGGCGTGGAGTTGTAACTCCGCGTCCGCCACAAACACTTCCCCACGCGCGCCTCCGGGTGATTCGGATCGTTGCTCGACCCCGCGCGCCAGCTCCACAGCGCGATGGTGTGCCCTTCGTCCCCGCACACGGTGATGACGCGCTCGCCGGCGGCGTCGAAATTCACGCACACGATGGCCCTGCTGCCTCTCGGGTGCTTCAAACACGCGAGCGGCGGCTGCCCGGGCGCCGCGTCCACGCTCCACACGAGCGCGTACGGGCTCGCGCCCATCGCGCCGGAGGCGGCGACGCGCGAGGAGGCGTGCACGGCGAGGCATCGAACGTCGTCGACGTGCCCGCGGAAGAAGCGTTGCCGTCGCTCCGGCTTCGGCGGCGCGTACTGCGGGTCCTCGTCGATCGTCTCCACGACGCCGACCGCGGCGGCGTACCACACCGCGTCCTCCTCTCCAGGTCGCTGCGGCGGCGGCGGTTTATACCGCCGCGACTTCGTGTTCGTCCCCGGCTCCGGGACGTTCCGCCGCCGCGCCTTGAGCAAAAAAATCGGCACCGGACAGTTTTGATCCACGAGACCCGGACCGCAGCCGTGGACGTGGTCGAGCTCTAACCTCTTATCCGGCAGCGCCGCCGCGCGCGCGAGATGCCGCGCGGTGAACCCTATCGGCGGCAGCGCCGGCGTCCTGGACTGCGGGTACAAGAACGCGTCGCCGTCCTTCACCGGGGCGTCCCCGTCTCGCACGGGACCGCGGCGCGGCGGCGACTCGAACGCCGTCGCGTTCGGCCGCCCCGTCGGTCGCCTCGACGGCGGCTCCTTGGGGGAGGACGTCTTCGCGCCGCGCGGGCCTTCCATGACGGCGCGCACCCACGGCGCGTACAGGAGCAGAGGTTCCTCCGGGGGAGGCGCGGGTCCGGCGGCGTCCCGCGCGTCTTCCCCGGTCGCGTCGAGGGCGTTGGGATCGCCCGGGGCGTCGTTTTCTTTTCGGTCGTCGTCGTCGTGGTCCCCGTCGGCGTCGTCCTCGCTCGCGGGCGCCCTCGTCGCGTCGTCCGGGCGCATGACGTGCTCGCCCGCGGCCGCGAACACCGCCTCCGCGTCCTCGATGGGGACGTCCAGCCCCATCTTCTTCGCGGCGAGGACGAACTGCGCGGTCGTGCATCGTCCGTCGCCGTCCTCGGACGACGCCGCTTTGAACGCGTCCAACAGGATGACCGTCGGCTTGCGATGCATCTGCCGCCGCGCCCTCGCGGCGGCTCGAAGCGCGCCGGCGACCTCTCCGGCGACGAGCGCGGGGTCGATCGTCGCGACCTTCCGGCGCGGCTTCGCCGGCGCCGCCGCCGCCGCGGACGCCATCTTCGCCCGCGCGCGGTGCCTTCTGAGTCCGAGTCGTGGTGATGGACCGACTAGCCCTACGCGACGACGAAACGGCTCGATTCTGTTCGCCGTCGATCGCGATCGTCTCGCCTTCCGAGAACAAGAAGCCCCCCCCCCTCGTTGTTCGCGCGCCACAACCGCCCCCCGCGGGACGTCGAGTCGCGCGCGGATGCGTTTCGGACGGCTCCACGCTCTCGCGGTCGTCCTCCTCGCCCTCCTCCTCGCCGGCGTCGTCGCCGCGCAGACGGAAGAGTACGCGGAAGACTACGCCCCCGCGCCCGGCGGATCTGAGACCGCGGGCGACGTCCCCGAGACAGGAATAGGAATCCCGCGCGACGCGGCCGCGGGACCCGACGACGCCGCGGGCTCCATGATCGGCGCGACGGAGACGGGGACGGAGACGTCCGACGAAGAGAAGCGCGCGATCGACGGGTGGATCGACGACAACGGCCTGAACCAGTACGGCGACGACGCGGACACGATGTACGCGGGCGGATCCCCGCTGTTCGACGAGTCGACGGGGACGCGGAAGGACCGATTCGCGTACGTCAAGTCTCGGCATCCGACGTCGCCGTGGATGACGAGCGACGCGGCGCCCGCGCCCGCGGCGGGGTCGTCGCTGTTGATGGACGCGGACGACGACGCGGCGGAGGGCGAGGTCGTCACGGACGCGCCGCCGGCGAGGGCGGTGCCGGGTCGGAGCGGCGGCGGCGGCGTCGGTCCCGGCGGCGGCGCGTCTCGATTTCCCGCGCACTGGGGACCCGAGCCTCAGCCGCAGACGAGGGACTACCGCACGCTCCCGGGGGGATACGGCTTCGGCAGCGGCACGCTCGCGAAGTGGATCCAGAAGAACATGGACGAGGACGCGGCCGCGGCCGCGGAGGCGGGGCCGCAGCCGTGACGCGGCGCCAGCCTGGCGTTTTTTTTTCCGCACTTTTTGTTTTCGCGTCGTCGAAATTGTAATACCAGCCGGACGACCGTACGCTAAATTGTAGTCTAAGGCGGGCGAGTCGGCGCGCCCGGCGGCGGCCGCGGCGGCGGTCGTCCCGGCGGTGGTCGAGGCGGCGGCGGTCGTCCCGGCGGCGGTCGAGGCGGCGGCGGCCGTCCCGCCGTCCGCGCCTCCGTCGTCGCCGGCGGCGGTCTCTCCGCCGCCGGCGGTCGCGTCGCCGGCGGCGGTCGCACCGCGGCCGCCATCTCCGCGGGCGCTTCCCACGGCGCGCGCGACTCCCCTCGCCCACCCCCTCTTCCTCGTCCCCTCCCTCTTCCTCCGCGGGGCGGCGGCGGGTTCGCGCGCGCCGCCTCTTCCCTGCGTTTCTCCTCCTTCGCCATCGCCTCGCGGTCCACCTTCAGCGAAGTCGGGGTGGTGAAAGGCGTCAGTTGGCGTTGAAAGGCGTCGAGGGCGGGGATTGAAACCGGGGGATGGGCGGAGAGAGACGACGGGCAAAGTCCTTAAGGAATGGCGTTCACCACGGCGACGGGGTCGTATGGGAACCAGTGTATAGAACGCACCTTCACCGGGCAGTCCGGGTGATCGAAGTCCATCAGCGCGACGGTCACGATCTGCTCGCCTCGCAGGAACACTTGATCCATCGTCCGCTCGCGTCCCTCGAGCCTGTGTTTGATCTTGTACCTCGTCTTGCCGTTCTTATCCACGTACTCCACCCTGTGTTTCAACCGCACGGTGTAGATCTCCCTGACGTCCTGCAACAGCATGTTCATGTACTTATCGAACGCCTTCACGTACGCGAACGCGTGTCCTCGTATCCCAAGCTTATGCTTCGTCGTGACCATGACGACTCTG
The DNA here is from genome assembly GCF_000151265.4 of Micromonas pusilla CCMP1545. Lineage (NCBI taxonomy): Eukaryota > Viridiplantae > Chlorophyta > Mamiellophyceae > Mamiellales > Mamiellaceae > Micromonas > Micromonas pusilla. The sequence continues at coordinate 727,263 of NW_003315886.1, forward strand.
CGCTCCTCGTACGCCTTGACGATGACCATGATCGGCCCGCCCTTGGCTTTGCACTCCTCCGCGAGCGTCTTCACGATCGGGTTCTTCCTGCAATGCTCTCGGAAGTCCTCGCCTTGTTTCTTGAAGCGCATCCCGCGCTCCTTCGCGCGCGCGGCCGCGGCGATCTTCTCCGCGCTCTTCTTCGGGCGGTTCTTCAGGAACGCCTCGGCGTCGAAAAAATCCGGGTGGTCCCTCGGGAGGTACCTGCGTGGGTGAAGCGATCGGTCAGTCGAACGTCTTACCGGTCAAACGTTGAAAGGGAAGCGCGGGTGAAGAGTGACGACGGGAAAAGTCCTTAAGGAACGACGTGCACCACGCGAACGGGGTCGTATGGGAAGCAGTCTCACCTCCGAAACTTTCTCACCGTGTCCAGCGGCGCCGCGCCCGGATCCGGCACCTCGACCGCGCCCAACCCCCTCTCCCGTCCCAACCTCAGCGCCAACTCCGGGTCGAAGTGCCGTGACGTGAAGTCGAGCCGCAGCGCGGGGTCGACGTCGTCGCCTTCCTTCGCCTCCGGGTCGTTCCATACGAGCGAACGTCGGGGTGGAGTTGAAAGGCGTCAGACGGAGTTGAAAGGCATCGAGGGCGGGGATTGAAAGCGAGGGGTGGGCGGAGAGAGACGCCGGGCAAAGTCCTTAAGAAACGGCGTTCACCACGCCAACGCGGTCGTATGGGAACCAGTGTATAGAACGCGCCTCCGCCGCGCGCCGCGCCGCGTTCCTCGCCGCCTTCTCGCGCGCCTCTCTCTCCAACGCCGCGATCATCTCCTCGGTGTAGACTCGGTCCTCGTCCTCGTCGGGGGGGAGCGTCGCGAGGCGGCGTTTGAGGTCGCGCAGCTCGTCGGCGATCGCGGCTTCGTCGTCTTCGTCGTCGTCGTTCGCTCTCGGCGGCGCCGGCGGCGGACGGCCAAAGTTTTCGTCGTCGAGGTCGTCGTACAGGTCGTCGTACGCGTCGTCGTCGTCGTCGTCGTCGTCGTCGTCCGCGACGCGTGGGCCGTCGAGCTCGCGCGCGATGTCGTCGTCGTCGTCGCCGCCGCCGCCGTAGATGTCGTCGTCGCCGTACGAGCCGTAATCGAGCTCGTCGTCGTCGTCGTCGGCCCACTCGTCGTCGTCGTCGTCGGCCCACTCGTCGTCGTCGTCGTCGTCGTCGCGCGACGCGGGACGGATCTCGGAGACCGGCTCGCCGCCTCCGCCGCTCGCGCCGCGCCCCCGCGCCGCCGCCGCGCGGATCTCGGAGACCGGGTCGTCGCGCCGCGCGCCGCCGCTCGCGGCGGGCGGCCCCGGGCCCGGCTCCATCGCGGCCCTCCTCGCGAGGGCACCGCGCGCGCGAGTGTGATCGAGTTGAAGTCGCGGGGCGTCGCGTCGAGCTGCTGTTGAGTTTCGATCGATGGGATGCGGATGGAGGGTTCGCGCGCGCGAGGCTCGGGCAGAACGACGCGCGCGCGGACGTCCGAAGGACGACCCCGACGCACGCCGCGCGAGCACGATGGCGACGGCCGCGAGCGCGGGAAGAGGACTGCGGGCGCTGATGCGCGCGGCCGCGCGCGGCGCGTCGACGGCGGGCGCGTCGACGGCGCGATCGGTGGCGGGGCGCCTTCTTCGCGGCGCGGAATCGTCGTCCTCGCTCCGCGCGCGCGCGACGCCCGCGACGACGCGCGCGGGCCCCGCGAGCGGCGCGATGCGAGGGTTCGCGTGCGGCAGCGCGGCGTCGCTGACGCGTCGATCCGAGAGCGCGCGCGCGGAGGACGGCGCCGCGACGAGCGCGGGGCCCGGAGCGGCGTCCGAGGGCGACGGCGCGACGTCGCCGGGCGCGAGCGACGCGGTCGCGGCGCCGTCTCCGGTGAGACGCGCGCCGGCGCCGCGATCGGCGATGCGGTCGAGGCTGAAGGACGGGCTGAGAGACTCGACGCGAGAGCGCGTGCGCGCGATTCAGAAACGTGCGCGACCCGACCCGACCGGACGCGACGCGATCCCTCCCGGCGTCCCCGGTCGTCGTCGTTCGACTCTCATCGGATCGATCGAACGATCGATCCGCGCGTTGTTTTTTTTCCCCGCCGGCCGCCCCGCCCCGCCGAATCAATCGCCCGGCCTGACGCCGTCCCGTCCCGTCCCGTCCCGCTCCTCGCTCGCGTCGATCGATCCATCCACAACCGCAGAGGAGAAGGGCAGCCCGAAAAAGTTCAACGACGTGTGCCGACTCATACGCGGCCTCACCGTCGCGGACGCGATCCACCAGTGCGCGTTGTCCCCGAAGCGGTACGCCAAGGTGGTGATGAAGGTGGTGGCGTCCGCGGCGGCGAACGCGGAGAACAACCACGACCTGGACAAGGACAAGCTCGTCATCGTTCAGGCGTTCGTGGGGAAGGGGACGTACATCAAACGGTCGTTGCCGCACGGCCGGGGGAGGAGCGGGGTGATGACGCGGCCGCGGACGCACATTCGGATCGAGGTGGAGGAACGAGAGCCTGAGGAGGCGCCGGGGGGCGCATTCGCGGCCAAGGGGGAACGGCGGAAGATGCAGGTCAGAGACGCGGAGGCGCCGTGGAAGCGGCACCGACGACGGGCGCTGGAGAAGTACAGGATCGCCCAAGAAGCGGGGTTGGTGTAGCGTAGTTCGCGATCGATGACTAATAATAACACGTCGCGGATGCTATCGAATAGAATCGAATCGGTCATCAGTCTCGACGCGCGAGAGCCTCCGCGTCGGCGGCGGCGGATCCTCGCTCGAGCGTTCTCAACAACCGCTCCGCCCTCCCCTCCGCGACGTGCAACAAGAACTCGTGCTGCAGCATGTCCAAACTCTCTTTCACCGCCCCGAACGCCTTGTTCGTGTCCATCCCCATCGCCATCTGTTGTTGCATCGCCTGCGCGTCGTCGAGGGTGTTCTCTCCGAGGCACAACGAGAAGACGCCGCGCAGCCCGAAAAAGTTGAGAAAGTACCACGACAGAGACGAGATGTACGACACGTCGAGGGAATTCAGCTCGATCCCGCGCTGGAGCATCCCGCGGAATCGCTGCGTGAGCGGGAACGGCACTTTACCGACGACGAACCCGGTGAAGAAGAAGTTCACCCACCCCGCGGTGAGCATCTGCGGGACGATCATGTTCAAGTTTTTCTTCAACATGTCCGTCATCATCGACGGGTCCGACATCATCTGTTGCTGCGGGTTGAGCTTCTCGGACTTCTTCGAGAACACGCCCGTGGTCTGTTTGGTCGGCGGCGCGGCGAGCGATGGAGGGGGGAGAGTGGGGATGGGCGGCGTGAGCGAGAGGCCCACGGAGAGGGAGGTGGGGGAGGAGGAGGAGGAGGCGGAGGAAGAGACGTGGGCTTCGCTTCGCTTCGCTTCGCTTTTTAGGGTTGCGCGCGAAGCGAAACGATCCGATCGGTCGCGCTCGATCGGTCGCTCGCTCGACGCGAACGCCGAGGCGACGACGAAATTGACGACGGTCGCGCCCCACGCCGCGCACCTCGTGGCAGAAGAAGTGCCGGCGCTGCCTGAACCCGTGGGACTGGATGTACCCGGCGTTGTTTCGCACGCGCTCCGCGCGTATCACCGCCTGCGCCTCGCGGAGCGCCTTCAGATCCACCTTGGCGTCGGACTTTAACAACTTCCCGAAGTTGTGACGAACGACGCCGACGAGGAACATCGCGATCGTGATCGGGATCAAGACCCAGTTCCGGATGTCGCCGTCGAGGCGGAGGTCCGCCATGGCGACGTGCGCGCGCGTGCGAGGACGCGAGCGCGCGGGGTTCTGGTGGGGCCCCGCGGACGAAAAGCTGATGATGAAACCTCGACGGGAAGAGCTGATAGTCTTTCCAGTCTGCCTCACTACGTGTAGATCTGATTACAAAAAGACTGAGCTCTAACCCATCCGGGTAAAACATGTGATCTAGAAGCGAGCAGACCGCACTACGAACAATGTCAGCCTCACTACGTGTGTAGATCTGATTACAAAAAGACTGAGCTCTAACCCATCCGGGTAAACGTGTACGTGTACTACTACTAGAGTCTGCCGTTTCGGAAAAACTTCACCCGCTCGTGTCCTACCGCTACTCGTCCGTGCCCGCCCAAACGTCCGTTCTACGTCGTTCTAAACGACCCCGCCGCGCCGCGCCGCCCCTCTCGCCCACGCGCACGCGTCCTGCGCGGTGAACAACTCTCGCAGCCGCCGAGGCGGCGCCCTCGCCTGCTTCTTCAAGTTCTCCTCTTCCTTGACGCGTCTCCACGACGCCGCGCCGCCGCCGCCGCCGGGGACCACACCGGTCACGACCACGTCGTCGTCGTCGCCGCCGCCGCCGGTCTCCGCCTCCTCCGCGGCGGCTCGCGCGATGGCGGCGGCGAGGATAGCCGCGAGCTCCTCGTCCGTCGTCCCGGGCGGCGGCGGGGGCAGATCCGGGAACTCCTCCGCGAAGACGGACGCGATCCCAGCGTTCGCGGTCGCGGTCGCGGTCGCGTTCGCGGTCGCGTTCGCGTCGACGATCCGCACGTCGTCGTCGTCGTCGTCGTCGTCCGATCCCGATCCCGATCCCGAGCCCGAGCCCGCCATCGCGCCGCCGCCGCCGCGCCCGGTCTTCCCCCCGCACAGCTCGCACGCGTCGCGCCGCCGCTGCTCCGCGCACACTTCCAGCCAGTGCCCGCACCGCTCCGAAGCGCCGACGGAGACGTGCATCGCGAGGAGCTTCGTCTTCCCGGGCGGCACGTCGTGCGACGCCGCGCCGGGGATGGGCGAGGCGGACGCCGACGCCGCGCACGTCGCCGCCGTCGCCGCGCGACCGTTACTACCCGCGTGCGCCGTCCGCGGCGGCGGCGGGTACTGCCACAACGCGCTGAAGTCGCGTTTCGCGCGCACGCGGAGATACAAGCTCATCCCTCCGTCGGCGGCGCACCCGGCGCCGTCGCACGTCGCGAGGACGCACGCGCCGCCGCGCGTCTGGCACACGATCAGCGCGCCGCCGCACATCTTGATCACGCGTCGTCGGACGGTTCCGCCGAAGCGTGCCTCCCCGTCGTCCTCGCCGAGCAGCGCGCGATGCACCGCCGCCGCGAGCGACGGCCGCGGCTGCGTCGGCGCGGCGCGCACCCGCGTCGCGCGCGCGCTGTTCACGGGGTGGAGTTGAAAGGCGTCAGACGGCGTTGAAAGGCGCCGAGGGCGGGGATTGAAAGCGAGGTGTGGGCGGAGAGACACGCCGGGAAGAAAAATCCTTAAGGATCGGCGTTCACCGCGCCGACGCGGTCGTACGGGGACCAGTGTACAGAAAGAACGCGCCTGTACACGCGCAGCGTCACCGGCGCTGTCGGCGGACCGGCGGCGCCGCCGCCGACGGAGAAGAGCCGCGCGAGGTATCGCTTCCCGCGCTCGAGCATGAGCTCCGCCTGGGCGACGCGCTCTTTCGCGCCGAGGACGGCGCCGAGCGGCGTCCACGCGTCGTCGGCGGCGGCGGCGTTCGCGCGCGCGTTTTTTTCGTACACCGCGATCCCGACGTCGGCGTACCAGAACGCCTCCCCGCCGCGACCGCGTTTCGTGTGTTGCAGCGCCATGACGTACGCCCACGAGCCTCCTCCTCCTCCTCCTCCTCCTCCTTCTCCGTCGCCGGCGACTTCGATCTCGAACGCGTCGCCGTCCTCGCTCGAGATCATCCCGAAGTCGACGGCGGCGCGCGTCGTCCCCGGAGGCCCGTCTCCCTCCGCGCGGTGCGCCGCGCCCGGGAGGGACAACGCGTGCCACCCTCTGTGCGCCTTGCACACGTCGACGACGGAAAACGCGGCGAGGAAATCGTGCCAAGACATCCAGAACGTGCCGTCGTCCGCGCGCGTGTTTCCGAGCTCCGCGCCGAGGCGCGACGTCCACGTCTCGGACTTGGCGCCCCATTCGCCGTTCCACTCTTTGCGGCCCCACGGGTTGCGCACGCGCACGAGTCGAAGCGGCGGCGGCGACGACGCGTCCGCGGCGGCGGCGGAGGAGGCGTATTTCGACGCCGACGCCGAAACCAGCGCCGGCGCGGGGTCGACGATCTCGACCTCGCGCTCGACGAACCCGTCGAGCTTCGTCTGCCTCCCGACCGCGACGCCGTGCAGCTGCCGAACGTCCAATACGCTGTACGCGTGGCCGCCGACTAAGCCTCTCCCGCCACTGGACGTCGCGCACCCCATCGGGAACCCGGCTTCGCAGTACGACAATACCTTTTCCCACGCGCGTGCCTCGTCGAACGCGCCGCCGCCGCCTGCGTGGGTGAAGCGATCGGTCAGTCGAACGTCTTACCGGTCAAACGTTGAAAGGGAAGCGCGGGTGAAGAGTGACGACGGGAAAAGTCCTTAAGGAACGGCGTGCACCACGCGAACGGGGTCGTATGGGAAGCAGTCTCACCGCCGTAATGCTCCGACCCCGCGCCCAGCAGCGCGATCGTCTCCGTGGGGCATCCGGTGAGATCGAGCAGCCCTTCCGAGATGTACCCTCCGCTGATGGCGTGGTACGACCCGTGCGCTTTCGCGTACGCCTTCTCCACGACGGGGACCCACAGTCGGTTCCCGCTCGCGCGACTGAACGCGGGCGCGAAGTCGTCCAAGGCTCTGCGCTTGTTGACCTCGGGCCGCGGCCCGTTGGCGCCTCTCGAGACCTCGACGGATCTCCCCGCGACCGGGAGGCACGGGTCCACGACGACGCCGCGCCACCTCCCGCCGAGAAAAAGTCGGACGAGGTACGCGCCGCTGGCGGCGGCGGCGGCGGCGGCGGCGGGCGACGCCGCCGACGGCCCGACGACCCGCCGCGCCAGGTCCTGCCGTTCCGCGATCACCGCGAGCGCGGAGAGGAGCCAGCAGTCCCCGACCGCGCCTTGCCGGACGTGCGCGGGGTCGAACACGCCGTCGGCGCCGGTCAGTCTGAGGGTTAGGATCGAACTCGGTTAGGATCGAACAGAAACGGAGGGGCGGGGCGGAGAGAAACGTAAACGTAAACGCCCGCCGGGAGGGCAGAGAAATTAGTCTAAAGTCCTCGCCTGAACCGCGGCGCGTCGAACCGCCGCCACTCCGTCTCCACGGACGACTTCTTCGAGGGCGCGTCGTCCGCCCAAGCGAAGAACTCGCACGGCTTCGGCGGCGGGAAAACGCCTCGCGCCGCGGCGAGGCCGCACGCGTAGTATTCGCGGCCTTGGTTCGGACCGTCGCGTTGCGCTCGCTTGACGCGCGCCCTTCGCGGCGGGTCGCACGCGCACCACCGCGGGACGACGACGGCCTCGTCGTGCTCCCCGCCCTTCCCTCCCTTCCCTCTCCCCTTGCGGCGCCCGTCGATGCTCGACGCGTCCGGCGGGAACGACCCGTCGTCGAACCGAGGCGCGCGGACGCACCGCGTCGCCCACTCGATCGTCGCGTCTCGCGTCTCCGCCTCCGCCTCGTCCTCCTGGCTCGGCGTCGTGACCCATCCGTCGGCGTCGCGCGACGGCGCGGTCGGGATGGTCGAGACGTCGAGGTCGAATCGCGGCGGCGCCTCGCGAGGCGTCGTCGTCTCCGTCTTCTCCCTCGTCTTCGCCGCGTCGTGCAGGCTCGTCTGACCGAGCGGCGCGGCGGCGGGCGCGGGCGCTGGCGCGGGCGCGGGCGCGACGACCGCGAAGTGCCTATCGACCGCGCGCTGGAGTTCGCCGCCGCACGCGAGGAGCGCGCGTCGCGCGCGCGCGTCGTCCGCGCCCGTGACGGCGACGAACGCCTCGACGTCGGCGTCGCGCACCTCCGCGACGGGAGGCGGCGCCTTGCGCTTGGCCCGCGGCGGCATGCTGCGCCGCCGGGGAGTGAGACGTGAGATCGGCAGCGCGACAGTCTGGTCTTGGAGGTGCCGACCGCGACCGCAGTGCGACGAGCCTCTCGGTTCCGCGTTCCGTGACCTACTACAGTAGCTAGCGCGCGCGCCACATCCCCCCCCCGCGCGCGTCATGCTCGCCTCGGCGACGCTCTCCACCGCCCGCGCGTCGCCGTCGGCGGCGGCGGCGAGAAACGCGGGCGCGGCGGCGGCGCGGCGCGGCGCGGTCGCGGCGACGTGCCATCATCGCGACGACCGTCGCGATGACGTCGTCGTCGTCGCCGCCGGGCGCCGTCTCTTCCTCGGCGCGTCGTCGTCGGCGCTCCTCCTCTCGCGCGCGACCCCCGCGGTCGCGCGCGACGGCGACGACGACGACGACGCGCCGAAAGACTACAGCGACTACAACTCCGGCGTCGCCGCCGCGGACGAGGCGCCGCAGTCGGAGCTCGTGAAGCGCCTCCTCGCGAAGAGCGCGGAGAACAAAGAGGCGAACGACAGGTAATTTCCCGTGCGCCGCCGCGTGCGCGCGCATGAGTTTTTCCCAGCTCTCGCGTTGACGCTCCCACTGATTCAACGCGTTTTCCTAACAGGGAGAGGAAAAATTACGACAAGCAATACGCGGGTAACATGGCGATATTGAAAGGCAGCGGGTACGTCCCGAAGGACGAGAGCACGAGGGAGAAGATGGGGATCACGCGCCCGGCGGAGTGCGACCTCCCGTTCTTCCGCGAGACCGAGACGTGCAAGCTGTTCGTCAAGTAGTCTGGTCTAATAACGATCGACGAGAGCGAATAAAATACTACAGGGTAACGTAATAATCTCAAACCTCGCCCTCGTCACGCGCTTCGCATCGCGCTCGGGTCGAACCCCGTCGGCTTCAAGAACCAAAACGACAGCGCGAGCCGCTCGCCGTCGACGCCCTCCCTCACCCCTCGCACCTCGTGCTCGACCTCGTCGCTGTAGAACATCACGAGCCGGTCCCCGACGGGCGCGATGGACCGCCGTCGCGACGCGTCGCTCGGAAACGCGACCAACTCGCCGCCGTCGTCCACGCCCCGCGCGCTTTTCCCTTCCTCGTTCGGGTTCGGGTTCGGGTAATACACCGCGGTGATCCGCCGCGGGTCCGCGGCGCCGCAGTTGTCCAGGTGCTTCACGAACCCGGGCGCGCCGGGCGCGTACACGCTGAGCATCGCGTTGGCGACGTACGCGTCCGACGGCAGCAACGCGTTTTTAGGCAACGCGTTGATCAGGTGGTCGGAGACGCACGATCGCACGAGCTGCGCGACGTCACCGGGTCGAATCTCCGGCGGCGGCGACGCCAACACTTTTTTTGAGCATGAGTCACCACCTTCATCGGCGTCGTCGTCGTCGTCAAGGCCCTCGTCCCCCGCGAGCCAGCACACGACGTCGCCGCGCGCGGAGACGTCCGACCGCCCGGTGCGGTCCAACGCGCCCGCGACGAAGTCGTCCCGTCGCTCGCTCGCGTGCCGACGCAGCGCGCGCGACACCGCGGCCGCGAGCCTCGGTCCGAGCGCGTCGTCGATCACGGCGATGCCGCCGTCGCTTTCGTTTCGTAACGCCGCCGCTGCGGCGGTTACCGACGCGCGCAGCCGCGGCGACGCGAAGAGCTCCCACGCGCTCGGCGGCGGCGCGGCGGCGGCGGAGGCGTCCGCCGGCGGCGGATCGACGCGGTCGCACGTCAACACGCCGAGCTGCCGCAGCTGCGCGTGCGCGCTTCGAATCGCCTGGTACGGCACGAGTCCGCGTTCGGCGGCGGCGACGCCGAGGTTGAAGATGGCGCGAAGCGCCGGCGGGTGCGCGGCGGCGAATCCGAGCTCGTGACCGAACGCCATCGCGAGGAACTGCGCGCTCCAAAATTTGTGCGTCAGCTTCACGGGCATCGCGTCGCGGAGCTTCACGAGATCGCGCACGCGCGCGGTCTTCTCGAGGTCGGGGACGTCCGACGCGGCGAGGATGGCGCGCAGACCAGAGGCGTAGTGCTCGAACAGGCGCTGCTGGTCGTCCTCGGAGACGCTCGCGGACGCCGCGGTCGCGGTCGAGGTGGAGGTGGAGGTGGAGGTGGAGGTCGATCGCGCGTCGGCGTCTATCGGAGCCACCCCGCGCGTCCTCCACGAGGACGCGGGCGCCGCGGGCGTCCACGCGCGAGCGAGGACGCGCGACGCGACGCGCCGCATCGCGCGAGGAGGAGCGCGCGCGACGACGGGAGGCGCGACGCGCGCTGTGATCGATTCCAGATCTCGTTATTTTGGTTTCGTGAAGTTAGGTGCGTTCTATACACTGGTCCCCATACGACCGCGTTGGCGTGGTGAACGCCGTTCCTTAAGGACTTTTGCCGTCGTCTCTCTCTGCCCACGCCTCGGTTTCAATCCCCGTCCTCGATGCCTTTCAACGCCAACTGACGCCTTTGAACTCCACCCCAACATTCGCTTGTATAGAACGGCCCTTATTCGCGTCGTTGATTATTACCTCTCCGTCCGCGGTATCGGTATCGTCCCCCCTCCCTCCCCAAACCCTACATCCCGTCGTCGTCCTCGTCCTCCTCGTCGTCACCCTCCTTCCGGCGGACGCATCGGCGACGGCAACCCCAGCGGCGTGGTGTCCGCTCGGGCCGCCGTCGGCGACTGCGGGATCGTCGCGAGGGGCGTCCCTGTCGATGGACCCGCGCCCGCGTCGGCGCCGCCGGGGGCCTCTAACACGACGTCGCGCGCGCCGTCGCTCGCGCCGCCGGCGCCGATCCACGCGGCGTTCGCGTCGCCCCCGCCGGCCGTCCCGTTCCCGCCGCGGCCGCCGCTCTCGAGATCTCCCCCCCCGTTCCCGTTCCCGCCGCCGCCGCCGCCCGCGAGGTTATCCGGGGACCCGCCGCGGCTCGGCTCCCTCGAGCTTCCCGTCGTGTTCACCGTGAGGTACGGCCGTATGTACCGGTTGTCGATCTCCGTGAACGACGTCATCCGGGCCGTCTCCGCGACCGCGCTCGCGGCGGCGCGGACCTTCCCCATGCGGTCCAGATCGCTGTTGTCGCCGACCTCTCTGAGGCTCGATCCGAGCTTCGACATGAGCGACGAGTTGTACTCCGGCATCAGAGCCTCGCCGCCGTGGACGCTCCCGCGGCCGCTGCCCGGGGCGCTGTCGCCGTGGGCACCCCCCCGGGCACCCCCGCGGGCACCCCCTTCCGCGCCGGCGCCGCCCCCTCCTCCACCCGGGGAGTCGTCCATCTCGTTCCACACCGACGGCGCTTTCAGATCCAACCTGTCCACGAGATAGCTGCACGCGCCTCCGATCGTCAGCACCGTGAAGATGATGATCATCAGCGTCGCGGTCCGTATCACCCTCCCGGATTCCACGCCCAGGTCGCGGATCGTGCTCGACGCGAGCGCGAACGCGATCGCGCCTCGTAACCCGCAGATCCATAACATGTGGACGTGGTTTTCCGGTATCTGTCTCCCGGGCGACCTCCACGCGTTTATCTTCTTCGTCAACGGGAAAATGTTACACGCTCTCCCTCCCATGCACGCCAACAGCGCGACGATCGCGAACGGTATCGACTTCCACGCCTGGTTCTCTAAGAACATCGCGACGCCCATGTATATGAACACGAACGTCTCCGCGAGCGTCGCGAGCGTCTTGAAAATTTCCTTCGTGTTCTTTTGCGACTCTGGCGACAGGTTCGGACGCGTGTAGTGCGCCATGACGATCCCGCAGAACAGAATCGCGACGATCCCGGACAAACTCACCGACTCCGCGGCGGTGTACGCGCAGTACGGCGCGATCATTACCAGCGACGCCTCGATGTGCGTGTGCGACGCGAGCAGAGGCCCGCCGATGAGCTTGAAAAATATCGTCGTCGCGACGGCGAAAAACGTCCCCACGAGAACGCTCCCGACGAATATGTACCCGAAGAACGCGATCGCGGTGATCAGCGACACGAACGACACGCCGTCCTGGTGGAAGTTGATCAGCGCGCGGTACGTCACGATCGCGACCGCGTCGTTTAAAACCGACTCCCCGAACACGAGCGAGTACAGATCGATGTTGACGCCGAGCTCTTGAAACAACGCGAGGACGGTGACGGGATCGGTGGCGGACACGAGCGCGCCGAACACGAGCGAGTGCAGGAACGGGAGGTACGTGATCAACCCGATCGCGCCGAAGATCCACACGCACAGGCCGATGACCGCGGTGGAGATGAGCGTCCCGCCGAAGGCGAGCGCGCAGATGCCCCCGAAGTTGTTGAAGAAATCGCGCGTGCTCAGCGAGAACCCGCTCTCGAAGATGATGGGCGGCAGGAGCAGGAAGAAGAAGATCTCCTCGTTGAAGTCGACCCACTCGGTGACGCTGCCGCTCGTGTTCGCCGCCCACAGCGCGAGCCCGACGCCCATGCCCATCAGCAGCGCCGCGCCAGCCTCGTGGAGGAAGGTGATCTTAAAGTGCTTGATCACCAACCCGAGCACGAACGCGCACGCGAGGCACACGAGCAAGAGCAGGAACGCCGTGGACTTGAGCTCGTGCGTCTCCGCGGTGGACGCGCCGCCGGCGTCCGCGTCGTCGAGGTCGTCCGGGTCGCTCATCGCGCGCGGCGTTCGGATCGCGTCGTTCCGTCGCCCGACCCGCCGCGCGCTCGTCTCTGCGGCGGGAGCCGTCGGGGCATGCGCACGTCAACTCGTCGTCACGCGACGACGACGAGTCCTGTCAGCGGATGAAAAAGTTCCTTTTCGCAGGTGCGATCAAAAAACGTTTTTCACCCACAACTTGGTTTCAACATTTGATCGCGTCCCCTTTCAACACGACCGTGAACTTTTTTTCTCGTCCTGGCCTGCTGTCACGAACCGATTCGTCGCGGATCTCATCATCACAGTCCAGCGCATCGCGTCGTCGCGTCGCACGCCGAAACGTCAAAATGTCCAAGAAAGTCGCCATCGTGTGCACCTCCGCGTCTGAGTTCCAAGGCCACCCCACCGGGGCGTGGCTCGAGGAGATCGCGACGCCGTACTACGCGTTCAAGGCTGCCGGTCTCGACGTGACGATCGTCTCCATCGCGGGCGGGAAGGTCCCGATCGACGCCGCGTCGACGCAGGGCGACTTCAACACCCCCGACTGCGTCAAGTTCACCTCGGACGCGGACGCGGTGAAAGCGCTCGAGAGCTCCGTCGCGCTCGCCGCGTACGACTTCGACGCGTGCGCGGGCGTGTACCTCGCCGGCGGGCACGGCACGTGCGTCGACTTTTACAACGCGCCCGACGCGCCGCTGCAGCGGTGCCTCAACAAGGTCTACGCGGACGGGAAGCCCCTCGCGGCGGACTGCCACGGCCCGATCGCGCTCCTCAACTGCGTGAAGCCGGACGGATCCGCGCTCGTGGCGGACAAGGCTGTCACCGGCTTCAGCGACGCGGAGGAAGCCGCCGTCGGATTCACGGAGAAGTGCGAGACGCACTCGGCGTTGCTCGAGAAGACGATGCGCGCTCTGGGTGGGAAGTACGCCGCCGCCGCGGACTGGAACCCGAACGTGTGCGTGGACGGGAACCTCATCACGGGGCAGAACCCGGCGTCGAGCGCGAAGTGCGCGGAGGCGTTCGTCGAAGCGTTGGCCGCGTGAGCGCGTGATGACTATTACCTGTATGTATTTTCAGTTCGCGACGCGTGCAACGCAAACGCACGCGCGTCCTTCTTCTTCTCCTTCTTCTTCTTCTATCCGCTACGCTACTACATCTACGAATCGTCGAGTCATCACACGCCGTCAACTCCTCTTCTGGTTCGCCGGGTTCTGCCGCGACTTCAGGATCTTCTCCTTCGTGGTCATCAAGATCTGGTCGAACGCGGTCACGTCCTTCCCCGCGCGAACCTCTCGCCTGTGCTTCTTGTGCGCCTCGATCAGCGCCGGCTGCTTCTTCAGCGCGGCCTCGATCTTCGCCTCTCTCAAGCCCTGGTCTCTCTCGTGCTTGTGCCCCTTCGGCGGCTTGTACTCCGGATTCTTGTTCGCGACGTCCCACGGCCACTCTTTCCCCATCGCGATCGCCGCCTTGCGCAGCTCCGCGACTTTGCGCCTGGACATCGCGGGCGCGCGCCATTTCCCCTCCACGAGCGTCGGCTGCGCCGCGCCCGGCATCGACGCGAGCGCGGCCTCCAGCTTCGCGATGTTCTTCATGAACATGTATCGCATCGTCATCGTTCGACGACGCCGCGGCGAGCGCTTCGGCGCTTCCTTCCTCGCGCGGCGGTGTGTGATTGACTTAGGGTAAGAAGCAGAGCGAGGAACGGTTGGGCGCGGACCTGATGACGGCCACGGCCACGACGACGTTTTCCGCGGCCCTCGGTGTACTACAGTACGCTCGAAAACTACTCTTACCGAAATGCCCATACGGAAAACGAAAGAACCGGAGAGCACGACGCTTCGGCGGCTAAGATATTTGAGGTAAAATCGGGGGTCGCGCGAAGGATCGAAAAAGTGCACGGAGGTCCGACGGTCCAGACCATCCGAGGACCGCACGCACCGCGCACGGTCGCTCGCGAGCCGCGCGACTCGACTCTCGCCGCGGCGCCGCGTCGCTCGTCGCCCGTCGCCTCGCCGCGGACGCGTCCGAGGGCGACCTCCGCGCCTCGCGAGAGAGGGCGGAAGAAGATCTTTTTCTCTCTTTGAAAAAAAAACACGATGGCGGCCGCGTTTGGCGTCGCGTCGTTCGCGACCGCGCTTCACGCGCCCGCTCGCGACCGCGCGTCGCTTAGGCCGGCGTGCGCGGTCGCGCGCCGCCGCCGGAACGTGCTCACGCGCGCGACGATCGCCGGAGGTGCGTCCTCCTCCGCGTTCGCGCGCGCGCCCCGAAGCTCCCGACCCGTCCGCGCGGCGAAGTCTCGCCCGCTTCAAAGTATCTTTCTTTTCTTCGAGGGCGATCGACCATCGGGCGCTCCGAACGACGCCCCGAGCCCGCGCCGATCGCCGGCCGCGCGCCTTCGCGCAGCCACCCCGCGCGATCGACCGCGACCGCGACTGACGACCTCGTCCACCCCGCCCTCGAACCCTCCGAACCCTAAACCCCCCTCGTCTCGTCGCGCAGGCGGTCAGATCACGGACGTGTCGCAGATCGAGATCCCGACGGATCTCATCGAGATCCGCGCCTTCGTCCGATGGGAAGAAGCCGGAAAGCCGGAGGACACGTCGCCGGAGTGGCAAGCGGCCGAGTACGCGCGCGCGAGACTCGACCTCCAGCTCGAAGCCCTGAGCGGCGTCTCCCTGAACGACATGCGGCGGCGGTACAACCAAGACACGGTTGACGGCGACGACGACCCGATGTTTCCCGGCGTGGACGCCAACGCCATCCTCACCGCGGGGAAGAACGTGAACTACGTCGCGAACCCGGAGAACAACGCGGTCGCGGTGAGCGTGGACGAGTGGAACGACGGCGACGGCGACGGCGGAGAGTTTAATAAGCCGACGAAGACGGTGGAGCCGGAGGTTTGGATCGAGCCCGAGCCCGAGCCCGTGGGCGTCTACCAGTCGACGCGAGGACCGTCCGACCTGAAGGAGCTGACGTTGTCCCTGCGCGAGCACGGCGACGACCGCGACGACGAGCTCGCGAGCGCGCAGAGCAAGACGTTCATGACGCGATGGGCGGGAGAGGGCCCGGGGAAGCGTCTTCCGGAGAAGATGATCAACCAACGCGTGTACCCGATCGGGAAGGACGCCGAGCTTTTGGTGCAGATGTATCAAGTCGAGCGGAGCGACGAGGAGGCGATGTCGGGCGCGCGGAGCAAGGTGGCGCGGCGGCGCGTCGTGTTCACCACGGACGCGACCGAGGATTTTGTGCTTCACTGGGGCGTCGCGCGCGACGAGCCCGGGCAGTGGCTCCTGCCTCCGAAGGCACTGTGGCCGGAGGGGACGGAGATCGTCTCGGAGATTTCCGTGGAGACGCCGCTGCTTCAGACCGAGGGGTGCCTTCCGGTGCAGGGCGTCGACGGCAACGAGGACGACGACGCGTGCTACCCGATCCAAACGATGACGATCGACCTCCCGGGCGAAGGCCCGCTCGAACTCATGGGGATGCAGTTTGTGATTCGAAACGCGGACGGGACGAGCTGGTACAAGGACGAGTTCAACGGCAACTCCAACTTCCGCGCGAATTACGCGCAGGCGCGAGAGCAAGCGGTCACGGACGAGATGCTGGACACGATCATCCGCGCGGAGGCGGGGAACGGGTGGTGGACGCTCATGCACCGGTTCAACCTCGCGTCGAGCCTCATCGAGCAGAAGTGCGGCGCGCACAGTTCGTTAGAGACGGACGGGAAGAAGACGCGACGCGCGGAGATCGCGGCGGCGGCGAAAATTTACGTCTGGCTCCGGTACTCGTCGCAACGGAAGCTGACGTGGCAGAGGAACTACAACGTGAAACCGCGCGAGCTCTCCGCGGCGCAGTCGAAGCTGACGCGGACGATCACGGACGTGTATCGCTCGTCCCCGCACCTGCGCGACATCGCGCGCTTGATGCTCGGCACCGTCGGCCGCGGCGGCGAAGGCGGGCAGGGGCAGCAAATCAGAGACGAGATCTTGAACATCATGCACCGGAACAACATCGGCGAGAGGAAGGGCGTGTGGATGGAGGAGTGGCACCAGAAGCTGCACAACAACACGACCCCGGACGACATCGTCATCTGCGAGGCGTACCTCGCCTTTTTAAAGTCGGACATGGACGTGAGCGAGTACTGGCGCGTGTTGAGCGAAAACGGCGTCACGCGCGAGCGACTCGAGTCGTTCGAACGCCCGATCAAGGTCGAGCCGACGCCGCGACCGCACATCAAGGTGGCGCTCATCAAAGACTTCACAAACTACCTCGCAATCTTAAAGTCCGTGCACAGCGGCGCGGACCTCGTCGAGTGCTTGAAGGCGGCGTCGAGGAAAGGCCTCGCGGTGTCTCACGCCATGAATTACGTGCGGGTCGCGCAAAACGGCGGCGGCGACGCGCTGCAGCTCCTCGCCGCGTGCGTGGACGCGCGCCACGAGATCCGCGACGCCGGTCTGGCGAACCCGAACGCCGCGGACGAGGGCCTCGTCCGCGAGCTGATGTACTTGGACCTCGCCGTGGACGACGTCTCGCGCCGCGCGGTGGAACGCGCGGGCGAGGCCGACTATGGCCTCGACGAGCAGATGTATCTCGCCGAGCTCGTCGGGGAGAATCTCGCGCTGTCGCTGCCGTCCACGAACGAGGACGTCGTCCTCGCGCTGACGGAGTGGCGGCGCGTCCGCGAGGCGAAAACGGCCGGCGACGCGACGTGGGCGTTGCGAGCGAAAGCGGTCGTCGATCGCGTGCGTTTGTCCGTGTCGTTGCACGCGGACGCCGTGGCGAACGACATGCAGCCGGCGGCGAACGAGATTGGCCGCGCGTGCGGGATCGAATCCTGGTCCGTGGATTTGTTCGCGGAGGAGGTGATCCGCGGCGGGCCCGCGTTCGCGCTGTCGCTCGTGTTGTCGAGGCTCGACCCGGCGCTTCGCGCGGAGGCGGACATGGGCGCGTGGCAGATCATCTCCCCCGACCCCGCGATTGGTTTCGTGAAGAGAGTCGACGCGTTGGCGTCGGTGATGAACGATACTTTCGACCGACCGACCATCTTGATCGCGGACAAGGTGGGCGGCGACGAGGAGATCCCCGCGGGCGCGGTCGCGGTCCTCACCACGTGCAGCGTAGACGTCCTGTCGCACAGCGCCGTGCGAGCGAGGAACGGCGGCGTGTTGTTCGCGACGTGCTACGACGAGATTCTTCTCGAGAATTTGTCTCAACACGTCGGCGACGCGATGAAAGTCAGCGTCGGCAAGGGCGAGCAGATCGTCTGGGAGGAAGTCGACGCGAGCGCCGTGGACGCGGCCGCCGCGAACGGCGCCGCCGGCGCCGAATCGAGGAACCACATCGAGGGCGGCCTTCGATTGGATAACATCCCCTTCTGCGGCAAGTACACGGTGCCTCTCTCGGAGTTCAAACAGGGCGTCGTCGGCGCCAAGGCGAGGAACACGCGCGCGCTGAACGAGTCCTTGGGCGGCGGGAAGATCCCGAAGTGGATCAGGCTCCCGAAGAGCATGGTCGTGCCGTTCGGGACGCTGGAGCACATCCTCAAGGACCCGATCAACGCGTCGGTCGCGCGGGAGTTGATGAACCTCGAAGCCGCCGTGGACGACTCCTCCGAGGAGTCGCTCGCGACGACGCTGAAGAACTGCCGCGCGTGCGTGCGCACCGTCCAACCCCCTAAAGGGATGATCGAGGAGATCTCCACCGCGATGGCCGCGGCCGGGATCGACCCGCCCGAGGACGAGGACCGGTGGGACCTCGCGTGGAGGGCGCTCTGCGACGTGTGGGCGTCCAAGTGGAACGATCGCGCCTTCGTCTCGCTCCGCAACCACGGCATCGACCACGCGGACCTCCGCATGTCCGTGCTCGTGCAGCCGGTCGTGGACGCGGACTACGCGTTCGTGATTCACACGGCGAACCCGTCGTCGAACGACGCGACGGAGTTGTACGCGGAGGTTGTCGTCGGGTTGGGCGAGGTGCTCGTGGGGAACTACCCGGGCCGCGCGTTGTCGTTTAGCGTCAAAAAAGCCACCGCCGCGGAGGCGGCGACGGGGACCAAGTACCTCGCCGACGGCGCGACGCCCAAGGTGTTGGGGTACCCGTCCAAGAACGTGCTGCTCAAGATACCGCGGCCGACGATCATCTTCAGGTCGGACAGCAACGGCGAGGACCTGGAAGGGTACGCCGGCGCCGGGTTATACGAGTCCGTGCCCATGGATAAGGAGAGCACGCTGCACGCGGATTACTCCGGCGACGCGCTCGTGTGGGACGCGGAGACGCAGCGGAAGGTGCTGACGAAGATCGCGGAGGCTGGCGTCGCGATCGAGGCTGCGCTCGGGGGCGTCGCGCAGGACATCGAGGGCGTCGTGAAGGATGGCGAGATTTACGTCGTCCAGACGCGGCCGCAGGTGTGATGGTCCAAAAAAAAACACCAAACGCACGCTGTACAAAGCCGCAGAGCACACAGACCATTTACCCTTCAGTTTAATTGCGATACCTTTACTGCTAAAAACGTACGCGCACTTCCCGCGTTCTTCTCTCTTCTACGCGCCGCCGCCGTGCGCCTTCGCCTCCTCCATCACCGCCTCCAATCGCTCCCACTCCTCGTAGTACAACGTCTGCTTCTCGGTCTTTTTGTCCTTCTCTCTCTGAATCTCCTGCGCCGCGGCGACGTCGGCGCCGCACGCGAGCAACCGCTCGTCGATCGCGGCGATGTCGTCGTCGATCACCGCGAGCGCTCTCTCGATCTTCGCGATGACCGACGGCGCGTTCCGGGCTTCTTTGAGCATCTTCGCGACCGCGGCGGCGTTCGCTCTCGCCTCGGCCTCTCTCGCGGCGATCTCCTCCTCGCTCAACCCCTCGTTCGCCTTCGCCTTCGCCTTCGCCTTCGCGCCCGCGCCCGCGTCTTCCCGGACCGCGCCGGCGACGCCCCCGGTCGACACCATCGCGGTCGCGCTGAAGTCTCTCTTCGACAGCGCGCCGCCGACGACCATCCGCGACTTCATCCCGCCGTTCTCCACGCGCGCGACAAACGTCGGCTCCAACGCGTCCGCGAACGCCTCGTTGTGCGTCACCGCGACGACGGCGCCGTCCCAATCTCGCAACCCCTCCGTCAGCGCCTCGATCGCGGCGGCGTCGAGGTGGTTCGACGCCTCGTCCAGCAGAAGCACGTTCACGGGGCGCAGGACGAACGCGGCGAGCGCGACGCGCGCCTTTTCGCCGCCGCTCAAGTCGCCGATGACGCGGTCCTTCGCCGCGTTTCCTCCTAAACCCAACGCGCCGAGGACGGACCGCGCGGTCTGCTCGTTCAGCGTCGGATTCGCCGCGCGCGCGACTTTCAGGACGTGCGTCAACGGCGAAACGTCCGACGGGAGCTCCTGCGCGAGGTCTTGCGAGAAGTACCCCACGCGCGCGCCCTCGCCGTGCGCCAAGACGCCGCCCTGCAGCCGCAGCGACCCGCCGAGGCTTCGCAGCAGCGTCGACTTCCCGGCGCCGTTCGGGCCGACGACGAGCAGCCGGTCGCCCCGCCGCACGACCAAATCGACGTCCTTGATGAGCGGCGCGAGCCCGCCGCCGTACCCGATCGTCGCGTTCGTCAGCGTCAGGACCTCCTTCGCGCCGTCCGGCGCCGGCGGCAATCGCAGCGTCACGCGTTTCGCGTCCCCCGGGCCGGCGCCGAGCGCCTTGTCGTCTAAATCGCCATCCTCGCGCATCTCCTCTAAGCGCGCGTTCACGCCCTCGAGTTGCTTCGCGCGCGACCGCGCCGCCGCCGCGGTCGACGCCCTCGCGCTGTTCTTCGCGACGAACTGCGCGAGCTTCGCGGCTTTCGCTTTTTCCTTCGTCGCCGCCGCCTGATTGACTCGTCTCCGCTCGCTCCGTTCCTCAACGAACTTCGAGTAGTTCCCGGAGTACCCGCGCAACCTTCCCCCTCTGACTTCGATCAACCGATCGACGCCCTTCTCCAACAGCGCCTCGTCGTGCGACACGAGCAGCGTCGTGCCCTTGTACGCCCTGAGCCACCCCGCGAGGTACTCCTTCGCGCTCGCGTCGAGATGATTCGTCGGCTCGTCGAGGAGGAGGAAGCCGCCGTTGACGCCGCCCCCCGACTGGCAGTCCCCCGCGGGGGACAGCAGCAGCCGCGCGAGCGCGACGCGCATCTGCCACCCCCCCGAGAGCGCGTCGCACGGGCGATCCCACGCCTCTCTCGCGAACCCGAGGCCGTTGAGGACGTCCGCGACGCGGCGTTCGACGGCGTCGCCGCCGATCGCTTCGAAGCGATCGCGCGCGGCGACCATCATCGTCGCGCCGTTGACGTCCCCCGCCGCGATCGCCTCCTCCGCGGCTCGAAGCGCGCTCTCCGCGTCGATGACGTGCGTCATGCGGCTCCGCGCCTCCTGCGCGACCGTGCGCGAGGAGCCGCTGACCGCGGTCTGCTCCAGGTAGCCGACGTCCGCGCGAGGCGACACGAGGAGGTCGCCGCCGCTCACCTCGCGCGCGCCCGCGACGCATCGGAGCAGCGTGCTCTTCCCGCAGCCGTTCGCGCCGACGAGGCCGACGCACTCGCCGGGCTCGACGCGGAGGTTCGCGCCCGAGAGAAGGTCGCGGTCGCCCACGGTGACGCGCACGTCGCGGAGGATCATGACCGCTCCCGCGGTGTCGCCGCGCGGGACGACGTCGCGAGATGACGTCTCGGACGTCGTCGCCGTCTCCGTCGACGCCGACGCCGACGCGCGGCATCGAGATCGCGCGCGCCCGGGGGAGGGGGAGGAAGGAGAATACGACGACGACGCGCGACGGTGCGAGCTCGCGCGCGGAAGCGCGCGAGTCATCGCCGCCGAGGACGCGTGCGACGTCATGGCCGCGCGCCGTGGAACACTGAGTGACGAGGAACTTCCGCGAACGTCATCCACACGCAAGTCGCGACCGAAAAGCGCCGACCAAAAAGTGAATTGGCACTCGAGACGACGCGCTTACCCACCCCCCGCCGCGGATCATGACCGATCCCGGCCCCGACTTCGACCCCGCGGACCTGAGCAGCAAGCGCGAGTGGGAGAAGATCGGCGACGGGTCGTTCGGGAACGTCTACCGCGCCACGCTCCTCGGCGTGCCGGTCGCGGTCAAGGAGATCGGAAGCGCGAAACCCGATCGCGTCGCGGGCCTGAAGCGCGACATGCATTACCTCCGAAGGTTCCCGCACCCGAACGTCGTGCAAGTCTTCGGCGCGTACGAGGAAGACGGCAAGCTGTTCATGGTCATGGAGCTCTGCGCGCACTCGCTGCGGTCGAGAAGCGTCGTGAACCGCGTCGACATCGTCAGCGTCCTCGCGGACGTCGCGCGCGCGCTGACGAAGCTCCATCGCGCCGGTCACGTCCATCGCGACGTGAAAGCCAGGAACGTCCTCGTCGGCAAAGGGTACGACACCGCGAAGCTGTGCGACTTCGGGCTCGCGCGCGCGATGCCGGACGAGCGTCGGCCGGAGGTGAACCCGGAGATGACGCCGCGGATCGGGCCGCCGAAGTACCGCGCCCCGGAGGTGGTGAAGCGGAGGGATTACGACCTCTCCTCGGACATATACGGGTTCGGCGTCATGTGCCAGCAGCTCGTCGCGCAGCTGCGACGTAAACGGCGGAAAATCATGGGCGAGGACGAGGTCGAGTTCATCTTAGCCCTCGGCGGCGAGTGCGCGAGGAAAGAGCCGGAGCTGAGGCCGACGGCGTACCAGTGCCTGCGGCGTTGTTTACAACGGCTGGGGAAACCCGTGCAACTGTGCTCGGAGGCGACCGCGTCGAAGCGGAAGCGGTATTGGCTGAACGAGCCGATGGACGTCGGAACGTGGAAGCACTCGGGCGCGGCGTCGCCCGCGAGCACGTCCGCGAGCACGTCATCCGGTTCGGACGACGACGACGACGACGAAGGCGGCGGCGGCGGCGGCGGCGGCGGCGGCGGCGGAGGGAAACGCGCGCGGGGCGGCGGCGGCGGCGGCGGCGACTCGAGCGACGGCCGCGGCGGGATCACGGAGGACGCGAGCGACGACGGCGAGGAGGTGCAGCAGGGCGCGACGGCGAGGCGGACGGACGTCGGAGGCGGGGGCGGGGACGACGGGGAACGAGATAGGAAGGCCATGCGCGCGTGACGCGGTCGCGAAGACAGGGTTTGGGTTTGGGTTCGGGTCGGGTTCGGTTTGGAAAACCTCGCCGAACGACACTTATTATTTGAGCGCCCGCGGCGCCGTCGAAGACCATGAGGTTAGCTCATCGCGCTTGTGAAGAACGAATCGAGCGAGCACGAAGAACGTCGCGTTAAGAATCCAATCCGCCGCGTGAACGGCAGACTATGTACATTACAACACCCCGCCCAGAGCGCCGCCCGGGCGGCGGCGAACGCGTCTGTCCTCGCTCGTCGACAGACCATCTACTTCGCCGCCGCGGGCGCGGGCGCGGGCGGCGCCACGGCCTTCTTCATCGCCGCGACGTCCCCGCGCAACTCTTCGACTTCCTTCTTCAGTTCCTCCATGGTCCTCGGCTTCTCGTCGTCCGCCGGTTTCGCCGCCGCGGCCGCCGCGGACGGCGCCGCCGCGTCGCCGCCCTCGGTCGCGGGGTGCGCAGCCTCGCTGTGCGAGTGGTACTTGTGATGGAAGTAGTGCTCCATGCCGAACGCCATGGCCCACACGCCAGCCTGACGAATCGCGTCGACGGAGGGGACGGTACGGTCAGCGGGGGCGCGCGATCGAAAATCGAGAGGCGTCTCGACCGACGCGCGGCGAGGGCCCGCCCGCGCGGGAGGATTAGGGATAGCGAGAAAAGATCGAACGGGCGAAAGAGCGCGAGGCGCGAGGCGCGCGCGGTCGCGACGACGACGCGAGACGCACCATGACGTGCGTCAAGGGAGCCGAGCTCCCGGTGTCGATGAATGCCCTTCTGTACCAACCGAACATCTTGCCGACGTCGCCGCGGTCGCTGGCGCGAGCGAGATGGACGGAAGGGTTTGGGATGGCACCGCTTTTCGTCTCGCGGCGATGGCGCCAACGGCGCGCGTCGGTCGCTCGCAAAAGTGCTCGGAGCCGGCGGCAGATGCCGGCGGCGAGGGCGGCAGTGTCGAGGGCGCACGCAGGCGGCCGCGGGTGAGAGCGCACGCGCGAGCGCGCGCTCCCTCGAGCCTCCGCGACCGCGCCGGATCGCGCGCGGACCGATCGAAGGCGTCGCGAGCGAACGAACGCGGCGTTCGTCGTCCCCTCGCGCGAGATGGCGTCGTCGCTCGCGGAGCAGCTGAAGCTCGTCGCCTCCGCGGCGCCGACGGAGGAGCGACTGAAGGGGAAAGCGTCGCTTCTGTACGACATCCGAGAGGCCGCGGACATCGACCTCGAGACGATATACGCCGTCGGGCTCCAGGGTGCGTCTCTCGCGCCTCGCGTTCTCGCGGCGATGCGGCGGCGTCGGCGGAGACGCCGCCGCCGCCGCCGCCGCGTCGTCGACAAATCCATCGCTCGCGAGCCGTCGTCGCGATCGATCGATCCGATCCCTAACGCCACGCCGCCGCCGCCGCCGCGTCGCCCCTCGCTCACCGCGGCGTCCCCCACCCCTCTCTCCGCTCCGTCGCGTCGTCCCCAATCTCAGGGTTCGCGGAGCTCTCTCGACTCGACGCTCGGTTCGAGGCCGCGGGCAAGAGCCTGTTCAGCAAGCAAGCGTCCGAGACGAACCGCGAGCTTCAGGACCGAGACGCGAACGCGAAGATCGACGCCGCGATCGAGGGCTTCCTCCGGCTCCTGACCGGGTACTTCCTGGACGAGAACGCGACCAAGTGCTTGGAGTACCTCGTGCGCAGGTACAAGGTGCACGTCCGGAACGTCGACGCGCTCATCGCGTGCGCGCTGCCGTATCACTGCACCCCCGAGTTCGTGAAGCTGGTACAGCTGTGCGCGCTCGAAGGGACGTCGTTTTACTTTCTCGCGAAGGTCAAGGAGCTCGGCGCCGCGCCGCCGCGGTCGCAGCTCGTGCAGCGGTGCACGCACGACGGCGCGTTTCTGTCGTTCATATGCGACGCCGCGGCGACGACCGCGTCGAACAAGGTGCGCGTTGCATCTCGTTCGTTACCCCGCCGGTGAACCGGGGAGTGTTTTTTTTTTTCGCTTCGCTCCGCTCCGACTCGGGTCCGTTCCGGCGTCGTCGCGTCTTCTTCGCGCGCGCGCGCTGCACTCCACCGCTATTTCTTCCGTCGCGCGCGGCAGCCACTCGTGGCGTTAAAACACCACGCCGCGCAACGACTAGCAACGCGGTGGTACATGACGACACACGTCGACGTGAGCGCATGTCGGCGCGCCGTTTCCCCCGCTCGCAACGTACTGCGCGAACAGCCGTGGACGGTCGCGCCTGGAGAGCGCTCTCTCATTCGCTCGGTTCGGTTCGGTCGCTCGGTCGCCGCGCATCGGCCGCTCGGCGCCCATCTCTCTCTCGATCAAACCATAACCCAAACCCAAACCCTAACCCTAAACCCGATACCCTACAGGGCGTCCCCGGCGCGGCTTCCGCGTTCTACGCGGTGACCCTCACCGAGTCCATCGCGGCGATGAAGCAAGTCACCGCGGCGACGGTCCCGCGTCTGCTTCCGTACCTCGAAGCCGGGCTCGCCCCCGGGGCGTCCTCCGAGCAGTTCGCGGGCGCGATC
The DNA here is from genome assembly GCF_000151265.4 of Micromonas pusilla CCMP1545. NCBI lineage: Eukaryota > Viridiplantae > Chlorophyta > Mamiellophyceae > Mamiellales > Mamiellaceae > Micromonas > Micromonas pusilla. The sequence goes on from NW_003315886.1 coordinate 752,314, forward strand.
ATCGTCTCCGTGCAGCTCGCGCTGAAAGCGCAGCTCGCGCAGCCGCTGACGGAGGCGCTCATGGAAGGGCTCGCCAAGGGCGCGCGCGCGCCGTTGCACGCGCAGGTGCTCCAAGCGCTCTTGGTGCTGTGCCAGGTGCGTTCTATACACTGGTCCCCATACGACCGCGTTGGCGCGGTGAACGCCGATCCTTAAGGACGTTTCCCGGCGCATCTCTCCGCCCATCCCTCGCGTTCAATCCCCGCCCTGGGCGCCTTTCAACTCCGCTTCTGACGCCTTTGAACTCCACCCCGACATTCGCTCGTATGGAACGACCCTCAGACGCAACGCGTCCGCGCGCTGCCGAGCCGCGCGTTCAAGCACCTCGTGAAGCTCCCGGACCTCGCGTCGCACGTCGCGGACATGGCGAAGAAGTACGTGTGCGACGAGCTCCTGTGCGTCCTCGTCGTCGCGCTCGCGGGCGCGGTGACCGCGCACGCCAACTACGAACGCGTGTTGACGGAGGTCATCGTCGACGTGGAGTTGTCGGACGTCGCGGTGCTCGCGCTCGTGCGCGAGCTCGCGGTGACGGGGACGAAGGACGCCGCCGTCGGTGCTGACGCGAACGGCGCCGGCGGCGCGCGCGATAACACCGCGGAGAGAGAGGCCGCGGCGAGGGCTCTCAGGCTGTGCGACGCGCATCACCCGATCGCGTGCTCCGCCGCGGTGGATAAAGTTCTCGCGGAGGCGGCGAGGCGCGCGGTTGTGGCGAGCGACGGCGTCGAGGTCGCGGGCGACGCCGCCGGGAGCGGGAAGACGAAACGCGCGAAAGACGACGCCGCGAAACCGAAACCGGCGGAGAGCCCCTTCGCGGCGTTCCTCCGGTGGGCTCTGTCAGGCAGCGCCGCGGGGCCGATGCCTGGGCACGCCGCGTCGTTGGGCGCCGCGTTGGACCATCCGCAGCCCGGCTTAAGAGAAGCCGCGTTGAAGGAGCTGAAACGCGGCGGGTCGAGCGCCAAGACGATGTCCTCGGGGACGGTCCTCGCGGGCGCGCTGTTACGCCGCGTGTCCGACGACAAACCGCGCGTCGCCGCCGCGGCCGCGGGGCTCCCCGGCGTGCGCGTCGCGATCGGCGACGACGACGCGCTGTTCGACGCCGCGAGCGAGAGGCTGAACGTCGCCGCGGCGAAGTGCGCGGGGAAGACGCCCGAGGCGGAGCTCGAACGCGCCGTCGCGAAACGCTGCGTGAAACTCCTCGTCGGCGTGTTGTCCACGCCGCCGAGACGGCCCGGAGCGGCGGGCGGCGAGGGTGCCGAGAAGAGTGCCGAGAAGGGTGCCGAGGAGAGCGACGCCGAGGAGAGCGACTCCGAGGAGAGCGACTCCGAGGCGAGCGTCGAGGCGGCGGCGGACGGCGCGGCGGGGCCGCTCGCCGGGCGCGCGGCGGCGACGGCGTTCGCGCACGTTTTGTTTTCGCCGTCCACGAGAGCGGTCGCGCGCGCGGCGCTCGACGCCGCGGCGCGTAACCCGCACCCGCTGCTCTGGAAGTTTCGCGAGAAGGCGTTTCAGAAGGCGGTCGCGGAAGCTCAGTCGATCGGCGGCGCGCCGACGCCGGACGCGAAGGCGTCGAAGAGGAAAAGTTTAAAGAAGGAAAAAGAAGTAGAAGCGAAGGACGTCGACGCCGCGGCGCAGAAGGAAGCGAGGGCGCGCAGCGACGCGGCGGTGAACGCGCTCGTGATCACCGCGCTCGCGGAGGGATTGAGCGCCTGGAACGACGTCGACGCGATGACGCTGTGGGTGAAAGAGACGTGGCGCGACGGCACGAACCGCGCGCGAGGGACGCTGCTTCTGTCGCTGCGCGAGGCGTGCGGTCGCGCGTCCGCGGCGGCGGCGCGCGCGGCGACGTGGACGGTCGCGAAAGACGCGTGGAACGACGAAGACGTCGGCGCGAGCGTCCTCGGCGAGCGCAAAGACGAAGAAGACGCGAAGCGCGGCGACGCGCCGCTGAGCAAGCACACGGCCAGGGCGCTGAGTAAGAATGGCGACGCCGCGGCGGCGGTTCTGCCGGCGTTGACGCGACGCGCGCTCCTCGCGATGCTCGACGCGACGTGCGCGCGGAAGGGAAATGATCACGGAAACGGCCGCGAGCGGCGCGTTTTAAAAGAAGTTTTCCTCGCCATGGCCGCCGCGGACGACGAGTCCGGCGAAGGAAGGTTTAAGACGCACTTCGACGCGCTGTTACGCGCGAGCGAGAGGTCCGGGGTGTCGTCGACGACGTTTCTCGCCGCGCGCGCGTCGGAAAATCCCGAGGGCGGCGGCGGCGGCGGCGGCGGCGGCGGCGAGACGTCCACCGGGTCGATCGCCGCGGGACCTCAGGTCGCGCTCACGCTTCTGAAGAACGCGGACGCGAAGGACGCGGACGCGTCCAGGAGCGGGTCGCTCCTCGCGACGCTCATCGTGGCGTGCGCGGCGACGGAGCCGAGGGTTCGCGCCGCCGCGGCGGCGGCGATTGCCGCGCTGGCGCCGGGGAAAAAGAGCGTCAAGAAATCGTCCCCGTCCGCGGGCGTCGTCGCGCTGTGGAGCTCGCTCAAGGACGCGGCCGGGGACATCGGCAGCGTGGCGAAGAGCGTGGACGCGCGCGAGGTCCTCGTGGACGCGATCGCGCGCGGTTTGGACGTGAAGCAGACCGGCTCGAGCGAGAGCACGAACGACGCGATTGGCGAAATTCTCGCCCCCGTCGCCGCCATCGGCGGCGGCGGGAAAGCGAAAGAGTCCTACATCCTCGCGCGCCTCCACGACGACGACGACGACGACGACGGGAGTTCGGAGGTGCGAGTGGACGCGTACGGCGCGCGCGTGCTCGTCGCGGTCCTCGCCGGCGTCGGCGACGACGCCGTGAAAGCGGCCGCGCTCGCGCCGGCGTTGCGTCGATGCCTCCTTCTCGGCGGCGGCGACGGCGGCGGCGACCTCGCCGCGCTCGCGGTCAATCTCCTCGAGGTCTACACCCCCGCGTTCGCGAAAGCGGCGAAGAACACGCGAGACGCGTCGTGGACGGCGTACGCCGACGCGCTGAGGCCGCCGTCGCCCGCGCCCGCGAGGGTCGCCGCGATGTGCGTCGCGACGCCGGCGTTCGTCGACGCGTTGCCGGCGGCGGCGAGGGGCGAGTGCCTCGGCGCGCTGTTCGCCGCGGTCGGGGGAGATCCGGACGCGGGCGCGCGCGCGGCGGCGCGGGACGCGGTCGACGCGCTCAAGGTGAGCGCCGCGGACGTGATTGAGATGTTGCAGACCGCGACCGCGGCGGCGAAGGCGCTCGTCTCCGGCGGCGGCGGCGGCGGCGGCGACGACGGCGAAGGCAAAAAATCCAAACGCGCGAAGGGCGCCGCGCGCGCCTCCGGCGACGCGCCCGCCGCGAGCGCGTCCGACGCCGTCTCCGCCGCGATCGCCGCGCTCGAGGTCGTCGCGTGGAAGTCCCCGAAAGACATCGAACGCCGCGGCGACATCGCGGGGCCGTGCATGGATCTTCTCTCCGCGCTTCTCGACGCCGCGGCGTTCGCGAAACGAACGCCCGCCGCCGCCGCGAACGACGACGGCGACGACGACGACGACGACACCGCGCGCCCCGCGAAGGGCATCGCCGCCGGGGAAGCCTCCGGCGGGTACGCGCAAGCGCTCGTGATGTCTACGCTCGAGACGCTCGCGAACGAGCAGCGCGTCGGACGCGGCGGCGACGCCGCGGAGACGTCTTCTACGACCGCGTGGTCCTACGCGCTCGTCGTCCGCGCGGTGCGAGACGCCGAGCCGGGCCCCGCGCGCGAGGCTGCGCTCTCTCTCCTCGCCGCGGTCGCGCGCTCGGACCCGGCCGGCGCGGTCGACCACGTCCTCGAAGTCTCCTCCGCGCTGACGCACGGCGCGACGGACAAGGGCTCGGACGACCCGCTCGCGCGCCGAGCGCTCGAACGCGCGCTCGCTGCCGTCGTCCCGGCGTGGATCGCGGGTGGGCACGGCGTCGCCGCCGCCGCCGCGAAGGTTGTCGACGCGCTCCCGGACGCGCCCGCGCACCGGAGAGGACCGCTGTGCGGCGCGCTGTTGCGCGCGTGCCCGCCCGGGGAGGGGCTGCCGCGCGTGTTGCTGCTGATGCTCGGGAATATGAAGACGCTGGAGGAGGCGGCGACGAAGGCGGCGGAGAAGCGTGCGAAGGTGCGTTCTATACACTGGTCCCCATACGACCGCATCGGCGTGGTGAACGCCATTCCTTAAGGCCTTTACCCGGCGTCTCTCTCCGCCCATCCCTCGCTTTCAATACCCGCCCTGGGCGCCTTTCAACTCCACCTGACGCCTTTGAACTCCACCCCGACATTCGCTCGTATGGAACGACCCTAAGCGCGCGAGGAAATCCGCGGAGAAAGCCGGCGGCCGCGTCGCCGCGGCGTTTCAAGCCGAGCGGGAAGACGGGCACGCGGGCGACGCCGGGTCCGGGTCGAGGGGGAAGTGGGTGATGGACCTCGCCGCGTCGTTGCTCGCGCGCGAGTCCGCGTCCGGAAGCGTCGACGCGCTCGTTGAAGCGATGAAGGTGCGGACGGATCGGATCGGAACGATCTCTGTTCTGTTTTGGTTTTTTTTTCGCGTCGCATCCGTCCGTTTGGCGGATTTCCGATTCCCGCGCCCGCGCCCGAGACGAAAGAACGACGAGGACGATTCGCGCCGCGCGCGCGTTTCGGTGATGATCACTTCCTCTTGTGTCAGGATTCTGACGAGACTCCTTTTTGTCGAGTTCCGTGTTGAGACATCTAGCTCTGCTGCTTTCCTGCTGAGAAACGCAAACGCGGCGGCGGATCGTCTTCGTCGTTCTTTCTGTTCGTTTTTCGGTGGTTCTATTTTTCTTTTTCAAACCAACCTCTCGCTCTCGCGCACGTGCTGACTCTATCGCGCTGCTCATCAAACCCCACACACAGGGCGCGATCGAGGACGGCGGACGCCTCGTGTGGCTCTCCGCCGAGGTGGCCGCGAAGCACCTCTCGTCGCGAGCGTTCCTTGCCGCCGCGCGTAAAGAAGCCACCGCCGCGCTCGCCGCCGCGGACGCCGCCGCGACCGCCGCGGGCGAAGCGGAGGCGAACGACGACGCGAAGGCGCTCGAAGCCGCGACCGAGGCGGAAGAGCGCGCGGTGGAGATGAGCGCGCGGTTGCGAGAAGGCTACGCGGATCTCGCCGCGTGCGCGCTCACGCTGTTGCAGGCGGGCGCCGCGGGGGGGAGCGAAAAGAACGACGTCAAGTCGCCGTCCTCTTCGGGAAAGAAGAAGAGCTCTGCCACGCCGCCCGACGCCGACGCCGCGCCGATTCTCGTCGCGAAGGACGCGAAGGCGGCGTCGAAGATGGAGCGCGGCGGCCGGCAGGTCCTCGCCGCGCTGGACGGCCTCCTCGCCCCGGGGCCGTACCTCCGAGCGTTGGCGCCGCTTTTGGATCACGACGACGGGAGCGTGCGAAGGAAAGCGCTGCGGCTCGTCGCGCACCGCCTGCGCGCGGCCGCGGCGGCGTCCGCGGCGGCCGCTTCCACCGCGAACAAGCACGGGAAGCGCGCGGGGAAGGAGCGCGCGAGGGACGCGCGGTCGAGGGCGCGCGCGAAGGACCGCGCGTGGCTGAAAAAATCCGAGAATCACGCCGCGTCCGCGGAGCGGAAAGCCGAGGACGAGGAAGAGGAGGAGGAGGAGTGGACCGAGGAAGTCGACGCCGGCGTCGCGATCATCGCGAGGGTCGCCGAGCTCGCGGACAGCGGCGGCGCGGCGACGCGGCACGCGGCGCTCTCCGCGCTCGAGGCTGCGGCGGCTCGGTTCGCGGACGCCGACGCCGCCGCGGATTCACTCCTCGCCGCCGTCCCGAGCGCGGTGGCTGGGATGAAGGCGAGCAGCCGCGGCGTCGTCGCGTCCGCGGCGACGTGCTTCGCGGCGCTGATCCGCGCGCTCGGCGTGCGGTCGCTGCCGATATTGAACGAGTCGGTGCCGGCGCTTTTCGAAGCCGCGACGGACGCCGCGGGGAAAGTGAACGCCAAAGCGGCGAAGCTGAAGAAGAAGACGAAGGAGAAGAAGAAGGACGACGACGACGACGAAAGCGACGACGACGACGACGCGAAGGTCCTCGTCGCCGCGCTCAACGCCGTGGACGTCCTCATGGAGACCATGGGCGGGTACCTCTCCCCGCACCTCCCGTCCCTCCTGTCGTTGCTCTTCGCCCCCGCGGTGACGCCCGCCGCGGGGAGCGGCGTCGAGGCGCGCGACGCGCAGATCGCCGCCGCGAAGAGCGGCAGCGCGGCCGCGATCGCGAGCGAGGTGGCCGCGTCGCTCCGCGCGTCGCTCCCGAGAGCGGCGCCGCTGCGGTTGCTGCTGAAGCCGATATCCGACGCGTACGACGCCGCGGTGGCGCTCGGCGGCGGCGCGGGCGCGGGCGCAGCGTCGGCGGCGTTGCGCGTCGTCGCCGCCGCCGCGACGGCGTCGCCGCCGACGCAGAACCAGCGCGTCGCGCTGCTCGCCACGCTGCTTAGAGCGCTCGACGTTCGACGCTCGCCGCCCAAGGCGTGCGACGCGGACGACGTCGACGCCGTGGAGGGCGCCGCCGTGGACGCGTTCGTCTCGGTGTCGATGCAGCTCACCGAGAGCGCGTTCGTGCCGGCGTTCGCGCACGTCGTGGAGTGGGCGAAAGCGCGCGCGAGCGACGCGCCCGCGGCGAGGGCGCGACTCGCCGCGCTGTTCCGCCTGTCCGCGTCGCTCGCGGACGCCCTGCGGGCGGTGTTCACGCCGCTCGCGACGCCTCTGTTGGACCTCGCCGCGGCGGCGTTGGACCCGGCGTCGGACCCCGCCGTCCCCGGCGGCGGCGGCGGCTCGCGGAAAAAGAAGAAGCGGAAGTCCGAGGGCGGCGGCGACGGCGACGCGCGCGCGAACGAAGACGCCGGCGACGACGACCCCGCGGTCCTCGTCGCGGAGATGGACACGTGGCGCATGCGGACGCGAGCGCTCGGCGCGCTCCGGCGGCTCTTCGCGCACGATAAAGACGGCGGCGACTTTTTAGATGCCGCGCGATTCAACCAGCTCCACCCGCTCATCACGCGGCAGCTGTCGTCGACGCCGCCGCGCGGCACCGCGGAGGCGAGCGCGGTGCGCGAGGATGGAGAGGGCGAGGACGACGTCGCCGCGTCCGCCTCGGCCGTCGTCGCGGAGGGAAGCCTGGGCGCGGAGGTGGTGAAGTGCGTCGCCGCGATGGTCGCCGCGGCGCCCGACGACGCGCTGTGGAAGCCCGCGCACCGCGGCGTGCTCCTCGCGACGCGCGATGGGAAGACGCGCGCGCGTCTCCTCGCGCTCGCCGCGCTCGGGGCGATCGTCGACGCGCTCGAGGAGGAGTACCTCGCGCTGTTGCCGGAGGCGATTCCGTTTTTGAGCGAGCTGTTCGAAGACCCGGACGAGCGCGTGGAGGCGGCGGCGAGGAAGCTCACCGCGCGTCTGACGGAGTTGTCGGGGGAGGATCTGAAGTCGCTCATGAGCGAAGGCGGCGGGAGGTGAAGACGGAGAGTAGACGACGCGGCGCGCTCTCGTGGTAGCTCGCGCGCGCGACGACGCGAGAATAATACGATGCATTCATCCCTCGTTCAATTCGTCATTCGCGCGTAAAGATTGTCCGACCGCGATCGCGACCGCACGAAACTCAACGTCAAGCCGTGACGTCGACGCGGTCCGCACAGCACGATGGCGCGCGCGTCGTCCCCGCGGTGGGACGGCGCGCTCGCGCGCGTCGTCCCTCCCGCGCTGCGTCGATGTCACCGCCGCGCGGCGTCGTGCCATCGCGGCGGCGGTCGCGAGAGCGTCGCGCGCGCGGCGTTCCATGGCGGCGGCGTCGGAGGAAGGTCGTTAGCTTTAGATAACGACCGAAAAATGTGGACAGCCGACGCGACCGACGGCGTCCGCTCGCGACGGCCTTGACGCGCGCGGCTCAAGGCGCGCGGGTCCGACCGGTTCGACGACGCCGACGACGCCGCCGCCGACGACGACGACGACGCGCGGGCGTGGCTCAACGAGGAGTCCATCGGCGAGGCCGGGAGCGTCCTCCTCCTCGTCCTCATGTCCATCCTGTACGGCAGCGCGGTGCCCGTCTTCTACGACCCGACCGCCGCCGCGGCGTGGAGGCTCACCCCCGGGCTGCACACGTTCACGCGATCGTTCATCGCCGCCGCGCTCCTCGCGCCCGCGTTTGTGTTCCTCCCGCCCGCGCCCGCGAGCGCGAGGCGGGGCGGCGCGATCGACCCGGGACGCGTCGCGCGGTTCGGCGTCGAGTTCGGCGTCGTCGTCTTCCTCGCGACGTTCGCGCAGTGGAAGCACGCGGATAACGTCGCGCCGGAGTCGTTCTTCCTCGCGCTCGCGCTCGCGCCCGTCCTCGCCGTGGTCTCGCGGCGCGGCGTGCCGGGCGCGGAGGTGCCCAGCGACGTCCCGACCTCCAAGTTCGAGAAGGGCGCGGCGACGCAGGTGCGACGACGACGCGTCGGACGGATCGCCCAGATCCATCAGACCGCAGTCCCCGCGCTCTCCGCCGACCGCGCTACGCCAAAAATGCCAGCTGGCGCGTCGACCGAACCCGAACCGAACCAACCGAACCGAACCGCCGTCTCTGACCACCCGCGCGCTTCCCCACCCCACCCTCCCTCGCCCTCTATCAGGTGGGCGTCGCCATCCTCGGGATGCTCGTCCTCGTCAGCGACCAGGACACGGACGTCCTGTTCGAACCGTGGGGCGTCGCCGCCGCGGTGCTGGTCACGTCTCTCATCGTTCGATCGGAGGTGCTCGTCGCGCGGGAGAGCCTCACGGCCAAGGCGAGGATCGCGGCGGTGCAGACGGCGACGACGGCGACGCTCGCCGCCGCGTGGGCGGCGAGCGACGTCGTCGCGGCGGCGTCGGGTTCGTCGAGTAGCGTAATAACGGACGCGTTCGAGGCGTTATCCTCGCTGCGCCTGCCGCTCGGGCAGCTCGCGTACCTCGGCGTCCTCACCGGCGTCGTCAGCGCGTGCGAGCTCGTGGCGATCAACAAGTACACGCAAGGGTACGCGATGCTCGCGTTCGGGCTGATCCCCGTCACCGGCGCGGGGTGGCAGTGGCTCGCGGGCGGCGACGGCGTGAGCCTCGCGGAGGGGATCGGGTCGCTGTCGTGGGGGGAGGTGATCGCGCTCGCGACGGCGGCGCCGCCGTCGTTGCTCTTCTTTCTGACGAGAAGGACGGGCGTTTCGAGGCGAGAGGCGGAGGGGGGAGGTGATGGTAAAGATGGCGCGGTCGGCGCGGTCGGCGGCGTCTTCTCTCGTCTCCTCGGCGGGGGAAAGAAGAAACGCGGCGCGGACGACGGTCACGACGGTCACGACGACGACGCCGACGACGCGAGGGACGCGGGGCCGAAGCCCGAGGGGATCATGGGCAGCGTCGTCGGCAACCTGTTGAAGAACCCGTGGTGGGCGACGAAAGTGAGCAAATCCGGGGCGCTGGCCGGCGGGAAAGGCGCGCTGAAAGGCGCCGGCGCGCTCAAAGCGGGGAAGGGCGTCAAGGGCGCGTCGCTGCTCGCGAAGGCTGTCGTCGGCGAGAGCGTCGTCGGCGCCGTGCAAACCGGCGTGACCGGGCTCATCGAGGGCGCGGACATCGGCGAGGCGGTGATGGAAGCCGAGGCGGTCATCGAGGCGGTCGAGGCGGAGGGGCTCGCCGGCGCCGCGTCCACCTTCGCGGACGGTGTCGTCGCGTCCGTGGACGGATTGATGACGGAGAGCGCCGCGAGCGTCATCGCGAGTCAGTCCACGAGCGCGACCGTCGTCGGCGTGGGAGGGGTTTCCGCCGGCGGCGTCTCCGCGAAAGCCGCGGGGGGCGCGGCGGCGAAGATAGGCGGCGGGTTGGCGCTGAAAGCCGGCGCCGCCGCCGTCGCGGGGGCGTCGGCGGTGGTCGGGTACAGCTCGACGCTGCCGGGGTGCGCGCCGGGGGAGTACGAGACGATTCGCGCGGCCGCCGCGCAGGTGGACGGCGTCGCGGAGAGCGTGGCGGCGGCGGCGGCGGCGGCGGCGGACATTCCCGTGTGCAGCGTCGACCCGGGCGCGCTCGCGGAATTAGTCAGCGACGGCCTCAACGCGATCGGCATCGACGTGCTCGGATGAGGGCGGCGCGCAGATGTTTGTTTAGTAGTCTAATAACAGCATAGCTTCGTTCTCACACGCGACGCCGCGTCGCGAGAGTCTCTCGTTTCGTTCGCGACGACTGCGGCGCCGCGTTTAATCGTAAAAAAACGACGCGCGCTTCCCGCCGCCGGGAGACCCGTCCTCGCCGGCGGCGTCCTCGCGCGCCTCCCTCTCCGCCGCCTTCGACGCCGCGTACGCCTCGAGCGCGTTCAACCGCGACCCGCTCCCGACGTTTATCATCCGCTGAATCCCCAACACGCTCCGGCTCAGAAACCGCTTCGATCGCGTCGTGATCGCCCACGGCACCGCGCTCGCGCCGTGGTCGCCGGGGAGCTCCCTCAGCGCGGCTCTCGCGTCTCGCTCCCACGACGACACCATGGACGCGGTGACGCCGCACGCGCGCATCATCCCTCGCAGCAAGAACACCGTCCGAATCGTGAAAAAACCCTCCTCCGTGTTCTGAACGATCTTGTTGCGCAGAAACGGCGAGTTGTTCAGATCGAACATGTTAATCTCCGCGAGCGCCGACGGCCGCGTGTCGAAGTACGCGTAGCACAACGCGGTGAGCGCCTCCGTGGTCGGCCGCTCCAACTTCACCTGCGAGCGCGTCCGCACCTCGTTCGCGATGGCGCGAGGGTCCTCCGCGCACATGTGAATCACGAGCCGGCAGAGGTGCGCGCGGTACGACGCCGGCGCGATCTGCGTCTGCCCCCAGTCTAAGATGGCGAGCTTCCCGTCGCGTCGGAGCATCAGATTCCCCGGGTGCGGATCGCTGTGGTAGTGCCCGTGCCTCAGCAGCATGACGCCCCAGGCTCGAAACACGGTGTGAAAGACGCCCTCCCAGCCGTCGCCGCTCGCGCCGCCGCCGCTCGACGCGTTGTGGACGTCGCGCGCTCTCGAGGGCAGCCGCGGGACGCGTCCTCTCCTGCGCGCGCGATTGAGCGCGTCCAAAACCTTTACCCCTCGGACGCGTTCCATCACGAGGACGCGCGCGCCGCTCAGTTCGTCCACGACGCGCGGCGTCGCGACCCTGTCGGACAGCCCGTGCGTCTCGAACACCTCGCGAAACTCCGATATCTTCCTCGCCTCGACGTTGAAGTCAAACTCGTGCTCGATGACGCTCTGGTACGCGCGAAAGACGGTGGGGAAGTCGACGCCGTTGTCGAGGCCGACGCGTTTCAACGCGATCGACGTGTGCAGCATCGACGCGACGTCGCCGATCATCATCTTCTTATCCGCGACCAGCACCTTCACGACGACATCGCGGCCGTCGTCGCGCAGCGTCGCCGCGTGCACCTGCGCGATCGACGCCGTCGCGAGCGGGCGCTCGTCGAACCGCGAAAAGCGCTCCGAGAGCGCGCACCCTAACGATCGCTCGACGACGCGCTTCACTACGGGGAACGGCGTCGGCGGGTTCGCGTCCATCGTCCGCGCGAACGACTCCAAGTACGCCGGCGGCATCATCTGCTTCGCCGTGCCCATGATCTGCCCAACCTTGCGGAAGAAGCCGCCAAAGTCGCATATGACGCGTTCCATCTCTCTCGCGCCCCACGCGTGCGTCTCGTTCCACGCCGCGTCGCGCGCCGCCGGCTGTTTGATCGTCGCGCGAATCAGCCGCTTCTTCGCCGCGTACGCGACGACGACGGGCGCGACGCGCACGGCGTACTCCGCGCGCCGCGTCTCGCGCGGCGCCACCTTCCGCGCGACGGTTCGCACGACGAAGAGACACGCGTGCGCTCTCGCGTACGACGACGCGCACGCGCGGAACGCGCGCGCCGCGGACGCGAGCCGCAACCGCGACGCGACGTCGAGCGCCGCCGCCGGGGACACGGGGGACACGGCGCGGAGGCTTCGCATCGCGGCGCCGTCGGGGCTCGTCGCCGCGTCGCGGAGGCGAGCCGCGATGCTACCGGAGGCGCCGGCGCCGGCGCCGATGAGCGCGAGCGCGGGCGCGGCGACGGACGCGCACGCGGCGACGCGAAGACCTCGAAGGAGCCGCGGCGCGTAGCATCCCGCGAACGCGTCGAAGACGAGGACGCCCGAGGCGGCGCGCGTCGCGCGAGCGGTCGCGACGACGAGCTCGACGACGACCACCTTCCCGGGCGTCGCGCGGACCGCGTCGAGCGCATTACGCGCGGCGTCGCGGACGCGCGCGCCCGCGCCGAGGACGATCGCGAGCGGGCCTTCTCGGGACGTCGCGTCGTTTACATTTCCGCGCGTTTTCCGAGATCTCGCGGATCTCGTCTTCCGCGACGTCGACGACGGCGGGCGACGCGTCTCGCCGTCGCCTTCGCCGTCGATGTTGTCGCCCTCGAGCGCATCCTCGAAGACGTCGTCGTCGACATCTCCTGGCTCGCCGCGGACGGCGACGCCGTCGGTCTCGAGCAGCAGCGTCAGGCGGTCGAGATCTTCGTCCGAGAGTCGGTCCAGCGCGTCGTCGTCGTCGTCGTCGTCGGCGGCGGCGGCGTCGCTCTCGACCGCCGCCGCCCACGGGTCGCGCACGGGGTACGCGGGCACGAGAAGCGGAAGCGGAGGCGGGGGCGGGGCGGGGCCGCCGCCCCAGGGAGGCGTCCAGCTCATGCGCGGGACGCACTGATGACGGGGACGACGGAACGTGTCGGAAGTAAAATAATATTCTCAACGGATAAACATCCAACAACGCCGCGGCTACGACCCTCCGCCGCCGCCGCCGCCGCCGATCGTCCCCTTCGCGAGGTTGCACTTCTTAAACAGATGCGCGATCTCCGACTTCCGGTACGGCCGCGTGCTCAGGCACGTCGGGTAATTCTCCGGCTGCTCCATCCACAGCTTGTGATCGACGCCCGCCTCGGTCAGCCTTCCCGCGAGCGTCGTCAACTGCGCCTCGCCCTTCACCTCCAGCACCACCTTGCGCATCTCGTCGATGGCGCCGGGGGCGCAGTACGCGCGCGTGTCGTCGTGGTCCTTGAACGTCCACACCGCCGCGACCGCGGCGTGCGCGGCCTGCGCGCACACGCTGCCGAGCGGCCATCCCAGCCCTTGCCCCAGATCCTTGCGAAGCACGACGTACTGCACGAGCGGCGATGAGGGCGGAGGCGCGTCGGCGTCGGACGCGGTGGCGGTCGTCGTCGCCATCGCGCGGCGCGCGGGGTGTCGCCGCGGCGCGAGCGCGAGCGCGCGCGACGACGACGACGACGACGCGGGGGTCCGACGGACGACGACGGCGCGTCGGACGAGCGCGTGCACGGACGTCGCCACCGCCTGCGTCGCCGCGGCGTGCATCCCAGCGTCGCCGACTGTGGCGATTATTCTCTTCAGTTTCTACATCACCTCTAAGTTTTTTCTTCTCTTCAAAGTCTACGTCCACTATGCGCCGCGCGTGCTCTCGGCGCGCTCGCGCGTCAGGTCCGGTCCATCGCTCGTCGTCACGCCACCTCCGCGCTGGATAAATAATACCCGTTGTAGTCCAGCTGTCGCAACAGCGCCGCCGCCCGCCGCGGGTCCACCCCACCCAACGCGCCGCCGACGTCGCGAGCCGCGTCGCGCAACCGCGCGCACGCCTCCCTCGCCGCGACGGTAAACCTCGCGTGCACGCCCTGCGCGGCGGCGTACAGCGGCGCGTCCGTGAGAAGCGTCTCCGGGGTGGACCGTCGCATGGCCGCGCGGAAGTCCAGCGCGAGCTGCAGCGTTCGGTCGACGGCGCGGAGAAGCGACGCGTCGCGGGGCGACAGCAGACACGCGGCGTGCGCGTCCGACGCGTGCGCGACGAACGCGTCGCGCAGCTCGTACAGGTCGCGCGGGCGCACGGCGCCGGGGTTTCCGGAAGAAGAAGAAGAATTCGAACCGTCCCCGCCGGAAGAAGAAGAATACGAATCGTCGCGCGCGCGCAGCCGCGCGTTAAGCGCGTGCATCGCGTGGCCGTGCACCTCCCCGCCGACGTGCGATTCCACCGCGCCGACGAAATGCCGCAGCTCGGCGGATAACAGCGAGAGGCGGCGGAGGCGGCGCGACGCGAGCGCGCGCTTCGCCCTCCCGGCGCCCCCGCTCGCCCCCCCGCCGGCGACGGCGACGTTCCCCGCCTCGAGCACCCGCGCGTGCGCCTCCTGCAGCGCGAGCCGCGCGTGCCGCGTCCGCAGCACCGCGCGCTGCGCCGCCGCGAGCTTCGAACGCGCGGCGCGCGGCCACAGGAGCGACGCGGGCCACTAGCGAACGTCGGGGTGGAGTTGAAAGGCGTCAGAAGCGGAGTTGAAAGGCGGCGAGGGCGGGGATTGAAAGCGAGGGACCCTGGGCGGAGAGATGCGCCGGGCGAAGTCCTTAAGGATCGGCGTTCACCACGCCAACGCGGTCGTATGGGGACCAGTGTGAGATAGAACGCACCTCCACGTCGTACGCGCCGTCCACGTGGTCCACCATTCGCGCGTCGTGCTCGCTGAAGGACGCGCGGCGCATCGCGTCATCGCGCTCGCGCGTGAACGAGAACCCGGGGAATCCTCCGTCGTCGATCGCGATGGCGTCGTCGTCGCCGCCTCGCTCCGCCAGAAGCGGGTCGCGCGGGAGGAGCGACAGCCGCGACGCGAGCGGGTCCGACGCCGCGGAGGATTCCCGCGTCGCGGCGTGAAGCGCCGTCGAGAGGCGCGACGCGTCGAGCGTCTCGCCCTGCCGCGCGGCGCCGCCTCGCGCGGTCGCGCGGTCGTCCACTCGCGCGGCGAGCTCCAAGCCCTCGATCAGACGCGTCGCGAAGTCGCCCGCGCCGAGGAGAACGTACGCGTCGATCGCCCTCGCGTGCGTCTCGACGCCGAGGTGGTCGAGCAGCGTCCGCGTCACGAGCGACGACACGACGGCGTGCGCGTCGACGACGCGCTTGAAGACGCACTCGGCGAGCGTGTGCTCGAAGGGGATCTCGAGGGGGGCGGCGTCGTCTCGGTCGCCGTCGCGCGGCGCGAGCGCGCCGACGATCGAGGCGTCGACGATCGAGGCGTCGACGTCGGGGGGACGCGCCAAAGAGGCGGGCGCGTCGACGTCGACGTCGACGTCCATGTCCGTCGCCGGCGGCGGCGGC
>NW_003315886.1:767607-851608 GCF_000151265.4 Micromonas pusilla CCMP1545
CGCCGCCGCCGCCGCCGCCGCCGCCGCCGATCATGCGGCTCCATCCCGCCCACCCGCCCCCGGTCAGCCTCTGCGCGAGCTCGCCGCGAATCAGCGCCTCGTCCTCCGCCCGTCTCGCGTCCACGATCTCCCTCCCGCGCGCGTTCAACCTCGACGCTCGCTCGCGTCGGAACACCTCCCGCTCGCGCCTGGAGACGATGGCCGCGATGCGCTCTTCAAAGTCCGTCAGCAACGCCTCGCGTCCCTCCGCGAGGAGCGCCTCCTTCTCGAGCTCCCTCGCGCGTACCGCCGCTCGCGCGGCGCGTCGCCGCGCGTCCGCGCGCGCGCTCGCGGCCGCGCGCGTCGACGCCATCGCGTCGAGGCACGCGCTCGCGGCGCGTTCCATCGCGACGCGATCGCGCTCGCGGCGGGCGGCGACGGCGGAGAACTCGCGCGCGTCGAACGCGAGCGTCCACGCGCCGGCTTCGTCGTCGTCGTCGTCGTCGTCGTTCGATTCGCGGAGCAGCGTGTTTCGAACGAACGCCGCGAACTCGGACGTCTGAGGCAGCCGCTGCAACACCCTGAGCTGCACCCCGGTCGCGAGGACGACGCGTTCCGCGCCGCCGAGCAGCGGATGCGGCGCGCGCGCGCGCGGCGCGGCGATCGACGCGCGCGCGTCGTCCTCGTCCTCGTCCTCCCCTTCGCCGTCGCTCTCGCGCAACCACGCCGCCTCGACCGCGTCGGCGCCTCGATGCTGCGCGCTCGCGGACGTCCGCCCTGGCGGGCCGCCCTCCCACGGCGGGAGTTTACTCGCCCCGGACGCGAGCTTCTCGTCCTTCGTCTCGCCGACGAGGCGTGCGGCGGCGACGTCGTCGCCGCCGTCGTCCGCGCTCGCCCATCGAATCACCCCGCTCTCCGCGGCGCCACGCTCGAGCTCGCCGCTCGAAGCGCCCCACACGTCGCTCGCGGCGACGCAAAACTCGCGCCGGGGGTCGTCCACGGTCGCGTCGAGGAGCCACGTCTTGAGCTGCGCGAGGAACGGTCTCGCCGCCGCTCGAGCGAGATACCGCACCAAAGGCCGCGCGGACGGATCCGCGGACCATCCGGGGATCGCGCACGCGCGCGTCAGCCGTCGCAGGTACTCCGCGCCGCTCAGCGGCTCTCGCCGGTCGCCGTCGAAGCACAGTGCGTGGAGGACGTCGAGCTGCGCGCGGATCCGCCGCGTGTGCGCGACGGCTTCGAGGAGCGTCGCGCCGTCGCCGACGCCGTTTTCTTTTCCGTCGTTTTCTTTTCCGTCGTAAGTTTCTTTTCCGGTGGTTCCGCCGCGAAGGGCGTACGCCGCCGCCAACGGCGCGCCGCGCTCGCGCTCCGCGCGCCTCCGCGCCTCGATCGCGCCCGGAAGCGACTGCAGCGACGCCGCGTGCGACCGCAGCACGGCTCGAACCGCGGTCCCGAGCGCCTGCGTCACGAGCCCCGGGGCGTCGTCGTCGCGCGTCGCGAACGCGGCGCACCGCGACGCGAACGCCTCGAGGTCGCGTCGCTTCTCCGCCGCGTCCGCGAGCGGCGCCAACGCCGCGCCCGTGGCCTTCGCGCCGGACGCGGGGAGCCTGAAACGCCGCGCCGCCGCGTCGCCGTCGCCGTCGGACGCGGACGCTGTCTCGCGCAGCGCCGCGGCCGCCGCGGCGCCGCCCGCGAGCGCGCGGCGCGTCGCGTGCACCACCTCCGCCTCCGTCGCCACGCTCGGCGGTCGATCGACGCCTTTTTCGGCGGCGGCGACGTGCCGCGCGTACGCACCCTTGAACGCGCGCTCGCCTTGCGACGTAAACGCGCCGCACGCGGGGCGCTCCGCGGGGAGGAGGTCCCAGCCGAGGACGGCGTCGCGCGCGATCGCGTCGGTCGCGGCGAGCGTCGTCCACCACGCGACGGAGCCCACCTCCGGCGTTTTCATCGTTCGGTCCCGATCGTTCTCCTCCTCCTCGTTCTCCTCGTCTCTCGTCGACGACGACCGCTCCGGCGTCCCCGGCGCGGGCGCCGCCGCCTCGCTCGCGTCGTCGCGTTCGTCGTGGTCGCCGCCATCGTCCTCGTCCTCGTCCTCGTCCTCGCCAGCGCGGATGCCGCCCTCGCCCCACGGCGGCAGCGTCAACCGCACGTCCACGCTCGCGCGGTCGCTCGCGGGCAGACGCGCGCGTCTCAACGCGCCGAAGAGCGATCGATCGGTAACGCACGACAACGAGTCGTTTCTTCCATCATTCGCCGCCGGGAGCGGGAGCGGGAGCGGGAGCGGGAGCGGGAGGAGGTCGCCGCCCGCGAGCGCGCCTCGACGCGTCGCCGCGTCGTGCCCCGGCGCGAGCGCGCCCGGGGACGGCAAGCCGACGAGCGATCGGAGCCCCGTCGTCGTCGTCGTCGTCGTCGGCGTCGGCGGCGGGAGCGCGCCCGCGCCGAGACCTCCGAAGCTCGGCGGCGCCTCGAGCACGGACGCGGGCGCGAGCGCGAAGCGCGCGTTCGCGCGCGCGACGCGCCGCGCGGCGGTCGTGTCGTCTTCCTCCGCGCCGCCGCCGTCGTCGTCGCCGTCGTCGTCGTCGTCGTCGTCGTCGTCGCGTTCGCCGTCGAATTTCGAACGCGCGATCGAGAGCCCTCGAAGCGCGCGCGTCCTCACCGCGGCGTCGCTCGTCGCGTCCTCGGCGTCGCTCATCCCCGTCCCCGCGCGGTCCGGGACGCGCGTCCGCGGCGCCGGCGGCGGCTCCACCGCGCGCGCCATCCTCCCCGCCGGACGGCGCGTCGCTCTGGGACGAGCCCCCGAGCTACGACGTTCTGAAAGTGCCGATTTGAAAGTGCGCTCCTCGCACAGGTTGATACTGAGCTTCGATACCAGTTTGAAAACCGCGGAGGTTCCGTTCCCGGCGCGCGGCAGAGCAACAGCAACAACGCAATAAATAATGTGCACATCGTCGCCGGCGCGCTTCGCCTCCTCACTCTCTCTCCGCGCGATGACGTCCTCGGACCCCCCGCCCGACCCCGGGTCCGCGGACGCCGCGGACGACGAGACGCGCGACGACGCGCCGGCCGGCCCGTCGCGCTTCCACGCCCTCGACGTCTCCCCCGCCGCGCGCTCCGGGCCCGTCGCGTCGCTGACGATGACGGCGGAGTTCGCGCACGCCGCCGGCCGCCGCGGCGCGCGCGGCGGCGACGGCGACGCGTCGACGCCGCACGATAACCACCTGAAACGCGTGCGTTGGTCCCCCGACGGCGTGTGCTTGCTCACGTGCGGCGCGGAGGACAACACGTTCAGGGTGTACGACGTGCACCCCGACGCGTGCGAGCGCGCGGTCGCGACGAATCGGCGCGATGCGACGACGAACGCGACTACGAGCGCGAGCGGCGACGGCGTCGTCCCTCATCACGACGCGCTGTGGCCCGCGCTGCGAATAAAGGAGCACGAGAGCGTGCACGACTACGCGTGGTACCCGCGCATGACCGCGACGGACCAAGCCACGTGCGTGTTCGCGTCCACGTCGCGCGCGACGCCGATCCACCTCTGGGACGCCGTCACCGGATCGCTTTGCGCGTCGTACATCGCGTACGATCACCTGGACGAGCCCGTCGCCGCGTGCGCCGTCGCGTTCAGCGGCGACGGCGCGCGAATCTTCGCGGGGTACGACAAGCGCGTTCGCGTCTGGGACGCGTCCAGGCCGGGGCGGGATTGCGACGAGTGGAAGACGAACGACGGACGACGACGCGGATCCGGCGGATCCGGCGGCGGACAGACGGGTGAGACTGCTTCCCATACGACCCCGTTCGCGTGGTGCACGCCGTTCCTTGAGGACTTTTCCCGTCGTCACTCTTCACCCGCGCTTCCCTTTCAACGTTTGACCGGTAAGACGTTCGACTGACCGATCGCTTCACCCACGCAGGCCTTCTCTCGTGCCTCGCGACGTCCCCGCTCGGGTCCCCTCACGCGCTCCTCGCCGCGGGGTCGTACGACAAGACCGTGGGGATCTACCACGAGGCGACGGGGGAGAGGATCGCGGTCCTGAGCGGGCACGCCGGCGGCGTGACGCACGCGCGTTGGTCGCCGTGCGGGTGCTATCTCTACACCGCCGCGCGGCGAGACGACGCGATGCTGTGCTGGGACGTTCGCGGCGGATCGGGCGGCGGATCAGGCGGCGGCGCGGTGTATCGCATGCGGCGCCGCGCGCGAATGACGAACCAGCGCATCGGGTTCGACGTCGAGCCGTGCGGGAGGCATCTGGTCTCCGGCGGCGAGGACGGCGTGCTGCGCGCGTACGACCTGACGACCGGCGAGGAGGCGGGCGCGTGGCGGGGCGCGAGCGACGTCGTGAGCGATTGGGCGTTTCACCCGGGCGCGAGCTTCGCGGCGCCGGCGCCGGCGGGCGGGAACGGCGTGGTGGGGGGCGTGCCGAGGGGGGCGTCCGTGTCGGGGTGCAGGCACTTTCGATCGCGCGCGGATTCCGAGTCCGAGTCCGAGTCGGACGCGGACGCGGACGCGGACGAGGAGGGGAAGGCGGCGGCGGCGGCGGACGAGGGCCCGACCAACGCGTTGAGGGTGTGGGATTATTCCACCGTCGTCGTCCCGGTCGCGTGACGAGCGTCGTTAGGTTCGGTACGATTCGACGCGGCTACGGTATCTATTCGGACGTCTGCTGAGGTTTCCTCTAGCGTGTGTGAAGCTACTTCATCGCGAGCTCGGCCATCGCGCGCGTCGCGTCGTCCGCGTCCGTCGTCGTCGTCTTCGCCGCCGGCGGCGGCGACGGCGGCAGCGTCCTCGGCGGCGAGAGCGCGAACGGCTTCGCGTCGGGACGCGACGGCGACGGCGTCGACGCGGGCGACGTCCCCGCGCCGCGCCCGCGTCCACCCCGCCCGCGCCCTCGACCACCGGGACAAGGACTCGCGCCCGCCGCGCGTCCTCTCCCTCTCCCCGGGCTCGCGCTCGGACTCGGACTCGGACTCGGACTCTGCCCCGCGCGTTTCTTCTCCTTTCTGCACGCGCGGCACCTCTTCGGAAGCGAGTACCCCTTCTCGACGAGAAAATTCCTCTCGCCTTCCGGAACGAAAAACGCCGCGCCGCACCCGCGCTCGACGCACCTCAGCTCGAGCTTCGCGACGTACGCGCCCATCTCGAGCGCGGCGCGCGCGCTCTCGTTCGCGGCGTCGAGTCGACCGCCGCACATCTCTCGAAGCTTTCCGAGCACGCCGCCATTTTTTTTCCCGTCGGCGTCGGCGTCGGCGTCGGCGTCGGCGTCGGCGTCGGCGTCGTGATCGATCGCGGCGAACAGCTCCGCGACGAGCGCGTACCTCGAGAACCCGCGCATCGTGTCGTCGCCGCCGCGACCCGCCGCGACCGCGGGGTCCTTCCTCGTCAGCCACTCCAGCGCCGCGCGCGGGGAGCGTAACGCGTCGAACGTCTCCGACGATTCCGCGTCGTCCGATTCCGCGTCGGACAAGAGCACGCGACCGCTCTCCCACCGCACGCCGTCCGCCTCCGCGCACCACTCCGGATATCGCTCGTACACCGCCCTCGCGGTGGTTCCCAGACGTCGATACGTCGCGACGCGAAGCGCGCGCGCGATGCCGTGGAGGTTGCCGTGCCGCCGCGTCTCGGGCGAGCACGCGCCTCGCACGTACCCTCGCGGCGGTCGCGGTCCGACGCCGTCGCCGTCGCCGCCGCCGCCGCCGCCGCCGCCGCCCTCCCTCTCTTCCGTCTCCATCGCGTCCAGCGCGGCTCTGATCTTACACCGCCGCCGCCGCCACTCCTCCGGCGCGTACTCTGGCGTGTCCGACAACCCCCGCGGCTCGCACCCGGGCTTGACGACCTGGTTCTCCGGCGGCGCGGAGTAGAACGCGATGGCGTAAGACGCGCCGCCGCCGCCGGACGCGCGTCCGCCCCCCCCGCCGCCGCCGCCGCCGCCGCTCGCGCCCGCGCGACTCTTCCCCCGGGGCACCGCGACGTACGCGAAGTCCGCCTTGACCCTCTCGCGCGCGTTCGTGAGGAACGATTCGTATCGAAACATGTCGCGGTCCGCGCTCAGCACGAGGCTGTCCGGGCCGAGCTCGTGCGCGAGCCTCGCGGCGACGTCGTCGCCGTCTTTCCCGTCCACCATGTACACCGGCGCGTTCGCCGCGCGGAGAAAGTCGGCGAGGAACGTGTCCGCGCTGAGGGGTATCCTGCGCTCGTGTCTGCGGACTTCCGCCTCGCGTCGCTTCGTCCACTTCGCCGCCGCTTCGTCGCTCTGCCACCCCGCGTCGATGACGAAGTGCGGGGCGATCTCGGCGTTCTCGCACGCGCGAAGGAACGCGTCCACGCGCGCTTTCATCGCGCGCATCATCGCCCACGGGTCGCACTCCCCTCGAAGGTCCAAGGGGAGGAAGTACGTCAGGATGTTCAGCGCGTCCACGACGAGCGGACGCATCGCGCGCGCGTCGCCGTGCCACCCGCGTGCGCCCCGGTCTCACGAGGAGCGGCGGCGAGACGAAACTTGATGATGATTGACAGCATCTGATCGATCGAGTGCGACTGGAATCCCATTCGAAGCACGAGATACCCCTCGCGCGCGGCGTCGCGTCGTCGCCGCCGGCGTTCACCCCCATCCATACAGTACGCGCACCCCCGATGACGCTCGCGACGCAGCTCCAAGAGCGCTTCAACGCGACGCCGGCGTTCACGCGGCACCTCATCGCCGCGGTCTGGGTCAGCGTCCTCCTGAATCCGTTCGGGTTCGACGATCTCGTCTGCGCGTCGCCGCACGACATCCTCCGCCGGATGCAATTCTGGCGTCTGTTCCTCTCCATCTTGTACGTCCCCGGGCTCTTGAGCGCGGCGCTCTTGACGCTGGCGCTGCACCGCGTCGCGAGCGCGTGGGAGCAAGAGCGCGGGACGGTGCGCGTCGCGTCGTATTTTCTCGTCTCGATCGCGCTCACCAACGCGGCCACGTGCGCGGCGGCGCTCTTCTTCTCGCCCATCTTCGGCGGCGTCTTCTCCCCCGCGTTCACGAGCGGCCCGGGGATCGTCGTCGCGTTCGTCGTGTTGATGACGCGCAGCGCGCAGACCGCGGGGAGGGACGGCGTCGTGAGCGTGTTCGGGATGTTTCAGATTAAGACGACGTTTACGCCCCTCGCGACCTTCGTCGTCCTCTCGTTCCTCGGCGCGAACAAGCTCGAGACGGCGGCCGCGATCGGCGTCGGCGTCGCGTGGGCGCGAGGGAAGCTCGACGCCGTGATGCCCTCGGACCCTGAAACGTTCGCGCGCATCGAGCGTCTGAGCGTCTTCGACGCGGTGACGAGGACGCGGGGGTACGTGTCGTGCGCCGCCGCGGGGCCGGGGCTGCCTACGACGAACGACGCGTTCAACGCCGGGGGTGGTGTCCACGCGGGCGCGGGACCCGCGCGGGAAGATTCCTCGATGAACGCTATGATATCGAGGGTCAGAACGCACGCGTTCGGGAGCGGCGGCGGTTCAGGCGGCGGTTCAGGCGGTTCAGGCGGCGGCGGCGGCGCGGGGCGCAGGCTCGGCGGCGGCGGCGGAGAATCCGCGCGCGAGGCGGCGCCGTCGTCCTTCGCGATTCCCGCGCCGGTCGCGACGTCGCCGCCGCCGAAGACCACCCCCGCGGGATTGGGCGCGCGGTTACCGCCGCAGCGGTCGAGGAGCCAGCCGGCGTCGCCCGCGGGGTCGCCGGCGAAACCGCCGCTTAAACCGCCGCCGCCGCCTCCGCAGTCCCGGGAGGAACGCGCCGCGACGTTCGCGCACGCGACGGAGAGACGGCTCCAGCAGCAGCAGCAGCAGCAGCGCGCGGAGGAGGAGGATGATAAGAAGGGGGAGGAGGTAGCGACCGCGGCCGCGGCGGCGACGCCCGAGGCGACGCCCGGAGGGACGACCCCGGACTCCGTGGACAGCAAGCTGTCGAGAGGTCGCGCGTTTCTCGAGGAGAAGATGAAGAAGACGACGGCGGGGAGGTCCTCCGCGGCGGGGACGATCGACGGGCTGTACGACACCCCGGAGAAGTGAGGAGCTCGAGTGTCGATAGCGCGGGCGGCGTGTGTTATCATCGTGTTGCGTCGTCTCGACGTCGCCGACGCGCCGTATCTCGCGCGCCTCGTACGACATCAGGATGACTCCCAAAATTGTTATTTTTCGTCTTGCAGATTCCAGGGAACCTCTTCTGGTATCGAAATAACTGTACACGCGCGATGCGAGTCGCGCGTGCATCCCTCGACGCGGAGAAGCACTGTTTGACGCGCGCGCGACGCACGAAACCCCCAAACACGCGACACGATGTCCGACGGAACCCTCACCGAGCGTGAGCGTCTCGTCTACTCGGCGAAGCTCGCGGAGCAGGCCGAGCGCTACGACGGTGCGTTCGGCGTTCGTCGTCGCGCTTTCGCGCGCGCACGCGGCTTATTGAATTCGACGCGGTGCCAACCCTCGCTCGATCGCGGGCGTCGGATTCGCGCCCTGGCGCGACCGCACGCGCGCCCCCCCGGGGGTCCGCGCGCGCGTTCGCGGCGGCGGCGCGCGGCGAGATCGAACCCGCGGCGGCGTCGCGGCGCGGAGCGTCGCGTCGCCTCGCGCCGCGAGGTGCCCCGCGCGCGCTCGAAGCGTCGAAAACTCGCGATGCGTCGTCGCGAAGCGGCATTTCCGCGGAACGATCGCGACCGCCGTCTTCGCGCGCGCGTCCACGCCCGCGACTCGTCTGACCCCCTCCTCGCCCTCGTCCCGCGAACGCTCAACAGAGATGGTCGAGTCCATGAAGGCCCTGTGCAAGCTCGACGCCGTGGAGCTCTCGGTGCGTCCCGTCGCGACGATCGATCGACCGACCCGCCGAAGTGACATTATATTATTCACGCTCGCGTTCGTCCTTCATCGTTCATTCGATCAAATCCATCGATCAAATCCATCGATCAAATCCATCGATCAAATCCATCGATCAAATCCATCGATCAAATCCATCCGTCAGCGCGAAATCCATCCATCTCTCTCGCGCGCCTCCCTCTCATCATCCCGCCCTCTTCCCGCCCGCCCTCCCTCCCTCCTCTCTCTCCCCGTCAGATCGAGGAGCGCAACCTGCTGTCCGTCGGGTACAAGAACGTCATCGGCGCGCGGCGTGCGTCGTGGCGCATCCTGTCCTCAAACGAGGACAAGGAACGCGTGAAGAACCACGAGGCGAACAGCGCGCAGATCAAGTCGTACCGCGGGAGAGTAGAGAAGGAGCTGAACGACATCTGCGGAGAGATTCTCAGCATCCTGGACAATAACCTCATCACCCCGGCGGCGTCGGACGAGAGCAAGGTGTTCTACCACAAGATGAAGGGCGATTACTACCGTTACCTCGCGGAGTTTCTCGCCTCGGACGAGCGCGCCAGGGTCGCCGGGCTCGCCGCGGAGGCGTACGAGCAAGCGAGCGAGATCGCGCGCGACGACGCCCCGGACAAGGGCTTGCCGCCGACGCACCCGATTCGCCTGGGCCTCGCGCTCAACTACTCCGTGTTTCACTTCGAGATTCAGAACAAGCCGCAGCAGGCGTGCGCGCTCGCGAAGCAGGCGTTCGACGACGCCATCGCGGAGCTGGACACCCTGAGCGAGGAGAGCTACAAGGACAGCACGCTCATCATGCAGCTTCTGAGGGACAACTTGACGCTCTGGACGAGCGACATCACGGACGGCGACGAAGGCGACGGGGAGGAGTGAGATGGAGACGGATACGGGAGATGGAGGGCGAGAGGAGAGGCATTTCAACACGAGAGGAGAGCGGAGAAAATCGTGGATGGATAGGATAGTCGGGTGCGGGACGCGACGAGGCAGGCGAGCGCTTGTTGTGCGTGCATGTGTATAGAGCGCATGTGAAAAAAAAGAAAATCAAAATCGAATCGAATCGAATCGATCAGAGAGAGGCACGCCGCGCCGCGCGGCCGGACGCTCGCCGAGTCGACTAGTCGCTGTCGCTGTCGTCCGCCTTCTTCCGCTTCTCCTTCTTCTCCTTCTTCTCCTTCTTCTCCTTCTTCTCCTTCACCGCGGGGGACGCCTTCACGGAGTTCCCGCCGCCGACGCCAGCAGACCCGTCGCTCGCGAGCTTTGTCGGCGACGACCACTCGGACTGCGACTGATACGCGTTAGGGTCCGACCCGCGCGCGTCGCCGTCGCGGTACTTTCGGCGAAACTTCCACAGGTACGTCTCGAGCGCGTTCAACGTCAGGTACTCCGCCGGGAGCGGGGTCTCTTTGCCATCCTCTTTGGCCGCGCCGGCGGCGGCGCCCTTCTTATCCTCCGCGGCGCTCACGCACGCGCGATCGTTGTGGATCGGCGACTTTTTCAACACCGGAAGCTTGTACTCCGTCTCCCGGCCGTCGATGCTCCCGCGTTTGGGTTTCTTCGCCTCGGCTTCTTTGTTCTTCGCGTTCTCCGCGGCGGTTTTAAACTCGGCGATGACGTCTTGTTTGAAAGGGTCCAACCCGACGCCCGTCGAGAGCAAAATCTCGATCCTGAACCGCTTCGGGTCCGTCGCCGGGACGTCGAAGCACTCGTACATTCGAAACACGATGTGCGTGAGGTAGTCCAAATCGCCGACGCCCTCCAGGGTCTCGAGACGATGCGACAGCAGAGACGGCGGCATCCCGCCGTGATCGGAAGCGTTCGGATGCGTCGGCGGCGGCCCCGGCGAGCCGCCGTTCGCGTTCGCCGCGTTCACGCACGCGCCATGCTCCATCATCCGAATCCGCTGCGCGACCTCGAGGTTGCAGTACCGCAACACGTTGAGCAGCGAGTGGATGTGCGACTCGGAGGTGAAGTACAGGCGCGTCCGAACGTGCCGATGCGGCGAGTTGACGCCGACGGTGTTGGCGTATCTATGGTTCAGACGCGTCGTGGAGAGCTCCGTCTCCTCCTCCTCCTTGAGCGCCTTCAGGTCGTCGTCCTCGTCCTCCTTCCTCGGGTCGTTGGACTCTTCTTTTGCGGCGCCGCCGTCCGCCGCGAGGTCTGGGACCCCCGCGCCGTCGTTCGACGTTCGAGTTTGGCCGCCGCTCGCGTCGGAGGCGGCGGGCGTCGTCGAGGAGGAATCGCCGCCGCCGCCGCCGCCGCCGCCGCCGCCGCCGCCGCCGCCGCCGCTCCCGCTCCCGCTCCCGCTCCCACCGCCCGGACCGAGATTGGACCTCCGCTCGAGCTTCTCCTTCGCGTCCTTCCCCGCGAGCTCCGGGGGCGTGCTCGCGCCGGAGCCGCCGAACCCCGGGAGCCCGACGAACGACTCCTCTCTCGTCGTGAACATGTCCTGCAGCAGCTTCACGAGCAGCGAGTGCGCGATCGTGCCGCCGATGCGAAGCTTACTCGGCGGGTGCGTGCCGTATTCGTTCGGGACGACGCCCTCGGCGAGGCACTTGCTGACGCGATAGAGCTCCTCGAGACCGTCCAGGTTCAGGTGCGGGTTGTGAATCGCGTCGTATTTCGCCATGTCGTACACGTCCGGCACTTTCGAGATGTCGAACCGGTTTTTCCTCGGGTGATATATGTCCTGCTCGAGCTTCTTCCAGCGCGCGTGCATGAGGAGGAACGACTCCCCGCCCGCGGGGCCGTGCGCGTCGATGAGGCCGCGGCTGCCTCGCGGCGCGAGCGCGGCGAGGGTTTCGACCCACGTCGCCTCCCCAGGCGATCCGACGCTCTTTTTGTTCGCGTGTTCGAAGCACTGGTCGCGGAGTTGTCGCGTCAGGACTTGGATCAGGTCGACCATCATGTGGAGCAGCTTGAGCGACTCCGGGGGCACGCCGGGGGGGCGACGCGAGATCGACCCTTCCACGGACTTTGTGCTCGAATCGCACGACGCCTCCGCGTCCGTGCCGCCGCCGCCGCCTTCGCTGACGTCGCCGTCGCCGCCGCCGCCGCCGCCGCCGCCGCCGCGCGGCGCGTCGTCCGCGACGTCTTCTCCGCCGTTGAGCAGGCTGTCCGTCGACGCGCTCTCTTTGAGACGAGCGAGCTGTCTCGCGACGGCGCTCGCGCCGCGCGGCGAGTTCGGGGACCCGCCGGGGGACGGCTCCACGTCCTCGGGGAGCCCCATGGACAGGCGCGACTTGCTCACCTCCTTCGCCATGCCCGCGTTCCACGAGTTCCTCGGCGCGTGAGGGCCCTTCGGGGACGGCGGCTCCGGGAAGACGCCCGGCGGCTCCGGGAGGTCGACCACACTCGCCAACCCTAAACCCTCGCCGAGCGCCGAGCGCGGCTTCGGACGTTCCGCCTTCCCCGCCGTCGCCGCGTCGACGCCGATCGCCTCGAGATCCCCCGCGGAGGTATGCTTCGACGACGCCGCCGACGCGCCGCCCGCGCCCGCGCCCGCGGCGGCCCACGCGTCCGCGCTCTCCTCCACCGTCGGCAGATCGCCGTCGCCGCCGGGCACGGATATGTCCAACTTTTTCTTGAACGACCCGGCCATCTTATTCGCCGCCGCACTCGTCACCGCTCGGCGCGCGGACCGCAGAGACCTCTCTCGATCCGCGGCGAGGAGCATCTCGTCCGTCACCGCGCCGTTCCTGCCGCCGCCCGGCGCGCTGGGGCTGGTCGAGCCGTCCATGGACCGTCGTCGCGGCGACGACCCGTGCGGCGGCGACGGGATCCGCATCGGGGACATCGCCGGCTTGGTCTTGTTCCCGGCGTAACCGACGGGGCCGGAGCGTTCGAAGTCGTCGTTCAGCGCCGTGTCCGACGTGCTGTACTCCTTTCCCCTCGCGGTCTTCCCGCTCCGACCGCCTTTCCCCTCGGTCATGATGTTGTACAGCTTCTGCTTCGCGTGAAGGATATCCTCCTCGACCTCGTGCGTGACGAAGTCTAAGAGCTTCGCGTCTTTGTTCACGAGCGACGCGAGAATAGGCGTGAGCTGGTCGTCCTGCGTCTCGAGGTCTAGTAAACCTTTCGCGAACGCCGCGGCGGTGATCTGCACTCTTCCCTCGTCCGAGGAGTAAATCTTCAGGTCGTGTCGATACGTGCTGTGAAGGCGCAGAAGGCCGTCCGCGATGCCGTTGCCGTGGTCGTAGTAATTCCCGCCCGGATACATCCGCATGCGAAAATCTCTCCCGAGAAACTCCGCCTGGTTCTTCCCCAAGTGCGTCAGCACGCCGCCGAATTTGAGAATCAGGAGCGCCTCCGTGACCTTCTCGGAGGGCCCCTCCTTCCCGTCCGGCCCCGGCGGCGCGCGCTCGCTCTCTGGGATCGGGTCCCACGACAGCGGCTTGAGCTGCGCCTTGCGGTTGATCCCGCTGAAGTGCCCGCCCTCTTGCAAGATGGACACCACCTGCTTCCACTGATCCACCTCTTCGTCCCAGTCCTCTCGCCCTCTTCCCCCCTCTTCCGCGTCGTCCTTCTTCGGCCCTTCCGTCAGCCTCGTCGCGTACAGCTCCCTGCAGATGTTCAGAAGCTCCTGCAGTCGCTGCGGCGTCTTCAGTTTCGCCTGCTTCCGCGCGCGTCCGTGCGTGCACCGCGCGAGCAGGTCGAGCAGAGGCTGGTCCTTCACGCGCATCTTCATCTTTTGCTTCGGCGTCCTGTCGCCGTGCCGGATGACCGCGAGCACGGCTCGGAGCTCCTCTTTCTTTCCCTTGTGCTTCTCCCCCTTCTTGTTGTTCCCTGGTGTGCCGACATCGTCGCGGTCGCCGCCGAGAAGCGAGGCTGCCTCCTCCGCCTCGCCCGTGGTGGCCGCCGCCGCCCTCTCCGCCGCGATCGTCTTGCTGTGATGCGGCGCCACCGCCTGTAATATCATCGCCCGCAAGCACAGCGCGGCGTCGTCGAAATACTTCGTGCTGTTCTTCACGAACGACCACCCGTTCACGTCGCAGACGTAGGACCGGCCTTTCGTGCGAAGCAGGTCGAACCCGCAGACCATCTGCCCGAACGCGAGGCACACGCGTCGCGCGATTTCTTTTTCATCCGGGGTTAAGAGCACCGGGAACCGCTCCTCTTTCCCGTTCGCGTCTCTCTGGACGCGCCCGTCCACGACCGGCGACTTCCTCGCCTCCGCGTGCGCGTAGTTGGGCCCGACGGTGTACACCTTGACGTCCGTGCCGCCCGTGGACATGAAGTCCTCGTAGATGAACGACTGGTCGCGCCTCACGAGCGAGTACGGCCGATTGTTATCCCCGGGCGGCGGCGCGGGGTAATACTTCGACGCTTGGTTCCCAATCTTCCGGAACAGCGCTTTGTACCCGCCGCCGACGGTGTGAGGGTAGTAGATGCATATGTTGTGGTTCTCCGCGTTCGCGGGCTTCTCCACGAACGGCTTGGACACGCGCACGCCGTCGTTTTCAACGTAGTCCTCCGCCTCGACGAAATGCGGCGCCTCGCGGACCGCGTCGTGCGACGGCATCACCCCGCGCGTCACCGGATCGTTCCGGTTCACGACGATGTGCGGCGGGACCGGGATGTCGTTGTCCTGCAGCGTCTTATACACCACGCGTCGGTCGAGGAGGTCCCACTGCGTCTCGAGGTCGTTCACGACGAAAGGCTCGCGGAGCGTCGCGTACGATTGCGCCTTCGCCAGCGGGAACCCGTCGCTGAAGAACGAGATGAGCGCGTCCACGATCGGCCACTCCTCGATCGGCTGCTGCAGGATGCACTCGTCCCCGAAGATGATGATCTCGAACTCGCCGTACTTCTCCAGACGCGTCAAGATCTCGCGCATCGCCTTGCTCTTCGCTTTTTTGTTCATCGCGCATATTCCGACGCGCACCACCGGGCGATTGACGAGCGGCATCGTGGAAGACGGCGTGCGTTTAGGGGGCTCGGGCGGCGCCGCGCGCGAGTCTCCTGACGTGTGCGATGGATCTGCTCGCCGTCTGCGCGTCCGACGCGTTCGATCGCGCGCGCCCTGACGCGTCCCGCGTCTCTCCTCTGTGGAGGCGCGAAATGTTCTCGCCTGCAAAAAAGCGCCGCGCCGCGCGCCCCCGCCTGGCTCGTCTCCGAAACATCAGCGGGGCGTCCGTTTCACCCACCGCTCGGTTTCAACATTTGATCTTGCCCCTATCAACTGACCGATGCTCTTTTTTGATCTCGGCGATTTGAAACTGATGCACCCGCAATATTCACGCACACACACACACGCATTCGTTCAAAAACGTCGCGCGCGGCGCGGAGCGAGGGCTAGCGCTCGTCCCGGGCGCTGAGATCGTCATGACCGCGCCCGCGGGATCCGCGGGATCGTCCGCCTCGGATCCCGCCCCCGCGAAGAAGAAGGAGAAGGTGTCGTTCTCGAAGCTCGTCTCGAGGAAGCTCTCGAAGGACGGGATGACGAAAGGTACGAAAGATTTAAAACTCGCGCGAGATCCGATTATTATTCGTCCTCGCCGTCGCGCCGCCCGCGACGCGCGCTCACTCGCGATGTCCGCTCGCTCACGACGTCGTCGCCTCTCGACCTCCTCATCCCCTCCCCTTTGCGCGCGCGAACAGGCGACCGTCTTCGGAAAGCCGCGGAGCAGGCGCGCGCGGCCGCCGCGGCGGACGCGGAGAACCGACCGCACTCGTCCGCGTCCGACTCCCCGAGGAAGACGACGGCGACGGCCGCGGCGGCGGCGACGACGTCCGCGCCCGCCGCGCCCGCGACGCCGCCGAGCCCGACGAAGGAGAAGGTATCGTTCAAGAAGCTCGTGTCGCGGAAGCTCGCGAAGGACGGGAAGACGAAAGGAGACCGAGAGAGAGAAGCCGCGGCGGCCGCCGCGGGAGCGGGGAGGATCGGCGAGACGTCGTCGCGCCTCGGAGCGAACAAAACCGACCCGGCGGCGGCGGCGCCGCCGTCGACGTCGACGTCCAACTCCGCGCGAAGTTCCAGCGACGCGTCGTCGTTCGTATCCCGCGCGTCCAAAGACGCGTT
The DNA here is from genome assembly GCF_000151265.4 of Micromonas pusilla CCMP1545. Taxonomy (NCBI): domain Eukaryota; kingdom Viridiplantae; phylum Chlorophyta; class Mamiellophyceae; order Mamiellales; family Mamiellaceae; genus Micromonas; species Micromonas pusilla. The sequence continues at coordinate 783,432 of NW_003315886.1, forward strand.
CAGAAGACAAGCCTCCGAGGACGTCAAAGCCGCGGTGAAGCGACTGAGGGACGACCGCGCGGAGCGCGAGGCGGCGAGGGAGAGGGCGCGCAGGCGCGTTCTACGACGCACTGACTGGTCCCCATACGACCGCGTCGGCGCGGTGAACGCCGATCCTTAAGGACTTTTCCCGGCGCATCTCTCCGCCCAGGGTCCCTCGGTTTCATTCCCCGCCCGCGACGCCTCACAACTCCGCTTCTGACGCCTTTCAACTCCACCCCGACGTTCGCTCGCGCGGAACGACCCGCAGAGAGGAGGAAGCGCTCGCGGCGGAGCTCGCCGCGGCGACGGCGAGAGAGGAAGCCGCCGCCGCGGAGGCGCTCGCCGCCGAGGAGGCGGCGCTCGCGGCGGCGCGCGCGGCGGAGGCGGAGGCGAAAGCCGCGGCGGCGGCGGAGGCGGAGGCGAGAGCGGCGAGCGCGAGGGTCAGCGTGGACGCGCCGGAGCCGTGGGGGGGACCCGCGGCGACGGCGACGGCGACGGCGACGGCGGCGACGCGCGCGCCGACGGCGACGGCGGCGACGCGCGCGCCGACGCCGCCGACGTCGCCGAAGCGAAAGAAGAAGGAAGAGAAGGCGCGCGAGAAAGCGGCGGCCGCCGCCGCGCCCGCGTCGCCGCCGCAGAGAGCGCGAGTCGTCGAGAAAGGCGCGGGGGGTTTACCGCCCGTCCCCGAGGGCGCCGTCGCGTCGCCGTTTCGCGACAGCGCTCTGTATCGATCGCCCGCGAAGAGCCCGGAGCGGCGCGGGAAGACCGTCGCGCCGTCGCCGCCGCGAGAGAACCCCGCGCGCCGGTCCTTAAACATGTCCCCGCGCTCGACGCCGCAGCCGCGTTCGCCGACGGGCGCGCGCGACGCGCCGCCGGCGGCGGCGAACGACGTCGCCGCTTTCGACGTCGCGTCGCGGATGTCCGACCGCACGGACGTCGTCGGCCTCACCGGCGCGGTCGGCGAGCGCGTGAGAGCCGCGCTGTTCCCGGCGAGGAAGAAGCACGCGAGCACGCACCCGCGCCTGCAAGCCGCGATCGAGCGACGCGCGGAGATGACGGAGGTGATCGCCATGCTCGCGGCGCACCCGAGGGGCGCGGAACGCGTCGATCACAAGGGCGACCTTCCGATTCACTCGGCGTGCAAACACAACGCGGACCCGCTCGTGATCGAGTGTTTGCTCGAGGCGAACCCGACGGGCGCGACCGCGAGGGATAAGAAAGGGTTCCTCCCGATTCACCTCGCCGCGGGGTACCGCGCGGAGCTCGAGAGCGTCGAACTTCTCGTGCGGACGTTTCCCGAGAGCGTCTCGTGCATGGACAAACGCGGGTGCTTGCCCGTTACGCTCGCGCGGACGTACGACGCGCCGCGGGACGTCGTGGAGTTTCTCGCGAGCGAGACGACGGACGAGGCGATGGCGGAGGAGTGGGTCGCGCGGAGAGAGGACGCGACGCGGCGACGGCGGAGGAAGGAGATGAGAGAGAGGCGGCGCGGCGGCGGGATCGTCGGGCTCGCGGTCGGGCTCGCGAGACGCCTCGGATCGGCGCTCGGCGAGCTCGCTGGCGCGCGAGGGACGGCGACGCGGCGGCGGCGGCGGCGAAGCGGCGGCGGCGTCGAATACAGAGCCCGCGCGCCGCCGTCGCCGCTCCACGCGGCGCTCGCCGATAGGTCCGCCGAGCCGGAAGACGCCGAAGTTGACGCCGAGGACGAAGACGCCGAGCTGGAAGACGCCGCCGCCGCGCCGGAAGCCGGGGAAGTGCTCGCGAACACCGCGATGATCGTGGGCGCGTTCGTCGTCGGGTCTCTCGCCGCGAAAGCGCGGGCGCGGTACTTTCCCGCGCGATGGCCGGACGAGGACGACGCGCGCGTGGGCAGAAGACGCGTGGGGCACTCGGCGTCGTCGTACCGGTGACGCCGCGGTCCGCGATGGATGCTACGTATTTTTTTAAATCTCGCGCAAGTCGAGTAACCAGCCACGATCGTCGCTTCACTTCCGCATGACGTACATCAGGATCCCGCCCGCGATGCCGACGTTCAGGCTCTCCATCTCCCCCGGCATCGGCACCTTCACGGGCTGACACCCGCCCAGGGCTTCCGCGGACAACCCCCTTCCCTCCGCTCCGAGAACCAAGCACACGCCTCTCCCGTCTTCGGATTCCTCCTTCGCGTCGACGGCGTTCGCCGCGGTCGCGTCCGCGCAGTACCTCGCGAGCCCTCGCGCGTCCGTGAAGTCGACGAGCTCGTCCCATCCGAGGCGCGCGATGGGGATGCGGAACACGCCGCCCCGCGCCGCTCGAAGCGCCTGGCCGCGCGCGGACGGACGGCGGACGGCGGAAGAGTAGTTCATCGGTCAGTTGAAAGGAGACTCGATCAAGTGTTGAAACCGAGGAGGAGGAGGAGCGCGGGGTGAGCGCGAGACCGGCGACCGACCGACGTCGCGAGGACGAAGAAGACGGGCGCGAGAGAGACGCGTCTATCGCGGCGGGCGGGCGGTTTCGGGATTTGATTTGTTTTCCACGGCGGAAGGATCCGCGTCGCGAGCGCGTCGAACGGCGCTCAGCGACGGTCGCGGAAAATGCATTCGTGTCGCACGGGTGCGTAAACGCAGAGGACCGCGAAGCCACGACGACGGCGTGCGCGGCGTGACAAATACCGTGCGGAAGGCGAAGAGGGCGAGACAGGAAGCAGCGCGCGGAGCGGTGTGGTCGTCGGAAAAAAACGTCGGACAAAACGTCGGACATTGTCCGACGCGAAGCGTACCTTGTCGTTGAACGGGTCGCACGTCCCCGGCAGCAGCGCGACGGCGTCCCACCCGAGCGCGAGCGACGTCCGCACCAGCGTGCCCAAGTTGCCCGGGTCTTGGATCCCGTCCAGGGCTAAGACCCTCCTGATCGGCTTCGTCTTCGGGTCGAAGCTCGCGGTCAGCGCGCCGGCGCCGACGATCGACGGCATCGCGAGCGACGCGACGAAGTCGACGCCGTCGGCGGATCGCAGCCCCGACGCTTTTTTCACGACGTGCTCGGGCGCGCGAATCACGACCCTCGCGCGGACGCCCCTCGGCAGCTCCTCGACGTCGTCGCGCGCGAACATCACGTCCGCGTCCGGGAGCTGGTCCCCGCCCGCGCCTTGGAAGATCTCCGTCAGGAGGTCCCCGCCCGCGACGACGACGGATCGTTTCTCGTCGCGATACGCGCGATTTTTCACGAGCTTCGCGAAGTGCTTCACCTGCGCGTTGTCCGTGCTCGTGACGCGCAGGTCGCCCTCGATCTCGGGGTACGCCAGGTCGCGCGCGTCGTCGTCGTAGTTGGTGTGCGCGGCCGCGGTCGTGCTCGAGACGTCGCGACGCGTCGTCTCCCGCGGTGGCGCGACGGTCGTCCACGCGACGCGCGACGCGTCGTTGTTACTCGCGAGATTACTTCGGGGATGATGACGATGACCATGACGTCGATGATGATGTTGCCGGCGCGACGATTTCGACGACGGCGACGACGGCGCGGCGGACGCGGACGCGGCGGAGGACGCGGACGCGACGCGCCGACCGACGGCTCTCGCCTCGGCGGAGAGCAGCCGCCGCCACATCGAGACGCTTCGGACGCACGCGAGCTGGCGCGCCATCGCGAGGTGGGGAGTGATGACAGGGATCGGTCGGCGGCGGTCGCGTGCGGGTCGCGGTCGGCGTCCACGTCCAGTCTCGCAGTCTGGCAGTCGTCGTCGAGGGCCAATCTTCGAGGGTGACGAGTCGCGACCAAATTAAGGTCGCTCGCGCACTCTTCGCGTCGCGCGCGCTCGACCGCGCGCACACGCGAGGATGGTCGCTCCCGTGAAGACGCGCTTCGCGAGCGAGACCCGGTTCGCGGGCGAGGCCCCGTCGCCGACGGTCGCGCGCGGGCTCACTCGGGTGCGTCCTCCGCGCCTCTCCGCCCGGGGGATCGATCGGATCGAATCGCATTATTTCGACGACCTCTCGCGCGATCCGATCCTCCTCCGAGATCCTTCAAGCGCCGTCCCTCAGGCTCCCTCCGCCGTCCGCCGCCCCGTCTCACCTCGTCGTCGATTCCTCTCCCTCCCTCACGCAGGGCGCGTCGTCGCTGACGAAGTTCCTTCAGGCCAACGACGACCTCGCGCGGAAGTACGAGGGCGCGTTCGACGCCGGGGTGAAGTCGTCGGCGGCCGCGAACGACGCGGACGACGAGGCGCGATTCTTGAAGGCGTCCGATTCCGAGATCGACCGTCAGACCACCGCGGTGTTAGCGCACGAGCAGCTCGTCGGCGCGCTCGCGACCGCGTGCCCGGACGCGGAGACGCTCGCGTCCGACCTCGACGCGCTCGCGCCGCTCCGGCTCGTGGACGCGGGCGTGTCCCCCGAGCATTCGATCCAGCTGTACAAAGCCATCTACAAGTACGCGAAAGGATGCGACGAGGCTTTCCACGGCGTCGTCTCGAGAGTCTTCGCGGGTTCGGACCAGGACAGCAGGGACGAGAGCCTGCACGCGGTGTGGCGCGTCGCCGGCGCGACGTGGGAGGCGTCCGCGGGCGCGGCGTTCCCGTCGCAGATTGGACGTCTTCGCGCCGTGGAGCCGGAGCTGGACGAGATGACGTCGGCGGTGAACCGCCTCAGCGCCGAGCTCGCGGAGGCGACCGCGCTGCTTGAGAGCGCCAGGGCGGAGAGCGCGTCGAGGCGAGAGGAGATGGAGCGCCTCTCGCCGTACGTGGGGCGCGCGGAGGACGCGGCGCGGCGCGCGGAGGCGGGCGAGGCGGATCGCGACGCGTGGCGGGAAAAGTGCGAATTCCTGGAGACGGAGCTCGAGCAGACGAAGGAGACGCTCGGCGCGGAGGGCGCGATCCGCGCGGAGATCAAGTCCGAGAGCGACCGAATCGAGCGCGAGCTGCGCGCGGAGTTGAAGTACGTCGCCGAGCACTCCGCGAAGAAGTACGCCGCCGCGGAGGCGAACTGGGCGAGAGAACGCGTTAAATTGGTGGACGACGTCGCCGTCGCCGAGTCGACCGAGCACGCCGCGCGAGAGGCGGAGAAGGACGCCAAGGCGATCACGGGGACGCTCAAGGCGGACATCGCGTTCTTGAGGGAGAAACGGTCGGGCGCGGAGAAGGAACGCGTCGCCGCGATCGCACGCGCGGCGCAGGCGGAGGAACTCGAGGCGAGGGCGACGGAACAGAGAGACGTCGCGAGGAAAGACTTCGCGGAGAAGAAAGCCGAGGCGGAGTCGCTCGCGGCGTCGCTGAAGGACATGACGGAGAAGCACGAGTCCGCGGTCGGGAGGCTGTTTTACACCACGACGCGTCTGGAGCAGCAGAAGAGGAAGGTTGAGGAGCTGGAGACGCGAGGGGATAACATGCAGCTCTCCGTCGCCATCGAGCGCGCGTACGACCAAGAGAACCGCGCGGACGAGGCGGAGAGGGAGCTCGCGGCCACGAAGAAGGAGCTGAAGGAGCTCAAGGCGCTGATGAAGGAGTTCGAGGCGAAGTTCGCGGAGGAGAAGCGGCGCGCGGACGACGCGGAGGCCAAGGTGGAGGGCCTCGAGGCGACGGTGGCGCACCTCACGACGGAGAACGACCGCCTCACCGCGGAGATTGTCGCGCTGACCGAGCAGCTCGACGTCTTGAAAGCGAAGATCGCCGAGCTCGAGACGAGGATCGAGGAGCTCGAGACCGAGGTGGCGACGCTCAAGGAGGAGGTCAAGTTCCAAAAGAAACGCGCCGACGCGTTGTCCAAGCAGGTGAAGAAGATGAAGAAAGAAATCATCAAAACCGACGAGGCGCACGACCGAGGCGCGTCGCGCCTCGTCGACGGCGACAAGAACGTCACGCGCATGGACGCCGCGAAGCTGCGCGCGGCCGCGGTCGAGGAAGCGGATGCGGCCGGCGACAGCGCGGCGCCGAAGAGCACGAAGATTGCGGGCGCGGCGGCGACGGCGCGCGGCGTCGACGACGCGTTCGGCGCGCAGGACGCCAAGTGGGACGCGGTGATTCAAAACGTCGCGACGTTCGCCGCGAGCGTGGACGACAAGCTGGACGGCGCCGCGACCGCGTTCGCGGAGTGGAGCGACGCGTCGACGAGCATCGCGAGGGTGGCGATCGATAAGGCGAACGGCGCCGTCGCGGAGCTCAAGGCGACGCTCGCGGCGTTGAGGACGACGAAAGCGGAGCTGGAGAGGACGAAAGCGGAGCTGGAGAAGACGCTGAGAGAGCTCGCGGACGCGAAGGAGGACTTGGAGAAGACGAAAGCGGAGCTCAAGAAAAAGACGAACGAGCTCGAGGAAACGAAGACGACGATTTACACCCTCGAGCAGCGCGCGGATGAGCTCGAGGAGGGCAAGGCGGCGGCTGAGAAAAAAGCCGCGGACGAGCGCGCCGGGCGAATGAAAGCGCAGTTCGTCGGCGCGTCCATGCGCGCGATGAAGGACAAGCACCGCGACGACGCGGAGAAGAACGCGGACGAGGCGGCGAGGCTCAGCGCGGACGTCGCGGCGCTGGAGGAGTCCGCGGAGAGGGACAAGGAGTCGCGAGCCTCCGCGCACGCCGCGCACGCGACGACGAAGATGCGCCTCGGGTTGCTCAAGGCGGGCATCATGGGCGCGGGCGGGGGGGGACCCGGAGGCGGCGGAGGAGGAGACGCTCCGCAAGGGCCGCAGTCGTTCGTGAGCAAGGCGCGGATCATGGAAGGCACCCCGGAGAGTATGGTACCGTACATGAGCAACCTCGCGGACGAGTACGTCGACGCGTCCGTCGCGTTGAAAGAAGGCGCCTCCTCGCAGTGAGCTTCTGTTATTTCTTAGTCGACGACGCGAGCAGCGAGTGTGATAAAACTTATTTATCCGCTACATGTACACGACACGCATGCACGTACTGTAACTTTGACTAACATCTCGCGCGCGCGCGTTCCACGGCGTCGCAAACCGCCGATCGCACCACGTACAGCAACGCCGGGTCGTCCCTGGTCAGTTTCAACTCCCCGCCGTCGGCGCCGCTCGGTGCGAACCCGGCGGCGCGCAACAACTCCGTCGAGCCGCGCAGACGCCCGGCCCGGCGAACGAACGCGGGGTTGTTTTGCTTGATGCATCGAAACTTATCCCCGCTCGGCCCTTTCGGCGCGCTCAGCGCGTTGCCCAAGATGAGCGCGATCGTGTCCAGCGCGACGACAACCTCGGAGACGACCGACGTGGACGACGACATCGCCGCGCACGCCGCCGCCGCGCGCTCGGCGACGGCCGCCGCGGCGGCGTGCGCCGCCGCCGCGGACGAGTCCAGCGACGCCGCGACCGCCGCGAGCGCTTCGTCGTCTCTCGCCTCGGCCGCGTTCGCGTTCGCTTCCGTTTCGAACTCTGCTTCTTCGTCCGACGCCGCCGCCGGCGCCGCGAGCGCCGCGGCGGCGACGTCCGCCGTGGGGACGACGACGCCGAGCTCGCTCGCGGGTCGACGTAAGCACGCCGGCGGAATCCGAAAGGGACCGCCGCTTCCCGAGCACGCGCCGCAGTCGCACCGTCCTTCCTCTTCCGCCGCGACAGCCGCCGCCGCTTCTTCTTCTCCCGCCTCCATCGCGTCGTCGTCGTCGTCGTCGTCGCCTCCGTCGCCGCCGCGTCCGTCGAACGACGCCGCCGCGGCGTCTATCGCGTCCCGCGCGAGATCGGCCATCTCGCGCTCCGCGCACTCCGCTGCCCTCGCCGCCGCCGCCCTCGCCGCGTTCTCCGCAGCCGACCCCAAAACTCCGCCTGCGTGGGTGAAGCGATCGGTCAGTCGAACGTCTTACCGGTCAAACGTTGAAAGGGAAGCGCGGGTGAAGAGTGACGACGGGAAAAGTCCTTAAGGAACGACGTGCACCACGCGAACGGGGTCGTATGGAAAGCAGTCTCACCTCCGCCGCCGCCGCCTTCGCCGCCGCCCAACGCGTTCCCGCTGCTCGCCCTCGTCGCCGCCATCGCCTCGTCCTCGGACCACGACTCCTCGCCGTCCGACGCGAAACCGCCAATACTCTCCCCGCCTCCTCCTCCGAGACGCGCCGCGCCGTTCCCGCCGCGCTTCCAATCGAACCGCGCGCACTCGACGTTCAGCCGCGAGCACAGCGCCTTGAATTTCGCGTCGTGCGCGCCGTGTACGTTGTGCGTCAGCTCGTGCAGCAGCGTCTCTCGCACGCGTCCGTACCGTCGAAACCCTCGCAGGTCGTCCGTGCGCAGCCGCAGGTGTATCTCCGCGCCCATGTTGACGTTGTACCCGAGCACGCACGACTCGGAGACGCCGACTTTCCCCTCCGGCGGCATCTCCGCGAGGAGGCCTACTTTCCATTTGTGCGTTCGCATGACGCCGAGGACGCCCGGGTCCGACGCGAGTCTGTGCAGGAGCGACAGCGCCGCGGACGCCGGCGGAGCGCCGGACGCGAGGAGGACGGGCGGGATCGGCAGCGCGCGGTAGGCGCCGAACGTGTACGGGTGAAGCGCCGCGGACGGCGGCCCCGACGCGGACGCCGCCGACGCGCCGGATCTGGAGCGATGCGAGCGCTGCCGTCGTCGATGGCGCTTCGCCTCGTCGTCGAACCCGCGGACGCGGTGGTCCACCCCTTCCGCGTCGTGAAGCCTCTGGATCTCCTCTCGCGGCGTCGCCATGAGCATGAGCGGCTTCGCGGCGTCGCACAGGCCGGCCACGGCGGCGACGAGAAGCGCGCCGTCCGCCTCGCGCGACGGGACGAGCACGCCCGCGGTCGCGCGAGGTCCGCTCTTGACGCCGAGCAATTTCTGCGTCGCGAGCGACGCGCCCGTCGCGCGCTCGAGCTCCGCGCCGAGGTCGCGGACGGTCGCGTCGCGCGCGAGCGTCGCGACGACGACGTCGCCGCGGTACGTCACGCGCACGGTCGCGACGTCGCCGCCGGGATGGGCGGGCGAGGCCTCCATCGAGAGGCGCGCGGGGTTGTGACGACGCGGACCCCGCGGGAAGGAAGGTTCTCGAAGGACAACGGTTCGGGTGCCGACGCGCGTGACGCACGCTTGCGTCAGCGTCATCGGCGACGTCGTCAGATCGATGCGCGCGCGCGCGTTCGCGGCGCCGTCGGGACGTCCCCTCCGGGCGCCGTCCCCCTCCTCCCGGTGCCCGCGCCGCGCGGCACGACGCGCGCGTCCACCGCGCGCGACGAGCGCGAGAGCGTCGAACGCCGCGGACGACGACGACGACGACGACGACGACGACCTCCTCCGCGATGGACTCTCGCCGTGGGACGTCCTCGGCGTCTCCGAGACGGCGCGCGCCTCTCGCGGTCCCGACGGTCCATCGGTCGCGGAGGCGAAGGCGGCGTACCGCGCGCGAATGAAAGTCTACCACCCGGACGTGTACCGCGGCGACGGCGACGGCGAGGCGATCGCGCGCAAGATCGTCGCCGCGTACGTCGCGGTCGTGGACGACGCGGCCGCTGACGTCCGCGGACGCGACGGCGTCGACGAAAGGTTTCCGTGGGCGGGTGCGCGAAGAGGCGAACTCTCATCATCGCGATCTCGTCTCGTCTCGTCGTCCCGCCCGCCTCGTCGCGTCGCGCGCATTCGCGCGCTCGCTCTCCTCGATCCCCGCCGCCGTCCCCAAGTGACCCGTCGCGACCTCCTCCCCCCCTCCCCGCTCGACGCCGACTCGCAGACGACGACGCGGACCCCTTCGAGTCCCCCGAGGGACCCGCGACGACGCCGTTCGTGAATCCGTTCGCGTGCCGCGGCGTGACGCGATGCCCGGAGTACTGCCGCTGCGTCGCGACGCACGCCGCCGGGTTCGAGCGCGACCCAAAGACCGGCGCGGCGAGGTTCAAGCCGAGCGCCGCGAGCTACGGCGCGCTGAGCGCGACCCCCGGGCGCGAGGGCGACGCGTACGCGATGCACCTCGCCGTCGGGCGATGCCCGGAGATGGCCATACACTGGACGACGCCGAGGCAGGCGACGCGATTGACGGAGGTCGCGGAGAGACTCGACGGCGGCGGCGTCGGCGACGAGTGGCGATTCGTCGCGGAGGAGCTGTACGGGCTGATAGCCAAGGCGAATTACGAGAACGGTCGCGCGTCTGCGCCGGCGTCGAAGCGGACGCCGCGACGGAGCGACGAGTGGGTGGATTGGTACTAGTCTAGCTGAAGTAGTCGGTCTCAGTGTCGAAGTTTTAGGTCAGCATCATCGATCGCTCGTGAGAATTGGATCGCGCGCGCAGTGCTCCGGAGCGCCGAGCACGGGTCGCCGCGATGGGCGAATCCTCGAAGAAGCGCGACCGCGACGAGGACGGCGGGAAGAAAGAGAAGAAAGAGAAGAAGGACAAGAAGGACAAGAAGGACAAGCGCGAGTCCGCCTCGCCGAAGCGCTCGAAACGCGACGACGACGTCGACGCGAGCGGCGCCGCCGCCGCCGACGACGGCGCGCCGACGACCGTCAAGGTCACCGGCCTCGTCGCGACCATCACGGGCGATAAGATCGCGGACCACTTCGGCGTGGACGTGTACGACGTCGGCGTGCAGACGAACGGCGAGGCGTTCGTCACGCTGCCCTCGCGCGCGGCGGCGGCGAGGGCGGTGCGCGAGCTCAACGAGACGCGACTCGTCGGGCGATTCATCGTCGTGTCGGAGCACGTCGAGGAACCGCCCGAGGCGCCGCCCGCGTTCGCGCCGACGCCGACGCCGCGGACGGAGCAGCGCCGCGGCGGGTTACGCCACGGCGGCGGCGAGGCCGTCATGGTCGAGTGCGCGGGCCAGACCGGCCGCATCATCGGTCGCGGCGGCGCGAAGATCAAGGAGATCGAAGACCTCACCGGGTGCGTCCTTCGCATTCACAAGGAGCGCGGCGTCTGCGAGGTCACGGGGCGGGACGTGATGGCGGCGGTGCAAGAGATCAAGAACATCGTCGCGGAGGGGAAAGAGCGAGACGACGGCGGCCTGAGCGGGAGAGACGAGCACCTGCGCGGAGGCACGAAGAACGACGGCGGCGGCCGCGGGGTCTTCGACGCGCGCGACGAGACGCCGCGTTGGGACGAGACGCCGCGTTTCGACGCGCCCGCGCCGCCGCGCGCCGCGCCCCCGCGCGCGGACCCGAGCGTGGACCCGGTGACCGCTCCGTTCGGGAAACCCCCGCCCGGGAGCGCGTCGCGGCACGACACCGGCGCGAACGACTGGCACTGCGCGTGCGGGTCCACGAACTTCGCGCGGCGGACGACCTGTTTCGGATGCGGCGCGCCGCGAGGCGACGACGCGCGGCCCGCCGCCGCCGCCGCCGCCGCGGCGGCTCCCCGGCCGGGCCAGTCGACGTCCGAGGGCGCGAACACGCTGCGCGCGCTCCTCTCGAGCATTCCGAGCGCGATGGGGGCGACGACGGGCAAGGGCGCGGGCGCGCCCGCGGCGGTCAAGGCGCCGACGCAAGGCACCGACGGCGACGGGTACGAGGTGTTCGTGAAGTACCTGCCGCACGACTGCGAGGCGCGCGACGTCGCGTCGTTTTTCGAGTCGAAATTCGGCCCGTTAAAGGACGACGTCCGGCTGTTGATAAACCCCGCCACGGGGCAGTGCAAGGGCGCCGGGTTCGTGTCGTTCCAGACCGAGCCCGCGCGAGCCGCCGCGATCGCCGCGGACGGGATAAGGTTTGGCGGAAGGCACCTCTCCATCACCGCGGCCAAGACGGGAACCTACGGCGTGCGCGGCACGGACCAGGCGCACGGGACGCACACGCCGGCGATGTTGAGAGAGACGATCGACGCGCTCGTCGCGCCGAACAGGGACGGGGTGTACGTGGACGGGACGTTCGGGAGAGGCGGGCACTCGCGGGGGATACTCGCCGCGTTGTCGAATCGGGGGAGGCTGCACGCGTTCGACATGGACCCCGAGGTGCGCGACGACGTCCCTTTGGTTTTTTTTTGGTTTTTTTTGGTTTTTTTTTTTCGTCGTCGCCGTCGTCGTCGCGAACGGAGAGATGCGATGATAACACAACCGAGGCCTAAGAAACCTCTCGCGGAGCGGTGCCTAAACAACACCCTGAAGACAAACGAATCACCCATAGAAATTGAGCATCTCTCTCCGGCGACGACGGCGGTTCGGCGGTTCGGCGGCTTGGCTCTCGTCTGGCGCGCTCGTCGTTTTTTTCTCTCGTCGCTGCTCGCGTTGACCTCACCCTCTCTCGACGCGCAACCCGTCCGCCTCACGTCGCAGGCGATCGCGGAAGCGAAGAAACTCGAAGCCGAGGACGCGCGGTTCACGATCCACCACGCCCCGTTCGGATGCATGGACACCGTGCTCAAACCGAAAGGCGTCGTCGTCGCCGGCGTCTTCTTAGACCTCGGGATTTCCTCCCCGCAGTTTGACGACGCGAGCCGCGGATTCCGCCCGGAGCAAGACGGCCCGCTCGACCTCCGGTTCGACGTCACGCGCGGGATCCCGGCGTCGGATTATTTACGCCGCGTGGAGAGAGACGATCTCGCGCGAGTGATCGAGACGTACGGGGAGACCGCGGACGCGACCGCGGCGCGAAGAGTCGCGGACGCCGTCTGTCTCGCGCGAGAGACGGGCGAGGGGGTGCCGTCCACGACCAAGGCGTTCGCGTCGCTCGTCGCGAGGGCGAAAGGGCAGGAGTACCAGGCGATGCACCCGGCGAAGCTGACGTTTCAAGCGCTTCGGATCGAGCTCAATCAGGAGTTTGATGAGATGCGCCGAGGGATGCGCGCGGCGGTGGAGGTCATGGAAGACGGTGGACGGCTCGGCGTGCTCACGGTGCGTTTTTTTTTTTCTCTCGCTCGGCGCTTCCCTTCCCTCCTCCTCCTCCTCCTCCTCCTCCTCCGCCGCCGCCGCCGCGAGTGATGTTAAACCATGTCGTGAAACCACCGGACCACACATCCGGCGGTCGATAATGATCCATCAAACACATGATAGGAAGAGACTGACGCGCGCGCCGCGCGGAGGAAGGAGGCACACATTGCGTCGCGCGCTTCACTCCCCCCCGAAGGACCCCGACCGCCGCCGACTGACGTCCGACCGCCTTCTTCCCGTCGTCTCTCCGCGCGCTCCCCGCCGCCTTCGCAGTGGAAACACAGCGAGTGCGCGATACTCGTGGACTTCTTCCGTCACGTCGAGGAGACGCGACCGGACCTGCCGCTCGCGCGATTCCTCGAGGACAGACACCCGTCCGTCGCCGCCGAGGTCGCGCTCGCCAACTCGGACGGGTGGGCGTTGACCGCGGACGACGCGAAGCGTCCGAGCGAGAAGGAGACGCGCGAGAACAGCCGATCGAGGAGCGCGATTCTTCACGTGTTGCGGAAGCGATGCCGCGCGTCGCGGGTGGTGGACGTCGAGAGGGCGGCGTATCCGCTGCTCGGGTGGGGGAAGCCGCCCGAGGCGCCGCCGCCGCCGCCGGTGACGTTCGCGTACGCGGACGCGAACGTCACCCCGGGGAAGGACAAGAAGGACAAGAAGGAGAAGAAGGACAAGAAGGAGAAGAAACGCGGCTCGAAGTGGGCGGAGGCGTGAGACGCGGGACAGCGGTGTCGCGCTGTAGCGGCGCGTGATTTAACGCACGGTAGACTAACGCATCGTCGCTCACTTCTTCATCAACCCCGGCGCGTCCAGCGGCCCGTTGCACGGCCGTCCCACGAGCGGCCCGAGCACCGGGACCGCGTCGATGTACACCCCCGTCGCGATGACCTTCTCTTCGCTCTCGATCGCGACGACGCCCTCCTTGTCGCGGCTCTTCCTGAACGCGTCCCACTTCGCGTAGTGCGGCGTCTCCTTGTGCTTCGTCACCGCGGCCTCGTTCTTGTACACCTCGTAGAACATGAACTCCCTCTCGCCCTCCAGCGCGGAGACGTGGAAGCACACGCAGCCGGGCTCCTTCCTGCTCTCGAGCGCGTCCTCGCGCATGACGCGCAGAAACTCCGCGACGCGTCCCCACGCGACCTTGACCTTGACCGTGATCACGATCTCGCCCTTCAGGCCGTGATGCTTGAACGGGAGCGACATCGCGACGGCGGCGGCGGCGGCGACGACGACGACGACGACGGCGACGGCGACGACGTGCTGCGCCGGGTGGTGTGACGACGGCGCGGCCGCGGTGCGTTTCAAACGGTCTTGAGCTTGAGGCCTCGGCGCAAGCGCGTGATGACTCAGATCTCCCCTCGAAAAGTCGCGCGCGTCCGTTCATTGACGGCGGCGGCGAGAGGGAATCGACGCGCGCGCGCGCACGCGGAGGAGCGCCCTCGAGGCTCGCGCGTCATGAGCGGTCGCGGCGCGTCGCGGCGGGACAGCCTCAAGTCGCGGATCGCGTCGCAGCAGCAGAAACGACGGTGCGCGCGCGCTTCGTTCGCCGCGTCGTCGATCGCGAATCGCTCGCGCTTTTTCCCTCTCTCGTCCGCCTCGCGTCCACGAACGACCACCATCGCGCTCCTCGATCTGACGCCCCAACCCTCCCCCCCACCTCCGCAGAGACGCGGCGAGGCAGCGCCAGAAAGACGCGCGAAGGGACTTCACGAACTACGCGCGATCGCTCGCGTTCGGCGACCACGACGGCGGCGGAGACGACGGCGACGGCGGCGAACGCGACGCCTCGTCGTCGTTCGCGGAGCGAGACGAGATCGACGCGCTGAACGCCGCGGAGGGGATCTGCGCGAGCCGCGGGGCGGGCTCGCAGAGCTCGCTCGCGAGCGCGGACGCGGACGCGCTGTTCCGCGTCGACAGCGCGCCCGCGACCGCGGCGGCGATGGAGGACGCGGAGGCGCGCGGGCGAGGCGCGACGGCGGAGGAGGCGACGGACGATGGCCACGGCCGGCGGCGGAAACAGCGGCATCGTCGCTCGTCCTCGGCGCCCGGAAAGTGGAGCGATCGCGAGCCCTCCAGAGGGACATCGTTCGGGGAGACGCAGTTCATGCTCCCGGAGTGGATGATCGACGTGCCCCCGGACCTCGCGTCCGGGTGGTTCGCGATCCCGAGGCCGGAGGGCCGGCGGTGCCTCGTCGTGTCGTCGCGCGGCGGCGTCGTCAGCCGGCTCCGGTCGGGGCGGCCGCTGCACCGATTTAAATCAGCGCTCCCCGGCGGCAGCGACGCGACGCGCCACGGCCCGGACGCGTTCTGCATCCTGGACTGCGTCTTCCACGAGCGCGATCAGACGTACTACGTCTTAGACTGCCTCGCGTGGAACAGCGTGTCGCTGTACGACTGCGCGGCGGAGATGCGCGTGGCGTGGGTGCGTGGCAAGCTCGGCGACGCGGAGACTGCAGAGTGCGACGCCGCGCGCGGGGGCGCCTCGTATGGGCAAACACCCTCGCCGCAGAATAAGTACGCGTTCGCGGTCCCGCCGACGCACGACGCGGACGTCGAGGGCCTGCGCGCCGCGTACGAGGGCGCGGTGCCGTTCGAGAGGGACGGGATCTTGTTCCTCGCGAAGGATGGGAACTACGCCATCGGCGCGTCGCCGCTCGCGTTGCAGTGGAAGGACGCGAGGTGTTCGAAGCACGTGCTCGAGAAGGTGGACGGCGACGACGGCGCGGACGAGACGCAGCGCGTCGTGCTGTGCCTGGACGCGTCCACCGGGGACGTGTGCACCGGGGACGTGCCCCCGGTCGCGCTCGCGCGTTTGCCGGAGGAGTACCGCGTCGGCGGCGTCGACGGCGACGCGCACGGGTTGCTGCTTCGATTCGCGATCGGCGAGGGCGGGATCGTCGTCGACGAGAGCGGCGCGATCGCGCGCGTTGACCTCGTGTACGAGGGCCTCGCGAACCAGCGAAGGGCCTCCGGCGCGGACGCGACGACGAAGATTTTGTTTCAGTACTACGCGCGACGGGAGCCGATCACGATCGACGAGATCGCGCGCGTCGCCGAGGGGTCGTCGGGAGACGCGGCGGCACCCTGGGCGGGGGACGGCGGCGGGAGCGGGAGCGAGAGCTCGCTCAGCGCGCCGCGGCCGCCCGCGTCGCCGGGGGCGCTGATGCGACGCAGTCACAGCGTGACGATGGGCGCGGTGAGCCCGCTGAAAGGGACGAACGTCGGCGGCGTGAGAGTAGAAGACATCGCGATGGACGAGTGACGAGCGATCCAGTCGCGACGAAATTAGAAATAAGAATAAGTCATCTAGAAGTACTTTCGTAAAACATAAACGACCGCTAAGACGGGGACGCGTTCACTTGTCCTTCTTCGTCTCCGCGACGTCGCCCTCCTCCTCCTTCTTCTCTTCGTCGTTCTCGTCCTTCTCGTACGCGCGCCCGAACTCGTTCACGCGCTTCTTGTCCACCGGATACAACCACCTCTGATACAGGTACACGAAGAAAACGACGTCGTCGCGTAAACACGCGAGCCGATGAATCGTCGGCATCGCGATCGCGAACGCGAAGACGTCGTCGATGAACGTGTTGAACGCCTTGTACGTGAACGCCTTCCACGGCAGGTGCGCGACGGACTTTAATCGGTAGTTGACGTACAACTGCGGCGTCATCGCGATGAACCCGAACATGTACACGCCGTTGGCGAGCGTCCGCAGCGCCCACGACCGCCAGCTCCGTTGCGGGTGATTCAACAGCGAGTACGCTCCGTACGCGGCGACGACGGGGTACAGGGTCAGGGATAATACGAACATCGCGCGCTTATCGTACGACTCGACGTCTTTTTGCATCTGCGTCTTCGGCGCCGGCGGGTCGCCGACGCCGAACAGTCGGTGTAACGTCCCGTCTCGCGCCAGGAATTTCGACACCTTCCACGCCTCGATGGCGACGCCGACGCCCATCTCGACGAGGATGATCGTGCTCGCCTGACCGGTGTCCGCGAGGTTCAGAAAGATGATCAGCGTGCACACGAACGAGCTCCACTGCGATCGCACGCTCAGGCCTTCCAGGTTACTCTTTTGTTTCCAGAAGCCGACGTCGGATTTAAACGCGAGAAACGCGAACCACGAGTGCAACGCCGACACGAGAAACATCATCATCATATACTTCCAGTCCGTCGCCGTGAACATCTCTATCACCTCGTCTACGTCGCCGCGCGTCATCCCGAACGATGTGATCATCGTCTCCGTCGCCGCCGCGACCTGGCGCCACAGGCGATACACGCCGACGCGGCACGGATGCATCGTCACCGTCATCGTCGGATCCGCGCGAGACGCGTTCGCGTCCAACGGGACGTACTCGCGCCGCGGGATCGTGACGTCGTCCACTTGCATCGGCTGCCGGTACGCCGCGGCGTACCCGCGATACTGCGGCGACTGCGTGAACTCGAGGTTCATGTCCCCGGGGATCTGGTCGACGGGGAACGCGCGCGGAGACTTGAGCGTGAAAATCGTCAGACGCGGGCGCAGATGCGTCGTCGGCGTCCGCGGCGTCGGTTTCGTCGTCGTCGTCGATTCCTCCGTCTTCGCGCCGCCGCCGCCGCCGCCGCCGCCGCCGAGCAGCATCGCGCCGTCCGCGCGATCGTATACGAGATGTTTCGTCAGCGACGCGGTCGCCACGCTGAGCGGCCCGCCAGTCGGCGCGCGTCGACGCCGCTTCCTCTCGTTTTCGCGTTCTCGCGCCGCCTCCGCGACGGCAAAGTCCGCGTCGCTCTCGCCCTTCTTCCTCTTCCTCGCGAACGTCCTCCCTTGATCGGGGTACATCATCACGTGCGCGTACATCGTCCCGTTCGCGCGCGTCCCGAACGCCTTCGCCGGGAGCGTTACGTTTACGCGCACCGCGTCCTCGACGCGCGCGCCGAGACGTTTGCCCACCAGGATCGCGACCGGATCGCCGCCGTCCTCGTCCTCCGCGCCGGCGCCGCTTCCTCCTCCCTCTCCCTCTCCATCTCCATCCTCCTCCTCGTTCGCCGCGACGCGCGCGACGTTACCCTCCGCGTCGACGACGCGCGGGGCGTGCACGTCTCTCATGAACGCCTTGGACTTCCACGTGGAGTGCGGCGACGCGTAGACGTAGAGGTCGTACGTCTCGTTCGCGCCGATCGTCGGTTCCACGCACGACGACCTCGGCGCGTCCTCCGGGCACGGCGCCGGGAAGAACAGGACGTGGAGGTGCTTCGCGAGGACGGCGAAGTAGAGCGCGATCAGCGCGTGGACGACGCGGCCGGCGGTGAGGAACGACGCCATCGCGGCCGCGGACGCGCGGCGCGCAGAGATCTGATATTGAGCTGCTGCTGCGTCGTCTCCTCCGACGCGAACGCCCGCCAGGAAGTCGGCACTGTCACAGTCACAGATGGCGACGCGCGGGGCGACCCCGACCGCGGGGTTCCGCGCGTACGCCAAGCCGCGCGGCGGCAGGCCCGTCGCGAGGCGACCCGGCGTCCGCGTCGCGCTCCTCGCCGGTCTGGCCGCGGTCCTGACGCTGGCGCTCGCGTGGGCGGCGTTCGGACGCGGCGGAGACGACGGATCGCGCGTCGTTCGAATCTCGTCGCGCGACGCCGCGGGCGAGGGGGGGGGCGCGTCGACGAGGGCCGCGCGGATCGCGGACGCCGCGAGCGCGGCCACGGCGTCGTTCGTGCCGTTCAAGCGCGCGAAGAAGCGCGCGGGGGGCGCCGCGCCCGGCGCGGGACGCGCGGGACGCGCGGGGGCGATCGACGCGAGCGGCGCGGCGACGAACGCGACGGACGCGGTCGCGAGGCACTTTAGCAGGGATACGCCGCATCGCTTCACCGCGGAAGACGCGGCGGCGGCGAGGAAGAGAAAAGAGGAGCACGCGGGGGGGACGAAGGAATACGACGCGGCCGCGCCGGAGGAGGAGGAGAACGCGGCGGAGACGACGACGACGACGACGACGACGACGACGCGCGCGGCGGAAGACGAGGCGACGACGACGACGACGACGACGGCGACGACTACGGACGCGCCGCCGCCGCCGCCGCCGCCGCCGCCGTCACCGCAGTCCCCCTCCCGCCCGCCGCCGCGGTCGCGCCATCGACCACGGGACGCGTCTTCGAACTCCGTGGGGTTCCTCCTCCAGATGGCGCGCGAGCCGAAAGCGTCGCTGGAGATCGTCAAAGCGACGAGGGAGCGGTACCCGAGCGCGCCGATCCGCGTGGTCAGCGACGCCGGATACGATTGCTCACGGATGTGCGAGATCTACGCGTGCAACTTTACGCTGGATCCGACCGCGAGCGGGTACGGCGGCAAGGGCGACGTCATGGTGTGGCTTCAGCGCCTCGCCGTCGCCGCGGAGGCGATGAACACGACGTGGATGGTGTACCTGGAGGACGACGTGTCGTGGAACGCGCCGGGTCCCGGAGGGATACGTCGGTGGCCTCGCGACGGCGTCGACGCCGGCGGCGTGGACGACCGCGGATGGGGCACGCCGATGACGCCCGCGCTGTCGCGCGAGCTCGCGAAGCGCGCGGGCGGGAAGAGGCCCCGCGAGCACTACGGCCTGTGCGGCGGGAGCGTGTTGCGCGTCGACGCGTTGCTCCGCGCCGTCGGCGCGACGACGCGCGAGGATTTGAAAACTTTTCAGGCGCGTTCACCTCACACTGGTCCCCATACGACCGCGTCGGCGTGGTGAACGCCGATCCTTAAGGACTTTGCCCGGCGATTCTCTCCGCCCACACCTCGCTTTCAATCCCCGCCCTCGATGCCTTTCAACTCCACCTGACGCCTATGAACTCCACCCCCACTTCGCATTGTATGGAACGACCCTCAAGGCGCTGGACGCGAAGGCGAAGTGGAACGACCTCGCGCTCGCGGCGACGCTCGCGGCGTCGGGGTACGCGTACGAGCCGTGGAGCGAGGTGAGGGAGAAGGGAGTCCCGAAGCACGCGACCGCGCTGACGCACGACGACAAGCGGTGGTACGGGAAGTCGTTGGAGGGGGCGGAGGAGGAAAAGATGTGCGCGCCGCCGGCGGGGTGACGCGGTACGTGTAGTGTGTAGCCCTGCGTTTAACGCGTTTACTTATTGCGATTATTACTACTTATCGCGCTCGCGTATTCCTCGCGCGCGCGTATTCGGCGTTCGAACTCGAGCCTCACCTCCGCGTCCCCGAGCGCGAACGCGCGCTCGACGCAATCGTTCGCGAACAAGCCCGACGCGCGTAACAACTTGAGGGACTCGTGCGACATCCCCGGCGTGCTCCACGCCGGAGATAAGTACATGTCGCCGCCGCCAGAGGCGACCGCGCGTTTCTTGCGTCGGTGGCCCTTGCGCCCCGTGTTGAGCGTCCCCGAGCCCGCCCTACTCTTCGAGCCCTTCGGTCGTCCGCGTTTTTTCCCGCCATCGATCTCATTTGGAAACGATTGCGTTCGAGCGACGACGAGCGCGAGCGCCGCGTCGCCGCCGCCGTGCGCGCTCGGCATCGCGTCCCGTTCGTAGAGACCGCATCCGCGCGGAAGAATCGCGGTGAGGGGGTGTCGTGGGAACATTCTCGCTGTCGAGGAAGTGCGGAAGTCGTCGATCGACGCGCGCAGGTCTCTGGTCCCTCGCGGCGCGAAGTGCGGCCGCGAAAGTGCCGGCGCGAAATCGTGCCAGTCGCGACGCTTCGTCGTCCGGCGCCCGTTTTGGTCGACTCGTCGCGCGTCGCGCGCGTCACTCGCCGCCGGCGCGACGCGCGCTTCCGCTCGTCCGCGCGCGCGTCGACACGCGCGCGAACGAGCGCGAGTCGCGCGCGCTCGTAGATGCCTCGCGGCGCGGACCGATACCTCGCGCGCGGTTCCGTCGAGGACGATCCGAGAACGCGTCGATCCGAGGATCTGACGACCACGACCGCGACCGCGACCGCGACGCCGCCGCGCATGGGGGCGATGCCGGTCGCGCCGAACCCGTCGCGCGACGTCCCTCCCCTCGAATCCCGCCCGCTCGAGGGGGGCGCGTCCTCGGGAAGCGACGACGAGACGCCGCGCTCGCCCGCGACGCCGCGTCGCGCGCGTCGTCTCGCGTCCGATCGTCAGATTAGCGCTCTCGAAGACGGAAACGGCAACGCGTCGTCGCAAAACGATCCTCCTCCCGCGTCAGGGCCCGGCGGCGACGCGCGCGACGCCGCGGCCACGACATCGCGACGCGCGCGATGCGGCAGCGCCGCGAGCGTGGACTCCGTGATCTCCTCCGTCGGCAGCGTCGGCAGCGGCTTCACGACGGAGGACGAATGGACAGGCGGCGGCCTGTTCCCGGGCGCGCCGGGACTCGGCGGCGGGCTCAGGTGCGTTCTATACACTGGTCCCCATACGACCGCGTTCGCGTGGTGAACGCCGATCCTTAAGGACGTTTCCCGGCGTGACTCTGCGCCCAGCCCCCGCTTTCAGTCCCCGCCCGCGACGCCTTTCAACTCCACCTGACGCCTTTGAACTCCACCCCGACATTCGCTTGTATAGAATGGCCCTCAATGACGCCGACCGCCGCCGAAAAAAGTCCAGACGCGCGACGCGCGCCAGGGACTCTGGCTTCCGCGGCGCGTCCGCGAAGCGCGTCGTGCTCCTCGACAAACCGCGCGAGATGGAACGCTCGCGGTTCGCGTTCGCGAAGGAGATCTTCCGATTAAAGGACACGATCGTCCCGCGGGTGGTCCCGCAAGTCATCGCCGCCGCGCTCGTCGGGTTGGTCGCGAACGTCGTGAAAATTCGTCAGTGCGGGGAAGACATCACGGACGACACGGAGTGCGACGTGACGTTTAACCTGGACGGGCACCTCGGCGTGTCCGTCGTGTTGTCGTTTCTCCTCGTCTTCCGCGCGGACCTCGCGTACGAGAGGTACTACCAGGGCAAAGAGAATCTCGGGCGCGTGCACAGCGGGTTGAGAAACTTGAACGTCGCCGCGGCGACGTTTTTGCGACCGATGGCGACGACGACGACGACGACGACGATGAGCGACGCCGCGGACGCGGCGCTCGCGGCGGCGAAGATGGCGAAAGATCGCATGGAGCTGTTCCGACTCACGAACCTGCTCTACGCGTTCCTCCGGCAAGCGGTGCGAGGACAGCGGCACGGGTACAGCGACGTCGGCCCCGTCACGGACGAGGAGCTCGTGACGCGCGACCGCGGAGGCAAGCCGAGGGTGCCGGACATCGTGAAAGACCGCGACGAGCTCGAGGAGTTTAAACTTCTGGAACCGTGGAACCGCCCGAACGTGTGCGTTTCTAAGATCACGTCCATCATCGAGCACCACAGACGCGCGGGGAACCTCGGCGAGCGCGCGTGTTTAGACGCGTTTCGCGACTGCCAAACGGTGCTGGACGCGTTAAAGTCCGCGGAGCGCATCGTCACGACGCCGATTCCGTACCAGTACTTGCACATGCTCAACATCCTGCTATTTTTCTTCGTATTCAGCGTCCCGTTCGTGTTCACCGCGAACTTCAAGTGGGTCACGCCGTTGCCCGCGGCCGTCGTCGCGCTGTCGTTTTACGGCGTCAACGAGATCGGCCGTTGCATGGAGGATCCGTTCAGCTGGGACGAGCCGTGCCACGACTTGAGCGGCATCGGGTGGCGCATCTACCGCGAGAACCTGCAGATTCACGAGCGCGCGGACGACGTGGAGAGAGACGCGATGAAGCTAGATGCCGCGGAGAGGCTCGCCGGGGAGAAGACGAACGGCGGCGACGGCGAGGCACCCGACGGCGACCGGCGAGAAATGGCGACGAGAGCCCTCCGCCGCGCCGTCGCCGCCGCGCCCCTCGCGGATTCGAAATCACAGGCTGCGGCGCTCGAGGAAGCGTGCGCGCTCGAGGCGCTCGCGCTCGAGGACGGCGACGTCCCGCCTCTGTCCGGCGCCCCCGGGTCGCCGGCGCCGAAGCCCAGCCCCGGCGGCGTCCCGCGCAGCGCGTTGCGTCGCCGCGCGTCGAGCGCGGCGTCCGTGAGCGGCCCGCCGTCCGCCGCCGCCGCCGCGGCGAGAGCGCGCGCGGCACGGCTCGACGAAGCCGCGAACGGCTCGCCGAAGCCGTCGACGGGCGGACGCCGCGGCGAACGCGGCGGCGGCGACGATGAGCGCGGCGGCGACGACGACGACGACGACGACGACGCGATGACGTTGGACCCGCACATGCTCCCGATGGAGCTCAGCGCGCACTGGACCGGTTTTTTCAGCGAGATTTTCACGTGGCGGAACACCGTGATGCCGTCGCTGCTGCCGCAGATCTGCGTCGCGGTGATCCTCGGTCTGTTCGCGAACTGGCTGAAAGGGTTCTACTGCGACCCGAGCGTCGTCGCCGCGGCGGAGTGCGAGACCACGTTCGACATCACCGGGCATCAAGTCGTCTCCGTGTCGCTCGGGTTCCTACTCGTGTTTCGCACGGACTGGGCGTACGATCGGTACTACGAAGGGAAGCAGTCGTTAGGTCACCTGTACTCCGGGCTGCGGAACCTGAACGTGTGCTTCGTGAACTACCTGCGCGCGAACAAGCCGGGGGAGAAGCCCGCGAGCGAGCTCGACGGCGCGCTCAGAGGCGTCGGGCGGACCGGCGACGAGCAAGACGCCGCCGCCGCGCGGAGAATCGAAGAAGACCGCACCGAGCTCCTCCGCCTGACCAACATCCTGTACGCGACGATGCGACACATCCTGCGCGACCTGCGCGTCGGCGGGGAAGACGGCGAGCCGATGACGGACGAGGAGTGCGTGATGTCGGATCCGACCGGGAAGCCGCCTCTGCCGGACCTGCTCAAGCCGGGGGAGGCGAAGACGCTGCTCGCGATGATGCCGTCGAACCGCTGCAACTGGGTCGCGATGCGCGTGCAGATGATCGTCGAGACGCACAGGAGGCTGGGGAACATAAGCGAGCGCGCCGCGTTCGAGATTTACCAGCAGCTCGAGCTGTGCCTCGGAGCGTACAAAGCCATGGAGCGGATCGTCTCCACGCCGATTCCGTTCACGTATCTGCACATGTTGCAGTTCATCCTGTTCTTCTTCGTGTTCAGCGCGCCGTTCGTGTTCGCGACGACGTTCCGATGGATCGCGTGGCTGCCGAGCGCGATCGTCGCGGTCGGGTTCTACGGCATCAACGAGATGGGGAAGCTCATTCAGGATCCGTTCAACTGGCAGCAGCCGTGCCACGACCTCAGCGGCGTCGGGTTGCGGATTTACAGGGAGAACTTGAAGGTGCACGAAAACGCCGCCGCCGCCGCGGCGAAGGACGCCAGCCTCGCTTCGAACGCGAGCGCGCGCGCGGACGGCGCCGCGTTCTTGAAAGTCATGCAGACCGCGCTCGAGCGGCACGACTCCGAGAGCGACATCGCGGCGACATCGCCGGGGAACGCGAACGACGCGAACGCGAACGCAAAGTCGAGGAGCGCGGCGAAGGCGCGCGCGAGGTCGAGAGCCAACTCGGTCACGTCGCAGACGAGCTTCGGAAGCGACGCCGCGCGATCGCGCTCGAGCGCCAAGTCCGTGTTCTTGGCCCTGGATGCGATGCCGTCCGTGAACGCGCACGGCGGCGCGAGCGAGAGCTACGGCGAAGAGCTCGACTCCGGTCCGCTAACGTTTTTTACCGTTTTATTTCGGTACCGCGGCACCGTGCTTCCGAAGATCATGCCGCAGACGTTGTTCGCGGTGTTCGTGTCCGTGCTCGCGCAGGTCGTGAAGATTTACTGGTGCGGCGCGAACATCACGTCGCACAGCGAGTGCCCGCTCGCGTTCAGCGAGACCGCGCACTCGGTCGCGGGAGGGATCATCGGCTTCATGCTCGTGTTTCGAACGTCCATCTCGTACTACCGGTTCTACGAAGGGAAGAAATACCTCGGAAACCTGTACGACTCGGTACGGAACGCGAACATCGGGTTCAACGCGTTCATGCGCAGCAGCGAGGACGAGCACGTCCACGCCGGGTTCTCACATTCCCTGAATCGCGACAGGGTCGAGCTCAGGCGGTTATCGTCCGTTTTGTACGCGTTCATTCGTCAGGCGGTGCGAGAACACCGACACGGGTATCCGACGCGTTGCGACGTCGCGGCGACGGACGCGTCGCTCGTGGACGACGACCTGTTCGGTCGTCCGTCGCTCGGCGTCCTCCTCACGGACGCGGAGCGCGCGGAGTTCAAAGCGCTCGACTTTAACAACCGCGCGAACATGGTCGTGTGGAAGATGCAGTCGATCGTGGAGCACCACAGGCGGTTAGGGCACGTCTCCGACCGCGGCGCGTTCGACATCTACCACGACCTCGAAGGTTGCCTCGAGGCGTACAAGCACATGGAGCGCATCGTGTCCACGAAGATGCCGTTCCAGTACCTGCACATGGTGAACTTTCTGCTGTTCATCTTCGTCTTCAGCGCGCCGTTCGTGTTCACGACCGGGTTCAAGTGGCTCTCGCCGATCCCGTCGTGCATCGTCGCGATTTCGTTTTACGGCGTCGCGGAGGTGGCGCGATCGATCGAGGACCCGTACTCGTGGGTGAAACCGTGCCACGACCTGACCGGCGTGGGGTGGCGTCTGTACGCGGAGTCGCTGCAGCTGCACGAGGCGTCCGTCGTGGACGTGGACGCGGCGATCGCGAACGACGGCGGGGGCGCGTTCGAATGCGAAACCCCCGCGGCGGCGGCGGCGGCGGCGGCGGCGGCGGACGCGTCAGTCGTGTACGTCGGCGTGGACGCGACCGGCGGCGCGAAGAGCGCCGGGGGCGCGAAGCGAGTCTCCCCCGGCGGCGTGCGTCGCAGCGTCGCGCACGGCGCCGTGGACGTCGAGCTGCTCGCGCACGCTCCGACGGTGGAGCCGTCCGCGGAAGCGATCGAGGTCGCGAAAGCGCGAGCCGCGGCGGCGGCAAAGGCTGCTCAGGAGCCGCCGCCGCCACCGCGGGCGCCCGCGACCGCGACCGCCGCCGCGGCCGGCACCCTCTCCGGCGGCGTCCCCTTGACGCACACGCCTCTCCCGACGCCGGAGCTGTCCTCGCACGCGCTCGGCTTCATCTTCGACATCTTCCGGTTCAAGCACACGATTCACCGCGAAGTCGTCCCGCAAGTCGCGCTCGCGTTCGTCATCGGCTGGGCCGCGCAGATCGCGAAGCTGATCCGGTGCGGCGGGCACGTCCAAGAGGCGTACGAGTGCCCGGTCACGTTCGAGCCGCACGCGCACGCGGTCGTGGGGTCCGTCCTCGCGTTCATGATCGTGTACCGGTTTAAGTTCGCGTACGATCGGTACTACGAGGCCAAGAGCGCGATGGGCGAGTTACACTGCGGGTTGCGGAATTTCAACATCGGCGTGTGCGCGTTTTTACGCGACGCGCGCGAGGGCGAGCCCGGGTACGACGGCGCAGACGGCGCGGTCGCGAGCGCGCGCGCGGCGCTGCTGCTGAACGAGCGCACGGAGCTTCTGCGTCTGAGCGGTTTGCTCTTCGGGTTCCTCCGGCACATGCTTCGCGAGCAACGTTTAGGGTACCCGGACGATACCAAGCCGGGGGATAAGCAACTGCTCATGGAGGACCGTTACGGCGCGCCGTCGCTCGGGTCGCTGCTCAAAGGCGCGAGCGAGGCGAACGAGTACAGCGAGGCGCCGTTTCAGAACCGCCCGAACATGGTCGTGACGCGGATACAGGCCATCGTCGAGCACCACCGTCGGTTGGGGCACATCTGTGAACGCGGCGCGTTCGACTTGTACAGCGAGTGCCAGCTCGTGATGTCGTCCTTGAAAGCGTGCGAGCGCGTTGTGACGACGCCGATACCGTTCCAGTACGTCCAGATTTGCTCGTTCGTGACGTTTCTGTTCACGTACAGCGCGCCGTTCATATTCACGGTGAGTTATCAGTACATCTCGTTTTTCCCGTCGTGCCTCCTCGCGATGGCGTTTTACGGGATCAACTCCATCGGCGAAGTCATCGAGCGGCCGTTCAACTGGACGGAGCCGAACCACGACATCGCCGGCGTCGGGTTGCGGGTCTGGCGCGAGTGCGTGCAGATCCACGAGCGGTGCGCGGAGAAGGTCGTGCGAGACGCGACGACTCGCGACGACGACGACGACGACGACGACGACGACGACGACGACGACGACGACGGCGGCGACGACGGCGGCGGCGGCGGCGAGGCTTCGCGCGCCGCGCGCGCTCTGCGCGACCTCGCGCATCGCGCGTCGCTGAAACCCGACCACGAGTCGCTTCTGAGACAGCACGCGGAGATTCAGCGGACGTTCCGCGACCGCCGCCAGTCCGCGATCGACGTGTCCAAGGGCATACGGTCGCTGGAGTATCCGCGTCACCCGTTGGCGTTCATCACCGGCTTGTTCTCGATTCGGCACAACGTGCTGAAGAAGGTTGCCCCGCAGATTATGTTGTCCGCGTCGGTGGGTTTATTCGCGAACGCGGCCAAGTCGTACCTGTGCGGGGACGACGTGAAGCTATCCTCCGAGTGCATGGTCACGTTCAACACGGAAGCGCACGCGATATGCGGCGCGATCATCGGGTTCCTTCTCGTGTTTTGCGCGCAGATTTCGTACGTGAAATTTTACGAGGCGAAAACCGCCGTCGGGGAGGTGTACCACGGGATACGGAACATGAACATCGCCTTCGCAGCCTTCTTGCGCGCGCCCGCGCCCGGAGAGCCCGGTCACGACGACGCGACGCCGCGCGACCAAACGACGCGCGACGTCCTCCGCGCGGATCAGATCGAACTCCGCCGCCTGACCAACGTCCTCTTCGCGTTCGTCCGCCAAGCCCTGCGCGAGCACCGCCACGGGTACTCGCACCACGCGTCCGAGCGTCGCCACCGCGCGCCGACGCCGATCGCGGACCTCCTCGCGAGCGACGAGCGCGACGACCGGTCGCGCGGCGCGGGCGCGGGCGCCGGTCGCGCGCGGAGCTGCGTCCACCTCGGCGGCGCCGTCGCCGGCCCGGTGTCCGACGCCGACCTCCTCCGGGAGGACGCGTGCGGCGACCCGACGCTCGCGCTGCTGCTCACGGCGGACGAGCGCGCGAGGTACGCGAAGGTGGACCGCGCGAACCGGTTCAACGTCGTCGTCGCGGACGTGCAGAGGCTCGTGGAGAGGCGGCGACGCGCGGGGGATGTGTACGAGAAAGCCGCGTTCGACGTCTACAAATCCTGCGACTTCGTCCTCGCCGCGTACAAGTCCTGCGAGCGGATCATATCCACGCCGATACCGTATCAGTACGTGCACATGGTGAACCTCGTGTTGTTCGTGTTCGTGTTCAGCGCGCCGTTCACGTTCACGGCGACATTTAAGTGGCTCACGCCCGTTCCGGCGGCGATCCTCGCGCTCGGGTTTTACGGGATCTGGGAGGTGGGCAAGACGATGATGGACCCGTTCGACTGGCACCAGCCGTCGATCGATCTGACCGGCGAGGGCAGGAGGATCGCGAACGAGGCGCAGAGGATCACGGAGGCGGGCGCGCGGCGGTATTCGCTGTTCTCGCCGAGGAAGAAGTGATCCGTCTTCTCGCGCACGGAGATGACGTTGAAAGCGGTCGAACAGCTTTTTACCGTTCAAAAGAGTGTTACCCATGTTTCAAATATCGCAAATACCTTCTACTTTCCTCGCGTTCATCGCACCTGCCTTTCAAAACAGAGTGGTGTTACAAAAATCCCACGCCAAACATCGACCGAGGCCCGACTCTTCGTAAGGTTACGATCGTCGGGGACGCGAAGGCGCGCGCCGCGCACAACCCGCGGCGCTCTCGGAGGGATGCCACCTCCGATGACGCCGCCGCCGCCGCGATCGAGGGCGACGATGACGAGCGCGCTCGCGATCGCGATCGTTCTCGTGTGCGGCACCGTCGCGACGCTGACGGCGTCGCCCGACGCGCGCGCGCATGTCCCGCGGCCGTTCGTGGGGGGTGAATCGCGTGGGGGGGCGAAATTATTGTCGGCGGAAAGGTCCGCGTCCCCCGCGCTCGGCGGCTTCGTCTCGGACGTCGTCGGCACGGTCACGGGCGAGACGGACACGGAGACGACGTCGCGCAAGAATTTGGAGACGCTAAACGTGGACGTCTACTTGGACGCCGCGGAGAGCAACTCGCTGCAGCTCGTCGTCGGGGATCTGCGCGATATGATGAACGCGGACCTCGGCCCGATCAAGTGGTCGTTCCTCGGCAACAACAACGGCGGCGCGCACTCCCTGGAGCAGGTCGTCAACGTCGACTACCTCCCCGCGAACTATCACGCGAGCGCGTACGCGTGCGCGATCGGCGCGGACGGCGCGACGCATCAGTCGTGCCCCGCGAACGCCGCGTTCTCGTGCGCGCCGAGCGCGTTCGGGTCGATGACCTCCGGGGTCGCGACGTCGACCGCGGCCGCCGCCGCCTCCTTGGGCGCGTCCTCCCTCGGCGCGGAGGAGCGCGAGGGCGACGAAGACGCGTTCGCGAGCGTCCTCGCGCACGTCGGGTTCGCGCCGAAAGAGATCGAGGCGCTGACGACGACGCGTCGATCGTCGTCCTCCGTCGGGGGGCGTTCGAGGTTGAAGACGACCGAATCTACCAAAAAACCCGAAACCGAAACCGCGGCGACGGGCCTGTCCCCCGACGCCGTCGCGGCGATCCACGAGAGACTCGCGAGGATGAGGACGACGTCGGTGGCGGCGACCGCCCACGAAGGCGTCGACCCCCCTGCGCCGGCGACGTCGTCGACCGCCGTCGACCCCGCCGAGATCGCGAAGGTCCGCGAGAAGCTCGACGGCGCGCTGGACACGGTGAACGCGCAGCCGTTCAGCGGCAAGACGGGCTCCTATCGCGTCCTCGCGCGCACGCTCGGCATCATGGCGGGCGACCCCCGCGTCGTGGAGGGCGCCGATAGCCCGATCGCGTCCGTTCGCGAGATGCTCGCCGCCGCCGCGAAGGCGCCGACGACGACCGAGAAGGTTCCCGACGTTAACGCGCCGACGAAGGAGACGAACGCTGCGGCGCGGGCCCCGACGACGGAGACGACGAAGGGCCTGGACGCGAACGCCGTCGCGAACATCCACGAAAAACTAAAACGCGAAGCCGACGTGGCGAAGGCTCGCGAGGACGCCGCGCCGAAGCCGCCGACGGAGGTGGATGCGCCGCCGACGGAAGACAAGATCGCGGCGATCCACGCCAAGCTCGAACGCGTCCGCGCCTCGCGCGACGCCGCGGACGACGACCTCGCACGCCACGACGACGCCTCGCGCGACGCCGCCGTCGAGCGTTCGAAGCCTTCGAAGCCGAAGAGCCCCGCGGAGGCGCGCGTCGAGGCGCTCGGACCGGGAGAGATCAAGTCCACGCACGATAAGCTCCGGGATGAGGCGGCGAACGCGCTTATCCACGCGGTGGACGACTTCACCGCGGAGCAGCGGGACGAACGCGACGCGGAGGCGAGAGCGCCGCCGGGCGCGACCGCGGCGGCGGAGGCGAAGCGCGCGGCGGAGCACGCGGAGGCGGTGTCTAAAATCTTGAACCACCTTCTGGACAGCGTGGAGACGTACTTTACCCCCGCGCAGGTCGCAGAGATTCGCGGGAGGATCGAGATCGCGACGAGCCTCACCGCGGAGAAGGTTGCGGAGATTCGAGCGATCATCGCTGCGGACGCGAAGAACGCGACGACGCACGACGCGGGCGGGCGCGCGTCAGAGGTTCAGATGCGGCGCATCCACGACGCGTTCGCGGGCACGGACGAACCCCACGACCGCGGCCAGACGCCGACGACGCCCGGGGCGCACCACGCCTGGGAGAAAGCCGCGTCGAAGGTGAATCTGACGAGCGACCAGATCGCGGGGATCCACGGACACATCGCGGAGAAGGAGGCGGAGAAGAAGAAGGCGGCGGAGGTGGAAGAAGCCGCACCCGCGGAGGAGTCCACGAGCGAGACGTTATCGAAGATGAGCGCCGAGGACATCGCGAAGATGCACGAGGACGTCGCGAAGGCGGTGTCCTCGGGGAAGGACGCCCCGGTGTCGTCCGCCGCGGTCAAAAATATCCACGAGTTGATCGCCAATAAAACGCAGAGCGTCGCCGCCAATAAAACGCAGAGCGTCGCCGCCCCGGCGGTCGCCTCCGTCGTTCGCGAGCCGACCGACGAGGAACTGAACGACGTCCACGAGTCCGTGGCTTCCGAGGCGAACGTCTCTGAGGACCTCGTCAAAGAGATTCACGAGAAGATCGAAGCGCACGTGGAAGCGATCGGGCCCGGAAAGAAAATCACCCCCGTCGAGCTCACTCCCGAGGAGGTCAAAGCCGTGCACGACGAGCACTGGGAGGAGGGCGCGAGGAAGCATAACGTGTCCGATGAGACGATCGAGAAGATGCGGCAGATCATCGACTGGAAAGAGCCGACCACGCTGACCGGTTTGAGGACCCCGGACAAGCGTCTCGAGGTTCGTCACCCCGCCGGAGCCCCGGACTGCTTCGCCGAGATTCACGGCGACGAAGAGGCCGCCGGGTGCTCCGCGGACGTCCTCCCGGACTGGAACAGCGCGCAGACGGTCGAGATCCTTCACGAATTCGGGAAGAGGTTGGAGGAGTGCTATCGCATCGACGCCAACGGCTCGGACGTGGAGGTGCCGTGCCCGAGCAGATTCCACGACTTGGCGGACTCGCTCTTGGCGTCGAACATCGAGTCGAGCGGCGCGCATTTCGAAGAGTTCAAGCGAGGCGTGCACGAGTTATTCGGACCCGGCGGCGGAACCGGCGGCGACGACGGCCAAGGCCCGGGCGGCGACGACGGCCCAGGCCCGGGCGGCGGCGGCCCGAGCCCTGGCCCGGAGCCGTCGCGTAAACCCATCGCCGAGCGCATGGCGGAGAAACTAAAACTCTCCCCGGAGGAACGGAAAAAGCAGATGCTCGAGAAGCTCCAGGCTGTCGTGACGAAGGTGCAGTCCGTGGTGGCCGCGAAAACTATCGCGGAGGTTGCGCCCGGCGCGCCCGCGATATCCGCGGAGGAGCAAGGGAAGATCGACGAAAGTCTCGCGAGGCTTCAAAAACAGTGGGAGGAGGCGATCGCGCTTCGCGAAGCCGCGGAGGCGGCGCGAGCCAAGGTGGAAGCGGAGAGAGAGGCGATGAAAGCGCGCGTCAAAGCCAAGGCGGAGACCGCGGGCAAGCCCCCCGCGGCGGTGAAGAAGGAAGTCGCGAAAGAGGAGCTCCTATTGGACGCCGCGCTCGCGGGCGTGCCCGTGAAACAGGTGGAGACGCAGCAGACGGCGGCGTCGGAGGACGACGCGTGCGAGAGCACGTTCGCGGCGATGGGGACGAACTCCTCCCTGGGCATCTGCGAGGCGACAACCTCGACGCGGCGACGCTCGCTGCGTCTGCGTCGCGCGCTGCTGCAAGACGCCGTGGACGCGAAGTGGATCGTGACGATTCTCATGTCCGCCGTCGCCGTGCCCGAGACGGAGATCGACGCGGCGCTCGGGAAGCTCGTCGCGTCCGGCGCGATGTTGACCGCGGCCGACACGGACGCGGTGAACTTGATCACGGACCCCGTGTCCGGCGCGATCACCGGGTACACGGACGCCAACGGCGCGGCGCTGACCGCGGAGGAGGCGGCGGAGGTTCTCGAGGACACGTCCGCGGACGTCGCGCTCGCGGCGGCGGCGACGTCGACGGCGGAGTCGTCGAGCGGCGGCGCCGCGGGGACGGAGAGCGCCTGGAAACCGGATCCGGCGACGCCCGCGGCGATGTACGTCCAGTGCGTCTCCGCGTTCTTGCTCAAGCTCGAGCAGTCCGAGTCCGCGGTCGCCAACGCGGCGGTGAACATGACGGCGCGCGTGGCGTCCGTCTCTGGGTTGTGCTGCGACGCCGTCGTGCAGACCAAACGCGCGACGGCGGCGTCGTGCACCACGCTGAGCTCGTGCCTCGACACCGGGCTGGGGTACGTCAAGACGCAGAACAACGCGGACGCGCTGAACGCGATCCGACCGACGTACAAGTTCCAGCCGTGGGCGCTGATCGACGACGTCGCGGTGTGCGACGCGATCGAGTGCGCGAAGGACGTCGGCGAGGCGATCAAGTACAAAATTTGCGAGAGGCGCGCGCCGAAGAACGACGAGCTCGCCGGGTGCGCCGAGTACGACTTCACGTCGTCGCCGTGGTACGCGTCGCTGGCGCTGGTGGTGCTCATGATCGTCGGCGTCCTCGCGGTGTGCTGTTGCGCGCTGTGCTGCTGCTGCCGCGCGCGAGGGTGGTGCTGTTACGGCGCGAGAGAGGGCAAGGGGGGCGACGTCGAAAAGGGAAAGTCGAACGAAGCGACGCCGCTGATGATGCAGCAGTTTCAAAAGTTCATGGCGCAGGCGCCAGCGCAACAGGGGGGTCAGGGTCAGGCGGGGAGGAAGTGGAACCGTCAGGAGTCTACGTCGACCGCCCCGAAGAAGGACGCGGATGACGCGAGTTGGGACATGAGCAAGATGTTCTGACCGACTGGATAGGGGTTGGTTTTTCGGCGTGTAAATTCGATGCCCGACGCGCGGTGAGGCTGTGCATCGCGCGCGAGAAGTACTGTATATGAGCACGAAACGCGACCACCCACCGCGCGACTCGCGCCGCGGCGTCGCGCGCTCTACGACGTCGCGTCGGTCTCGTTCGTCGCGTCCGCGTCGTCCCCGCCCTCGTCCTTTCCGTCGTCCTTTCCGTCATCGTCTTCCTTCTCCTCCTTCTCACTCTTCTCCTCCGCGAGGTATAAGTATTTCTCCCGCAAGTCCGGCGTCCTCCACCGCCGATTATACGCGCTCCACTCCGCGATCCGTCGTCGACTCACCGCGGTAGTCCCCGCGATGTGCGCGCCGTCCACCCCTTGCTCCGTCAACGTCGGCGCCCCCAGGTGCGTGATCCCCTGCGCGTCCACCACGCCCATCCCGTCCACCGCCGTCGCGTTCTTCGTATCGTCCGCCGCGCAGAGCTGCCACGTCAGATCCAGCCCCCAGCCGTGCGAGAGATCGTTCTGGATCATCTCCCACACGCATCGCCACGCGCGTCGAGTGAACACGGGCACCTGAGGGCCATTCCATACAAAAACAGTTCTCCGGTCAGTTGAAAGGGGATGCGATCAAGTGTTGAAACCGGGCGATGGGTGAAAAACTTTTGTATACCATGATCTCGACGTACGCCGCGCACGGCGGCCGCGTCGTCGGATTTCCGTCGTCGTCGACGCACCGATTCCCGTTCCAATCCGCGCCGAGGCGGTGGAACTCGCCGAGCGGCTCGCCGCCGGTGGTCTCGTTCTCGCGGCGCACGACGCGCGTGATGGGCCACGCGCCGTTCCCGGCGACGATCGCGGGCTGGGATATGTGCAGACCGTTCTCGCGCACGATGCGGAGGTACTCTCTCGGGTCGAATTTCGAGTCGCGCGCGTCGATGTCCTCGTCCCACAAGAACACGTGGTCGTACGGCCGCACGACGTCGGGGTGCAAGAACCGCTTGGCGTACCACCACTTGGATTGCTTCGACACGGAGACGTGGACGACGTCGTCGCTCCACGGCAGCGTGCGCCACGCGTCCACCTCGCCGTCGTAGTGGAACAAGATCACGGAGAACGCGTCCGACGCCGGATCTGACGACGACGCCGCGTCCGACGTCGACGCGGAGGAGAGAAACGTCCGAACGAGCGCGTCGACGACGTCTTTCTGCTTGACGCCCACGGTGAGCGCGAGGAGATTACGCGCTATCGGCGCGTCGTCCGCGGGAGAGCCCTCCAGCCTCCTGGGACGCAGGTCCGTCGTCCGCGCGCGAATCCGCGGCGGGATGTTCCGAGCCGGGTCGTCCGCGCCCGCCGCCGCGCACAGCGGCGCGAGCGTCTCCGCGTCGCACGTCTGATGGTCGAGGGTCCGCGCGAGGCGACGCGACGTCGGGGGCGCGTCAGTCGGCCGGCGTCGTGAGGCGTCGCGGTCGTGGATTGAAGCCGAGCGACGCGACGGGCGGAGAGAAACGCGCGCCGCGCCGGGAGAGAAATGTATTAGAAAGTCCACGAGGGACGCGCGCCTGCCGCGTCACGAGCGACGCCACGCGCGCGGCGTCGCGCTCGATCGTCTCCGTCAGCGCCCACAGCGCGCGCTCGCGGTCGCGCGCGACCTCGAGCGCGGCCTCGAGCGCGGCGACGCGCGCGGACGGCGACGGCGCGGACGGCGACGGCGCGAGCGCGTCGCGCGCGAGCGCGAGAAGTCGCGACGACGACGACGACGACGACGACGGCGACGACGGCGGCGACGACGACGACGACGACGCGGTCGCCGCGCTCGCGCGGATCCGCGCGCCGCACAGCGTCGCGATCGTCGCGCCGATCGCGAGCCCGAGGACGAGCGCGAGCGCGCCGCGGCCGCGCGCCGCGGCCGCGCGCGACGACGCGCGGCCTCGAGCGCGCGCGCCGAAGAGAAGCGACGTCCTTCGCTTGTCGTCGCCGTCGTCGTCGTCGTCCGCGAGTCCCGCGAGGTCGTCCCAGCTCTCGAGCCGCGTCGCGACCGTCTCCATGCCGTCGTCGGCGAGGGAGCGATCGAGCGCGATCGAGCGCGGCGGCGGCGCGCGGAAGAGTGCGACGCGTCGCGACGGGGGAGGCGCGCGCCGCGGCGTCGCCGTCGCGCGGCGGCCCCGCGCGCTCCCTCGGAGGAGGCGAGCGGGTCCGTCCGAGATTGGAGCGAGCGGGCGGGCGTTATTTTCTTTTCCTGTCGTCGACGCGACCTGACGCGACCTCCCGACGCGACGTCGCGTCCGCGTCGTCACGCGCGAGCGCGCCGCGCCGGCGCGCGTCGTCGTGTCGTCCGGATGGTCGCGCCGCCTCCCGCGCGCGACGCCGCCGCCGCGGAGGCGTCGACGTCGACCGCGGCGGGCGAGCACCGCGCGCGTCTTCGATGGGCGGTGAACACGACGCGCTGGACGCCGCGCGACGACCACGACGGCGACGAGTTTCGATTCCTCCTCGACCTCCTCCCGCCGAACGAGCGCGCGGACGTCGTGAAGATGGTGCACATGGCGGACAAGAAGCGCGCGATCGCGAGCCGCCTGCTTCAGCGCATGGTGTGCCATCGCGTGACGGGGGTCCCGCACGCGGACGTGACGATCAAGCGCACGAAGGGAAGGAAACCGTTCCTCTCCCGCGAGGCGCCCGCGAGAGGGGATGGCGCGACGACGACGAACACGACGACGGTTCCGACGGTTCCGACGATGCCCGACGCGCGGAACTTCAACTTCAACGTCTCGCACGAGGGCGACTTCGTCGTCCTCGCGAGCGAGCCGGACGTCGTCGTCGGCGTCGACGTCGCCGCGCCCGGGCAGGCGCGGAGGCGCGGGAAGGACGGGCGGACGCCCACCGCGGAAGAGATGCTCCGCACGTTTTCCTCCGTCTTTACCGAGAGGGAGAAGGACGCCGTGCGCGCGGGCGGCGCGACGGACGACGAGAGAGAGACGGTGTTCAGACAGCTGTGGAGCCTGAAGGAGGCGCTGGTGAAGGCCATGGGCGTCGGCCTCGCGCTCGATCTGCGAAGGGCGGAGTTCACGATTCATCATCATCATCATCATCATCATCATCATCATCATCATCATCATCATCGGATCTCGGCGACGCTGACGCTCGACGGCGAACCGAAACCGGACTGGCGGTTCATCGTCCAGCCGCTGGGCGCGTCGGTCGGCGGCGGCGGCGGCGGCCCCCCGGGGGTTGGGACGCACTGGGTGACCGTCGCGAGGGGCCCGACGCGCGACGTCGTGGACGCGAACGGAGAGTTTTTGAAGACGCTCGCGAGGATGACGTTCACCGCGGAGGAGTGGGTCGACGCCGTGGACGCGCCGTCGCCGCCGTTCGCGCTGCTGACGATCGGCGACCTCGTCCCGGAGGCGTTGCGGTCGGCGTACGAGGACGCGGGGGGGGAGGTGTTCTGACGGAGGAAGGAAAGGAGGCGCGAGGAGGGCGTGAGAAAGAAAAAAAACTCTGAAAGAAAATAGACTACAGCACCGCATCCGTTCTGTCCTCGCGCGCTCGCGCTCCGTCGCCGTCGCCGTCGCCGTCGCCGTCGTCGATCACCACGTCATCTCTCGGACATCGCCCTTCGCCGCTTCGTCGCCGTCGGATTCGTCACCGCGTCCGCCATCTTCCGAACGACCTTCACGATCATCCGAGACGGGCGCGTCTTCGCGTCGTAAAATTCGTCGTCGTCGTCCTTCGCGGGTCCCGACGCGGTGGGCGTGACGGGCGCCGCGGGGGGCGCGTCGACCGCGACAGCGTCGACAGCGTCGACGTCGCCGCTCTCGCGCGCGTTATCGTCCCCGCTCGGCGACCGTCCGTCCCTCGCGGCGGCGTCCGCGGCGTCCGCGGCGCCCTCCTCCTCGGCGCCGCCGCGCGTCTTTACGTCGACGTCCTCATCAGCGCGGTTGTTCAGGACGAGGTAGTGCGCCACCGACGCGTATCCCTCTTTGATCGCGCGGCGGTACAGCGTTCCGGTCGGCGGCCAGCCCTTCCGCTGCCTGCAGAAGCTGCAGTTGCACAGGTCGCGGCAGGGAGGGCACCGCCACTTCGCCCCCAGCGCGTTCGCTTCGTCCACGTGCTCGCCGTAACGCATCCACAGGCAGTCGCCGCAAAACTGCCCTCGGAGTTCCCCGCACCCGCCGCAGCTCGTGTGCGCGCAGACCGTCTTCTGGCGGCACTGAGGGTCGTTCCATACAAAGCGATGTCGGGGTGGAGTTCATAGGCGTCAGATGGAGTTGAAAGGCGTCGTGGGCGGGCGTTGAAAGGGAGGGATGAGCGGAGAGAATCGCCGGGAAAAGTCCTTAAGGATCGGCATTCACCACGCCAACGCCGTCGTATGGGGACCAGTGTATAGAACGCACCTGATGGCACGTCGCGCCGATAGCGCTGTCGTAGATGCGGTTCCCGTTCGCGTCGTACCCGTCCACGAACAGCGTCCACGTCTTCGTCGCGCTCCCGAGCGCGGCGACCTGCGCCGGGGAGTACGTCTCCGGGTTCCTGTCGACGTCGTCGTCGCGATCCGTCGTGCGCGTCGTCGTCGCGGCGTCGTCCGGGGACGCGCCGCTGAGGCGGCCGCTGCGTCGCGTCGCGACCGCCGGCTTTGCTGCGCGATCCGCGACGCGATACGCGGGGTTCCCGTCCGCGTCGGAGCCCTTCGGGGTTCTCGCCGCGCGAACCGCCGCGCGTCGGGCGGCGGCCGCGGCGTCCGTCGCGCGCAGGCGCGCGGTCGCGTCGAGTATCCCGAGATCGCGCATGCGCGCCTTGTTCGCTTCGATCCTCGCCGCGCGCTCCGCCTCGTACGCGGTCATCTCCTCTCTCGCGTCGGCCGCGACCATCTTGTGTCCGAAGCGAGGCATCTCGTCGACGCCGCGAGGCACGACGACGCGCGGAACGTGTGGCGGCCGAGGCAGGCGCGTCGGATTGTGTGCGGGAGAATCGTAATCGCGCGCGAAAAGAAAGCGAACAGAAAATCCAACCGACCGACGACAGCGACAGGATGACATCGCCCCCCCCCCCCGCGTCTTCCCCGTCTCGCACTCCTCGACGCGCGATGACGACGACGTCGACGCCGCCCGCGCGCCCTCCCCAACGCGCGGTGCGAACGTCCCAGCGCGCGTGGATCATCGAGGGCGTCCACACCGAGTGCCTCGTGACGGACTACGACGACCGCGCGCTCGTCGTCGTGACGCAGGTCGCGAAGCTCGGGCTCGTGTTCCACGCCGCGGGCGGGAGCGTCGAGCGAGGCGGCGGCGACGGCGGAAACCTCCCCGGACACTACGCCCCGAAACTCCGCGCGCTGAGCGGCGGCGGACGGAAGGACGACGAGCTCGTGCAGGCGGTCGCGAGCCGCGTCGTGCAGGTGGTGCGAGGCGCGGGAGTGGACAAACCCGTGATCGTGTCGATGGGGCTCGAGAAGGCGTTCAGGGAGATGGACGCGCTGCGAGGGATGGCGCGCGTGTGCGGGGATTTCGCCGCGGAGGCGCTGTCGGGGGTCGTCCCTCCGTCGAGCGCGGCGGTTTCGGCGGCGACGTAGGCGGAGGGTCGACGACGATAGGTAGCCCGGCGGCCTCGTGGGCTCGGCCAGTAGGATTTCTCGATGTGCGTCCAGTTGGCAACGATACGCGACGTCCACGATCGCGATCGTCAGTCATTCCAACCGGCGCCCGCGGCGGGGGGCACCACCCTCCCACCGCGTCGATGATCGCGCTCAACCGCGCCGCGCCGTGCGCGCGCGCCGCCCCCCGCGCGCTGCCGTCCCGCCGTCATCGCGCCGCGCGCGCCGCGCGCCTCGCCGCGGCCGCCGACGCCGACGCGTCGTCGTCGTCGTCGTCGTCGTCGACGGAGACGTCGTCGGAGACGCCCGTCTTATCCCCCGAAGACCTCGTGCGCGCGCAGTACGCCGCGACCGACGAGACGCAGGCGTTCGGCGACAGCATCCTGGGCGGCGCGTCCGTCGTGCGGGGTTCCGCGGAGGAGACGAGGGACCTCGTCCCGTTCGGGGCGAACAACCTCGCGGTGCTGCGCGCGACGAAGCAATACGCGGAAGCCATCGAGAACGATCTCGACCCGTCCGAGGTCATCGCGAAAGCGCTCGGGGTCGAATCGCTCGACGACTTGTCCCCAGCGCAGAGGGCGTACAGCGACAAGGTGCGCGCGAAGCTCGAGGAGAACGCGCAGCGCATGCGCGGGTTCACGCTCGAGGCGTCGCGTCTGCATAAGAAAGCCGAGTACGCGTACTCGAAGGGCTTGTATGTCGACTGCGTGCGGTGGTGCGACACCGCGCTCGAGGAGACGGAGGAGAAGACGCTGCTCGGAGGACGGATACTGATACAGAAGTGCCTGGGGTTGGACGCGAGCGGGAAGACGGAGGACGCGATCGAACTCTACGCGTGGCTCGCGGCGACGCATCCGGAGGGCATCGTGAAGCGGCAGGCGGAGGAGCTCAAGTACATCTTAGAGGCGCCGAAGATGGACATCGGCGAGGACGAGAAGGTGGACGTGCCGGTTCTGAGGGACGCGTACGCGTACAGCGATAAGTGGGCGAGCACCGGGGGGGGGAAGAAGTCTGGCGGGGGAGGAAAGAGAGAGAAGAGCCTCGAGGAGGAGTACGGCGGGGAGTTCACGCCGAGCGTGCGGCTGCCGCAGAACCCTTTCATCACCGTCGCGGCGTCGGTGATCGCCGCGGGGATAGCGTACTACAGCGCGACGATCCCGAGGTAGGCGCGCGCGTGGGCGGCGTGCGCGCGCGTAGCGTGTCGTTCGCGTTCGTTCAATATTTACCTACGAGCGTGAGTAGGTCGGTTTTCGTTGTTTTCGTCCGTCTTTTCCTCGACGACCGATCTGAGCGCCGGCGGCGTCGTGGAGACGACGCCGGCGGTCATCGCCTTCGCGCGTGCTCGCGCTCGAAGTGTCGTCGCGTCGCTGCCCCGTTCGTCGTCGCGTCCCATCCCCCGCGTACCCCCCAACCTTTTAATCCTTCGCGTCCTCGATGCCCATCTCCGAGAAAACTGCGCCTCGCTCTCCGGGAGCACGGGCGAGCACGCGATCTTCGCGATCCGGTTCTCCCCCCTCCCCTTCCTCAGCGCCAGTCGCGTCGTGGACGCGTGCGCCATGATGTTCCCGCCGATGGGCTTCATCGCGTTCGCGCCCGCGAACATCGCGTTCCCGTCCGGGTTCGCCACGACCTGGTTCGTCACGACGACGGCGACGCCGAACTCGTCCGCGAGACGCGCGAGCTGCCGCAAAAACTTCCCGAGGTGCATCTGCCGCGCGGAGAGCTCCCCTCGCCCTTCGTACTCCGTCCTGTACAAGTTCGTCACGGAGTCGACGATGATCACCCCGAAACGAGCCTCCGCCATCATCCCCGCGGCGGCGACGAGGAGCTCGGACTGGTGCTCGCAGTTGTGCGCCTTGGCGTACGCGACGTTGTCGAGAACGGCGGCGGAGTCCATCCCAAACCGCTCCGCGATCGCGATGAGACGCTGCGGTCGAAACGTCCCTTCCGTGTCGATGTACATCGCCTTGCCTTCCGCGCCGCCCTGCGCGAGCGGGAGCTGGCACGTCACCGCGAGCGTGTGGCACAGCTGCGTCTTACCCGTGCGAAACTCGCCGTAAATTTCCGTGAGCGAGCCAGACTCGAACCCGCCGCCGAGGAGCTCGTCGAGCTTGGACGACCCCGTGGAGATCATGATCGTGCTCTCGCGCACGGCCTGGACCATGGACGCGGTCGTGAACCCGAGGGGAACGACTTTCATCGCTGCTCGGAAGGATGGGAGAGGGATTTTCAGGTGGTGAGCGTCGAGTCGAGATTTGGTTTTCGAGGGCTCTCCGCGTGACGGAGGGTTGCCAAGTTGAAATCGCACCCGCAGCCTTCAGCTTCTCGACCTTCATCTCGCTCAGGCCTTTGATGTCCTTCAGCTGCTTCTTCGGCGCGTGCGCGAGTCCTTCCACGGTGTGGATGCCCGCCTCGAGAAGCTTCTTCAAGTCCGACGCCGCGATGCCGTGCTCCTGTGCGAGGGAAGAGGGCGCGTGAGATCCTTTGGCATTCGCGGGGGGGACAGAT
Source organism: Micromonas pusilla CCMP1545 (assembly GCF_000151265.4). Lineage (NCBI taxonomy): Eukaryota > Viridiplantae > Chlorophyta > Mamiellophyceae > Mamiellales > Mamiellaceae > Micromonas > Micromonas pusilla. The sequence goes on from NW_003315886.1 coordinate 824,720, forward strand.
TCGACGGGTGCCGCGTTGGACGTGGGCGCGCGCGTGCACGAACCTCGAGCGTCTGCAGGGGGAGCGGCCCCGCGGCCTCCATCCCTTCCTGCCATTCCTGCATGTCGCCTTCCATCTGCGGCGCCTCCATCGGCGCCTCCATCATGTCCGTCATGTCGCGACTAGAAGCTTCTTCGGCGACGACGAACGCGTCGACGCGTGCGAACGACGATTTACTCGCCGAGGGTCGCGCGTCGACGTGCGCTGCTCGACTCGAAGGACGAGGCGGAGGGCGCGCACGGGCGCTGGCGCGTGCGTGCGAAGTGAATACGACGCGGACGCGCGCGTATCGCGGTTCGCGTGCTCGGCGTGCGGAGCGCGGACGACTGTGGCGGGGACAGCTCGAGCGCGCGTATTCAAACGAACGTAAAACTTGCACTGCAGTGCTGACGATCCGCGAGAGCGGCGGTGACGCGTCATCGACGAGGGCGACCGACGGGCTCCGATCCGCCCGGCGCCCGTCACAACGCTTCGCACATGTCCGCCCCGTGCCGACTCGCACCGACGACGCTCGCACATCGCCGTTTCCTCGCCCCCAACACCGCGCGAACGACCAGGGTCATGGCGACCGCGAGCAAGAGCGTCAGCAGCTACCTCCCCGCGGACACGTACAACTCGCTTCCGAAGGACGGCGATCTCACGTTTCTGCACACGATGCTCCGCGTGAACGACCTGGACGCGACGATGGCGTTCTTCTCCGCGCTGGGGTTGATGGAGACGCGGAGGAAGGAGAGTGAGAAGGGGAAGTTCACGCTCGTGTTCATGGCGTCCGCTCCGGGTACGTGCCCCCGAGAGGAGCGCCCGAGGAGTGGGCATTATCGCATCCAGCGTCGTTCGGCATTCTGGCACCCCGCGTTCGCGACGCCCGCTGACCCCGCCGCCCACCCTACACCTCCCACCCCACCCCACCCCACTCCATCCCAGGCGCGCCCGAGATCGAGCTGACGTACAACTGGGGCGGCGAGGAGTTCGCCCCGCCGTCGAGGAGCATGGGTCACCTCGCGTTCGCGACGGACGACATCTACGGGTTGTGCGAGAAGCTGCGAGCCGCGGGCCACGTGATCCACAGGCCACCGCGCGACGGGAAGATGGCGTTCGTGAAGTCCCCGGACGGGATCTCCGTGGAGCTTCTGCAGAAAGGGGTGCCGTTAGAGCCCGCGGAGCCGTGGAGCTCGATGGAGAACACCGGCGAGTGGTAGAGCGCGCGTAGTCAACGACCGTAGCCGTGTAAGATGATGAGTGCGAGTGCACCGACACGTTTACGTTTTCCAGCCGCCAGCTTCAGCGCGTGGAATTTCATTGCGGCGCCGCACCGAGCACGGAGGGCGCGTGCACCGCGCGTCGTCGGGATGAGCGCCGCCGCGAAAGGCGGCAGGGAGGCGGCGAAGCGACCGCGGGCGCTGATCGAGTCCACGCGCGCGCTCGTCAAGCTGATCGACGACGGGATGGCGGGCGCGGCGTCGAGAGGACACGCGACGGCGGCGGTGGACGAGAACGACGCCGCGGGCGCGTCCGCGGCCGCGGGCGCGGCGCCGGCGAAGAAGAAGCGGTCGCGGTCGGGGAAGCCGCAGGTGCCGAAGATCGACCCGCTGACGCCGCCGCCGCCGGCGTCGGAGTTCCCGCCGTACGCGCCGCGCGACTTCTTCCGGTACGAGCTGATCCATCAGTCGAAGAAATCGAACGCGCGCGTGGGGCGGATTCACACCCCGCACGGGGTCATCGACACCCCGGGGTTCGTCGCAGTCGGCACCATGGGCGCCCTGAAAGCGGTCCCGCACCAGGAGCTCCAAGCCGCCAACTTGCAGCTCATGTTCAGCAACACGTACCACCTCATGCTGCAGCCCGGCGCGGACCTCGTCGTAAACGCCGGAGGCCTCCACGCGTTCATCGGCCGCGACGCGCCGATCATCACGGACAGCGGCGGGTTCCAGGTCTTCTCCTTGGGAAACACGTCGCAAGGGGAAGGACCGGAGATGAAATCACGGCGGCCGAGCAAGCACAAGAGCGAGGAAGGGCTGCTCCTGAGAGTAAACGAAGAGGGCGTCGTGTTCAAGTCGTACAGGGACGGGAAAAAAGTCGAGCTCACGCCGGAGAGCGCGGTGCTCGCGCAGAAGAAGCTCGGCGCGGACATCATCATCCCGCTGGACGAACTCCCGCCGTATCACATCGACGACGAGACGCTGCGGCGGAGCGTGTATCTGAGTCACCGGTGGGAGGCGAGGAGCCTGAGGACGCACCTGGAGGACGTGCGGCGGCAGGCGATGTACGCCGTCGTCCACGGCGGCGTCGACGCGGCGTTGCGGAAACTCAGCGCGGAGTACTTATCCTCGCTCCCGTTCGACGGGTTCGCGATCGGCGGGAGCCTCGGCAAAGACCCTACCGAGTTCGGCGAGCTCATGGCGTACGTGATGCCGTTGCTCCCGAGGGATCGACCGACGCATGTGCTCGGCATCGGCGACGAGACGTCCATACGCGCCGGGGTGCCGCACGGCGCCGACACGTTTGACAGCACGTTTCCGACGCGCGCGGCGCGGCACGGGACGCTGCTCACGCGCACGCACGGGCGGGTGAACATTCGGAGACGGGAGAACGCGGAGATGTTCGAGCCGCCGTGCGCGCTGTGCCCGTGTCGGCTGTGCACGTCGCACACGAGGGCGTACCTGCACCACTTAGATAAGGCGAACGAGCCGATGGCGCAGGAGCTGGCGACGTCGCACAACTTGCACTACATGGGGTGGCTCATGGGGGACATCCGGGAGAAGATATTGAACGACGAGATCTGAGCGTAGCGTTCGTTCGCACGTCGTAGCCTTTCGTAGTAGTCTTATTAACGGTACATTAGTCTTCATTATTCGAGTTCTCTTCCAGACGACGCGTTCGTTCGTCGCGCATCGCCTACCTCGGCGGCTCGGACGCGACCGCCTTCGCGGGCACCGCGACGCACCCCCTCTCGTCGCACCGCAACGCGATCTTCGCCACCGTGTCCTTCCCGTACGGAATCGTGTAGTGCGACCTCAGCGTCCACCCCGCGCCCTCATCCGAGTCTGTCTTATCGTACGTCTGCGTCGCCAGCAGCGTCGCGCCGTTCCCGACGCTCTCCAGCACGGACACCGTCGCGACGTCCCTCTCGATCGTGACGTCGACGTCGGACAGCTTCAGTCCCTCCGGTCGACGGTCCGGTCGAAGCACCGTCGCCCACCCGTCGAGGACGGCCCCGCGCTCGATGAAACGCTCCAGCGGCGACGGTTTTTTGCGTTCTCCTCCTCTCCATGCCGCCGCCATCGCGGCCTCGTCGCCGCGGCTCAGCGCGTCGTAGAACGCGTCGTGGACTTTCAGAACCTCCCTCGCGGGGCCGTCGCTCGGGAGCTCCAACGTCGTGCCGATCGGTCGCGCGGCGCCGTCGCCTCTGATGTCTTTCATCGCGGGGTCGTTCACGGATAAATCGCCCTGGTAGTCCACGGTCGCGCTCCTCCACGCCGCCTCCGCGGCGGCGTCCGCCTTGTTCCCCGGACGGTTCCTCGGAAACGTGCTCAGGAGCACGTCCCACGACGGGCTCCCGCTGCCGCTGCCTCGCACCTGCCCGTTGACGCCGACGGTGACGTACCCCCCCGCCGCGTTCTTCGCGCCCGCGCTGAGTAAAAGCCGGCGGAAGTATCCCGCCCACGCGTCGTTCTTCGTCGGCCACGCGAGCCACCGCCCGGCGCCGGCGCCGGGCCACGCCACGACCACGTCCTTCAGCAGCTCCCACCGCCCGGGGCCGACGTCCGCGACCGCGTCGGACGACGCGCCTTGGCCTCTCTTATCACCTCGGTCCACGACCGGGACGACGAGAATCCTCGACTGCTCCAACCGCCGCCGGTACGGCGTCGCCGCCGCGAGGTCCTTCGCGACTTTTTCCGCGTCGCCGTACACGACCGCGACGCGCGCCGCCTGCCTCAAGCTCTGCAGCGGGAACACGCGCTCGTTACGAAACTTATCGCGCTGTATCACCTGCATGTCCCCCAGCGCGAGCTCGCGCTGCAGGCGATCGAGCGCCGTCTTCCTCCGCCGCAGGTCCGCCGCCGCGAGCGCGGCGGCGAGGACGAAGAACACCACGTTCGCGCCCAGCACTCGCAGCGCGTCGTCGTCTTGGCGGAACACGCCGCCGAGCGACTGCGGGATGGACGCCGCGAGCCCGAGCGCGGTGCCCGCGACGAGGAGCAGCCGAGGGAAGAAGAACGCGTTCGACGCCTCCCAGTACGCGAGGACCTCGCCGGTGAAGACGCCGCCGCTGAAGATGTCGAACCCGCCGCGCTCGCCGGGGTCCTCCACGTCGATCTCGTCCTCGGCCTGGATCGCGTCGAGGCGCGCGCGCGCGGCGGCCGTCGCGTCCGCGGGCGCGTCGCCCCTCGACGCGCGCGTCGTCGTCGTCCCTCTGATCGGTCGCCTCTTCGCGCGTCGGTTCGAGGATCCGACGCCGACGACGGCGCGGGGAGAAGACGCCGCGCGCGGGGACGCCGCGACGGCGCGCGCGGCGCGCGCGGCGACGACGCGAGTCGTCCCGACGTTTCGACGGCATCGCGGACGCGCGCTCGTCGCGGCGGCCGCCGTCGCGGCGGGCGTGATGCGCGTCATAGTATCATCTCGTGTGCCGACATCGTGCGATGACGTGGCGAACGCGGTGCGCGAAAACGCGAGCGAGCACTCACGCGCGTTCAACAAACGTTTTTCACCCATCGCCCGGTTTCAACATTTGATCGTGTCACCTTTCAACTAACCTACTGTATGAACATTTTCGTACCGATCGGCACCTGATCGGCCGTCATCCGCAGAGGGGACTCATCAACACTTTACGGGCGCACGCCGCCGACCGACGCCGACGTCGCGCCCGAGCGCGATGGCGACGACGTCCGCGCGTCGTCGTCTCCGCCGCCGCCGCGCGTCGGGATTCGCGACGTCGCTCGCGCTTCTCCTCGCGCTCTTCGCGTCTCGCCCCGCCGCGACGCGCGCGCACCCGAATCTCGTCGATCGCGACAGGTGCGGCGCGGACGCGCATCCGAGCACCGCGAGGGCGGCGCACGCGGCGCCGCTCACGGACCCGTCGATATCGTTCCAGCTGGCGTGGGCCGCCGCGGACGGGAGCGACACGGCGCAGGCGAACGAGCTCGACGGCGGAAGGGTCATCCCCGCGGTGCGCGCGCGTCGTCGTCCCCCGCCCGCGCGACGAACATCCACCCATCCCTCCATCCGTCCGTCCCCGCGGTGAGACTGCTTCCCATACGACCCCGTTCGCGTGGTGCACGCCGTTCCTTAAGGACTTTTCCCGTCGTCACTCTTCACGCGCGCGTCCCACAACCTGACCCGTCCGCGTCCCTCCGTCCTCCTCCGCAGTCGTGGCACATCCACTCCGCGGAGTTCAAACCCGGCGGCCGCCACACGCTCATCGTGACGACCCCGTGCGAGGGCGAGATCCTGCTCACCGCCACCGCGGGCGCGTTCGTCGACCTCGGCGATCGCAACGCGGGCTCCGGCGTCGGCGCGCGATGCTCCGGCGCGCGGTACGACCTCAGAGGCGACTGGTCCATCGCGCTGTTCGTGTGGAACGCGCCCGCCGTCGCGGTCGACGGCGACGCGGTCGAGTTCAAGGTGACGACCGCGGCGCACCACGACGGCGGGTTCAGAACGAACGCCGTCACGCTCGTCGCGAACGGCGCGTTGAGCGTCGGCGGCGCGGCGCCGGAGGTGCGTTCTGGTTACACCGGTCCCCATACGACCCCGTCGCCGTGGTGAACGCCGATCCTTAAGGATTTTGCCCGGCGCATCTCTCCGCTCATCCTTCGCTTTCAATCCCCGCCCTCGGCGCGTTCTGGTTACACCGGTCCCCATACGACCCCGTCGCCGTGGTGAACGCCGATCCTTAAGGACTTTGCCCGGCGCATCTCTCCGCTCATCCCTCGCTTTCAATCCCCGCCCTCGGCGCCTTTCAACTCCACCTGACGCCTTTCAACTCCACCCCGACTAGGCGCCGTCGTCGCGGCCGTCGTATCCGCCGCCCGCGCCGCCGCTGTCGCCCGCGGACCAGGCCGCGCTCGACGCGAGATCGAAGTGCGACGAGCGCGCGGAGGCGCTCGGCACAAAGTTCACCGCGCACGGGTGGTGCGCGTGCATCGCGTGGGCGATCCTCGTGCCCGCGGGGGCGTACGTCGCGCGGTACGCCAAGGCGCCGCGCGACGCGCCGCCGTCGAAGCGCGAATTGCTTGGCGCGATTCGCGACTCGTGGTTTTCCATCCACCGCGCGCTCGTCTCGATCGGGCTGTTCTTCGCGTTCGTCGGCGCGATGCTGTCGTACAGCGCCGTGGAGGACGAGGACGCGGGGCACATGGGGTGCGCGCACGCGTATTACGGCGTCGCGACGTTGCTCGCGGGCGCGTCGCAGCCGTTGAACGCGTTTCTTCGCGCGGATAAACCCGACGCGCCCGACGCGGCGACGTCGACGCCGCGGAAGCGGTGGGAGTGGACGCACCGGATCACCGGGGTCGGGAGTTTGTCGTTCGCGTTCGCCGCGATCGTGACCGGGCTGGACGAGGCGAAGGAGAGGGGCGCGGCGCGCGGCGCGAACGTCGCGGGGGGCGCCTACGCGGCGTGGGTCGTCGCGTGCGTCGCGGCGACGATCGCGTTGGAGGCGAATAGGTACCGGGAGCGGAGAGGCGGAGGGTCGGGGAGGAATTTCGTGGAGCTGTCGGACATGACCGAGGACGGGGACGGGGCGAGGTTCGAGCGCGCGGCGGCGAGAGGCGGCGGCGTCGTGTTGTCGAGCGGGCAGTAGCGCCGGCGCGGCTTGATGAGCGTTGAAATACAGGTAGTAGATTCAACTTATTATCAGGCGACTACTCGAAAATGTTCGATGAATCGTCCGCGCGCCGCGCCAATCGTCGACCGCGCGGGACCGACGTCGCGAGCATGGAGGAGCTCATCGAGCCCCGGCTCCTGAAGAGGCTCAAGGTGGGCGAGCTGCGCGATCTGCTCGCGGAGCGCGGGCTGAGCACGGACGGGAACAAGGACGCGCTCGTCGCGAGGCTCGAGGCGACGCGCGGCGGGGGCGACGGCGACGACGACGCGAAGCGCGAGGACGCGCCCGCCGCCGCGGAGGAGGACGCGCGCGCGCCGGAGGCCGAGGCCGAGGCCGGGGCCGCGGCCGAGGCCGATGCCGCCGCGGAGGAGGAGGACGCCGACGCGGAGGACGCGCCCGCGACCGAGCCCGACGCGGGGGCGGACGCGCGCGACGACGACGACGACGACGACGACGACGACGACGCCGACGCCGACGCCGACGCCGACGCGAGCGATCCCGCGCCCGCGACGGACGACGCCGATCCCCCCGCGCCGACCGTCGCGGACGCCGCGGACCCCCCTTCCGCGGAGGAGACCGACGGGGCGGACCCCGCCGCCGCGCCGGCGGAGGAGACGGACGCGGAGCCCGCGGCGCCGCCGCCGCGGGCGCCGCCGAAGACGATCACGTCCGCGAAGCTCGATCGCGCGCGCGGGAAGCTGCGCGCGAATCCGCACGAACTCGACGCGTGGGAGATCGTCATCGCGGAGGCGCAGACGCACGGCGTCCCGGACGGACGATCACTCTTCGAGGAAGTCCTCGCGTCGCACCCGACCGCGTCGCGCGTGTGGCGCACGTACGCGGAGGCGGAGATCGCGGGCGACGCCTCAACCGGCGCGAGAGACGACGAACACATCAAGGCGCTCTTCTCCCGATGCCTCCTCGTTTGCCCCTCCGCGGCGTTGTGGCGGTCGTACACCAAGTACATGCGCAAGGCGAACGACGCGTCCACCGCGGTGGGCGCGCAGGCCATCAAGGCGGCGTACGAGTACACCGTCGAGCGCGTCGGCGAGGACATCGAGGCTGGACCGCTGTGGCTGGATTACGTCTCGTTCTTGAAGGATGCCGACGCGGCGCACCTCGCGCCCGAGCACGCCGACGTCGACGCGCACGCGCAGTCCGCCAAGACGCAGCAGCTCCGACGCGCGTATCAAAGAGCGCTGAGCGTGCCGACGAACAGCATCGACGCGCTGTACCGCGAGTACGACGCGTTCGAGCACGCGAACTCGCCGACGCTCGCGAAGATGACGCTCGCCGACGTGAAACCTCGCGTCGACGTCGCGCGCGGGGTTTTGAAGCAGAGGAAAAAGCTGCACGACCCAATCCTCGTGGGCGGGCTCGCGGGCGCGCCGGGCTCCGTCCCCGACAACACGACGGACAGGAAGTCCCCGAGCTTCCAGGCGAGGCGCTGGCGCGACCTCGTCGCTTTCGAGAAGACCAACGCGCAAGGTCTGGAGCCGGACGCGGCGTCAGGGGAGACGGCGCACCCGCAGCTCATCGCTCGAGTGTCGCTGACGTACGATCAGGCGACGATGTCGCTGATGCGGTATCCGGACGTGTGGCTCGAGTACGCGGCGTGGCACCAGAGCGAAGGCAGGGCGGACGACGCGGTCGCGGTGTTGGCGAGGGCGAGGGACGCGGTGCCCGCGTGCGCCGTCGTCCGGTTCGCCGCCGCGGACTTGGAAGAGTCGCGAGGGAACGTCGAGGCCGCGAGGGAGGTGTACGAGGAGTTCATGGACGAGCACGAGGCGAATACGGCGCAGGCGGCGATATCGGCGGCGGGTGGGACGAGCGTGGGCCCCGAGGACGGCGCGTCGATCGTCCCGCCGCGGAGAGAGCCGATGGACGACGACGCGTTGTTGACCTACATCGAGCACATGCGATGCGCGCGGAGGATGGAGGGGACGCAGGCGGCGCGGAAGGCGTTCATGCGAGGGAGGAAAGCGCCCGGGAGCAGGTGGGAGATCTTCGCCGCGGCGGCGTGGTTGGAGTGGCGGTACGATAAGAACGACAAGCCGGCGAGGAACATCTTCGAGCTCGGGTTGAAAAACTTCATCGACGTCCCCGCGTTCGTGAACCAGTACGCGGAGTTCTTGATCGGGTGCAACGACGTCGCGAACGCGCGCGTGCTGTTCGAGCGCGCGACCGCCTCGGCGTCGACCGCGGCCGCGGACGCGGGCCCGGTGAAGCTCTCCCCGCAGGAGAAGGCGCGGAGGATGTCCGTCGTGAAGGACGTCCACGACATGTTCGTCGCGTTCGAGCAGACGCACGGGACGATGGCGAGCATGACGGACGCGGAGCGCAGGCGCGAGGAGGCGCTCGGGTTTAGGGACAACCGCGAGGAGGCGCACGCGGCCGCGGCGACGATCACGGCGCTCATGGGACGGCATTCGTTCCTGTCGTTGCAGCCCGCGACGGCGGAGGAGAAGAAGCACTACGCGAAGATTGGCGCGTCGATTCCGAAAAGATTCGACGCGTTTTCTTCGGGCATCGGGCGACTGCCGCCGCCTCCGCCGCCGCCGAAGCCCGGAGTTCCGCCGCCGCATCCGCCTGGGAAGCCGCGGAGCATGGCGGCGCAACCGAACGCGATCGCGCCGCTGCCCGCGCCGCCCGTCGCGGTCGGCCCCCCGGACGATCGGTTCGAGCACCTCCCCACCGAGCTCGCGGCGTTCGCGTCGAGACTGCCCGCGCCCGACACCGTCAAGGGGGGGAGCCGACGCGTGATGGCGTCGACCGTGACCGCGGTGATGGACACGCTGATGACGTCCGATCTCACCCCCGACGGCGGCGCGGCGATCGTGGAAGCGCTGAACGCGAGCAGGGGCGTCCGCGAGGGCGGGAGAGGGAAGAGGAAAGCAGACGACGACGGCGGCGGCGGCGGCGGCGGCGGCGGGACGGGGCCGCTCACGATGAAGACGAACGCGCCGCCGGTCGGGGACGTCTTCCGAGCGAGGCAGGCGAAGCACGCGAGGACGAACGAGGCGGAGTTTCAGTGAATGATATTCTCGTGCGTCGTTTACAGCTGTACTTCTCGTCGTCTGCCGCTGTATAGGTCTCATACTTCTCGCGAGGCGCAGCCGGCGCCGAGCCTCCTCCACCCACTCGTCGTCTCCGTCTCGTCGTCTCACCCTCTAGAATCCGCCGACCTGCTCCATCATCGCGTCGAGGGAATCGCCGTCCTCCATGTCCAGCTGCGGTGGATGAGACGGGGGAAGGGAGGTCAGCGGGCGCGCGGGGGATCGAATTCGTAATATTGGCACCCTTTGGTGAAGCGTTCGTCGACGAAGCGTCGATCGACGACGTCGCGGAGCTAGGGAGACGGGGTGGGCGCGGCACGCACGTCCTTCGGGGTCATGTTCGCGTTCACGCGCTGCCCGTCGAAGAGGAAGCGCACGGAGTCCGGTTGAAGAGACTTGCGCGCGCAGAACGCGTCGAAGATCTGTCGAGAGGAGGGAGCGAGGAGCGATCGTGAGCTCGGTCGTCGTCTGCGAGATCCTCGGTTCGTCCAAGCGCGCGATCGCGTCGTGAATCGCGCGGGATTCGAGCGTGAGCGCGGTGGAAGCACGCGATGTCGTCTAAATACGCGATGCGGCCGCGAAGGCACGCGCTCGCGCGCGGACATCGACGACGCGCGCGCGTGAGGACGTTCGTTTCGCGCGCGCACCTTCGAAAATTTAGTCGTCTGCCGGACTTTGAAGTGGACCTCCGAGTTGTCCTGATCCTTCACCTTCAGGTTGATGTGATCGCCCTTCTCATCGTTCTTCTTTTCCTCCTCGGCCATGGTGGTAGCGGTGCTGGTCGTACTCTGCGCGTGCGCGTGCGTCGGCGGCAGTGAACGCGCAGCCGGAGCGAGGCGACGTCGACGTCCTGTCGTCCTCCTCAGATAAAAAAACCGGCGCGAAAACAGAACCAGCAACGAAATCATTCGAGCAAGGCGCGACGCGCTGGTCATTTCGTGCTCGCGTGCCGCGCCTTCGGCACTATCGCGCGCGCGTCCGCACGCACGAGTCGACGACGAGACCCGCGTCGTCGCGCGGAAGGCTTCCGAAGAACGCGCCACCGCCGACGCGCGCTCGAACCCGCGCGCGGAGCCCGCGCGCGCGCGCTCGACAGGGAACCCTAGCGAGAAGGCGCTCCCTCCGACGCGAGGCGCAGAGAGAGCGAGCGCGCCATGTCAAGCGCGCTGACGCGCTCGCAGAAGGTCGCCGCGGCCGCGGCGAGGATCTTCGGGATGCACGTCGGCAACGGCATGCGCAGCGGACGGAAGGTCCTCGCGAAAGCGCTCGCCGGGCCGAAGATGTTGGAGTGGTACGCGGAGGCGTACCCGATCGGCGTGCGACAAGACCCGCTGTACGAGTGCCCGGAGGCGGCGTTCAGGGCGGATCGCGTCGAGCGGCTCAAGCGGCGAGGGAAGGTGCAACCGAAGAAGGGAGAGGGGAAGCGCTCGAAGAAGAAGAAGTGACGACGGAGCGGGAGGTTTATTAGGATTAGAAGTAGCTCTTGCGCATCGAAGACGAGACGCGCTGACGAACGAACGAACGCCCCTCCCGCGTCCCTCGAGGTACACGTAAATCATCGTGCTCGACGAGCCGTCATCGTCATTGCATCGTCGCGCCTCGTCGTCGTTCTCCCTCGACGCGCCATGGGGCAGAAGCGGGAACGAACGATCGACCTCGCGTCTTTCGGCGACGGGGATAAGGAATGTCTCGTGAGGCTCGTGAAGGAGCTCGCGAAGGAGGGCGCGACCGGCGACAAGGTCCGTCCGTCTCCCCCGTCCGCGTCCTGAATGGACGAAAAGAACCCCCCCGCCGTCGCGATGCGTGACCCTCAGTCCCTCCCTCCCTCCCTCCCTCCCTCCAGGGCGACTTCAAAGCGTGGCTGAAGGCGACGCAAAAGGGCGCGAAGCGCACGACGCACGATCCGTCCAAGCACGACTGGGACGTCCTGAGCTCGTTCGTCCAGAACGTCGCGAGCGCGCGCGCGCGATGGACGGACGTCGCGCGCCGACACCTCGGGTGGTCGCGATGGGCGGAGCGACGCGCGGCGTGGAAGCGCTGGAACGACGACGCGCCGCCGTCCGTCATCCCAACCACGGGCCCGTGGGCGCTCGCGGCGCGCACGAGCGCGCACGCGACGTACGACGAGACGTACGGCTCGCTGCCGTCGCACGCCGCCGGGTGGGTTCGCAGCGTGAAGCAGCGACCGCCGCGGTGGTGCGTCGAGAAGAATCTCGCGCCGCGGCTCGTCGCGCTCGACTGCGAGATGTGCGAGACGACGTCGGACGCGAGGGCGCTTATCGGCGTCTCCGTCGTCGACGAGCGCGGGAAGGTGCTGCTGAAGACGCTCGTGAAACCCCCGGGCGTCGTCGTGGACTACAAGACGGACGTCACCGGGCTCTCCGCGAAGGATTTTACGCGCGTGACGACGACGCTCGCGGACGTCCAGCGCGAGCTCGTATCGATCGTGACCGCGGAGACGATTCTCGTCGGGCACGGTCTCGTGCACGATCTCCGCGCGCTGAAGTTTCATCACGCGCCGGTGATCGACACCGCGATGCTGTTCGAGTACGAAAACCTGCCGCGAAGCACGCCGGGGCTCGCGGATCTCTGCAAGCGGCTGCTCGGCGTGGAGATGCGCAAGGGCGGCGACGGCGCGCACGACAGCGTCGAGGACGCGAAAGCGGCGATGGAGCTGTGTAAGTGGGAGGCGGTCAACGGACCGAGCGCGCCGTTGACGCCGCCGGAGGATAAGGTTGACCCGCGGGACCTTTTAAAGTTGTTCGCGCACAGGGTCAAGCGAGGAACGTTGAAGTCGGATTTGATAGGGATGTTCGCGAAGAATAACGGCACGACCGGCGTGGACCACGCGGACGACATCGAGGCCGTGCACGGGAAGTTCCTCGGCCCGGAGACGTCCAGAGAGCTCGCCCCCGGCGCGCCGAAGACGACGACGGCGTACATAGAGTTCAAGACGATCGAGGCGTGTAACATGGCGTTCAAGGCGCTGAGGGGAGCGACAGGCACGGACGCGCTCGGTCGACCGCAAAAGGCGGTGAAGATGGTCGTCCACGACCACGACCACGACGACGACGACGACGACGCGAGCGGCGGCGATGGGAAGAAGCGGACGAAGAACAAGACGCGGTCCACGGAGGAGCTGCACAAGGGCGCGGCGGCCGGAGTGAGCAAGATGAAGGTGACCGCGCTCAAGGAGGAGCTCAAACGACGCGGGCTCGCGACTACCGGATTGAAAGCGGCGCTCATCGCGCGTCTGACGGACGCCATCGAGGCTGGCGGCGACGACGACGGCGGCTCTTCGGACGGCGGCTCTTCGGACGGCGGCGGCGAGGAGGAGAAGAAGAGAGCGCCGCCGAGGACGGAGACGGTGATGGTGCGAAAGATGGCGGCGCACGGCGGGTCGTCGTTCGGGACGAAGGATAAGAGCGCGAGCGCCGCCGCGAGGCCGGCGGCGGCGGAGGGCCGTCCGAAGCAGCCACGGCGGGTGCCGCGACCGTCGAAGCGGAAGCGCATGGAGATGAAAGGCTTGATCCCGGCGCGAGGGTGACGTCGTCTTCTCTTTTTCTTCATCCATTTTTTCGTGGAACGGCGTTCGTTCGGTCCTCGTGTCGCTTCTGTTCGCGCCTCGCGCTCTCGCTCTCTCGCTCGCTCTCGCTCACGCCGTGGGGGTGTCGACGAGGCCCGTGATCCGCTCCTTCGCGCCCGACGCGAGGACGTCCCTCGCCGCGGCGACGCCCTCCGCGGTGACGACGACGTCGACGAAGTGCACCTCGCCTCGCGCGAACTCGAACCCCTCCCTCCGCCTCTCCTCCGGCCCGACCTCGCGCCGTCGCGCGTCGCACCCGGGGAACGCGCGGACGAACCTGTCGAGCTTGCCGTACGCCTCTTTCGTGAGCGGGAACCGCACGAGCGTCTCGAACGACGTCTCGACGCGCGCGTAGAGCGCGCGGAGCTCGTGCGCTTTAGTCTTTTTGAGGTACTCCTGCGCGTCGTCTCGAACCGCCAGGGGAACGAGGTCGGCGAGCGGCCAGGGCGCTTTCCTCCCCGTCGCCGGGGACGTCACGCGCGCGACGAACGCGTCGACGGCGGCTCGCAGGGCGTTGATCGCGGTGGAGCTCATCCCCGCGCGCGGCTTCTTCGCGGCGGCGGCGGGCGCCCTCCCGTCGACGCTCGTCGCCGCCGTCGTTGTCTTTCGCTCGGGCGAGCGCGACTGCTGCGTCGCGCTCGCGCCGACCTGCCCGGTCGGGTCGGAGTCGAACGCGAAGGCTTCGTCCATCTTGTACGCGGCGTTTCGTACGGCGGCGTGCATGGAAGGAACGCGGCGTGGGGGGCGGGCGCGAGACGCGCGCGCGGGCGAGTATGAGGGACCTCACGGTTTTTAGACCTTTCCGTTTGTTTCACGCGTACACACCTACGCACAGCTGTGCGCGTCGAGGCGAGGATGCCCCCCCCCCTCCGCCGCTAGCTCGCTACGATCTTCTCCACGACCGGCAGCGGCTGCTCTAAATACTCCGCGAGCTTCGCCGCGGTGGGCTCGTCCGGATCACCCCCGCGCGCTCTCTCGTTCACGGTCATCCGCAGCGACGCCGCCTCCGCGGCGACGGCGACGACGCTCATCGCGGCTTCCTCGCTCACCGCCCTCGCCGTCGCCGCCGCGAGCTCCACCCTCGCGTCTAAGAGCTCGCCGACGGAGACGCCCACGCTCTCGCGGACGCGGCGTTCCTCTTCCACGATCGCCCGCGCCGCGGTCTCCGCGCGCCACGCCGCCGCGCGCGCGGCGCGAACGTTCGCCGCGTCCTCGGGGGACCACCGGTCCGAGTCGCCGTCGCCCTCTCCGTACGCGCCGCCGCCGCCGCCGCCGTCGGACGCCGCCTCGCGTTCGCGCTCTCCCGCGGGCGCCCAGTGTCGCGGCAGCGGCGACCGCGCGTTCAGGCTTCTCGCGTCCCCCCCGGGCGGCGACGCGGGTCGCGACGCGATCGCGTCGAGCATCGACGCGAACTCCTCCGCGAGCGCGGACCCGGACGCCTCGAGCGGCGGGGCCTCCTCCGCGCCGCCCGTCCCGCCCGTCGCGAGGCTCAGCCTCGGCGGCGTCGTCCCCGTCGGGTTCTTCTCCAGATCGAGCCTGTGCATGCCGTACATCGCGGCGTCTTTCGTCGCCGCGGCAATGCGCGCGAGCCGCCGTCGCGCGTCCATCGAGTGCGCCCACGCGTCCGTCGCCGTCGTCGTCGCTCGCCTCGCGACGTCGTCGTTTTCGTCGTACTCTCGCGTCCACGCCTCGACGTCCTTCTCTCCTTCTCCTCCTCCTCGTCGTCCTCCTCGTCCTCCTCCCGCGTCGTCGTCGCTCCCGAACCCGCCGCGCGCCGCCGCGTCGACGCCGAAGGATCTGTACCCCAGCGCGCGGCGAACCTCCTCCGGCGGCGGCGTCCTCGCCATCTCCCACAGCGCCGCGCTCATGCCCCCCGCGCCGTCGTCGTCGTCGTCGGTTCGCGGGGAATCATGATGATTTGCCGCGTTCGCCGCGTCCCTCGACCCCGATCGCGACGCGCGCTCTCCTCCGCGGAACGAGAACTCGGACCCGGCGCTGGGCGGCGACGCGCGTCGCGTCTCGCTCGCCGCGAGCAACGGCCCGACCGCGGCGAGGACCGCCTTCCTCTCCGCGTCCATCACGTCTCTCGCGACTTTGCGCGAGAGATCCGGGGTCGCGCCCGTCCGCGCGGCCACGTCCCTCGCGAGCGCGAGCCTTCTGTTGCGATCCGCGTCCGCGTCGTTCGCGACGTCGTCGCGCCACGGCGACGCGGGGGGTTCCGGCGTGCGCGGCGCGGGCGCGCGCGACGACGACGACGGCGCGAGCGCGGGGCGCGAGGACGCGGGCATCGCGATCGCGCGCGAGGTGGACGCGGGGAGAAACACCGCGCCGCGGTCGTCCTCGCGCGCGGATCGCACGCGCAGGCGACGGTGGACGTCCTCTGCGGCCTCGCGCACGAGCCGCTCGTCCTCGGTCTCTTCGTCGTACCACGCCATCGCGGCGCGGACGACGGGCGCGGCCGCGCTCCTCGCAGTAGTGACAATTGAATTGGCCGGAGCCTTTCTCGCTGTACTGGCGGGCAGTGGCACTGCGAGATTGCACTATCAACCCTAAAAAAGGTACCTTCGTACGAAAGTACCTTCGTAAAAAACAACCTGAACCCAAAAAGTACTTTTTCTCGTAGTACGCGGATCTCCGATTCGCATACGGTTATGAGTCACTCCGCGGTCCACGTGGCAAGATGAAAACGAAGATTCTCTCGTAGGATTCGTCTACTCCGCATACGTGGCTTGGTTTTTGGCGGGTATCTCGAGGTTGCGGAGACGCGCATTGCTCATTACGCCTCGACGCGCTCGCGCCGCACGCACGCTTTCAAACGTTTCGCGCGTATCGTCTCGGTACGCGCACCTCTAACGCGTTTAAACGCTCTCCGCGCCGTCGCCCGCGTCGCGCCGCCGTGACGCGCGCGTTTCCGGGACCCACGCACCGCGAGGGATAAAGGAAAAAAAAGAAGATGACGCACGCGGTCACGACCGTGCTTCCGCAGCTCCCCGAGCTGAGCCACGAGCTCGTGGCGAAGCGACAGAACGCGGCGCGCGCGACCGGGCCGAGACCGCCGGTGAAGCTCGCGACGGCGTTTTACGACCGCCGCCCCACCGCGCGCCTCGCGCGGCTCCTGAACGAAGAGCCAGAGCTCGCGGCGCAGACTGACGCGGACGGCGAACACTCGCGATCGCTGTTCCACTACATGGCGATGCGAATGACGAGAGAGATACGCGGCAGGATGGCCTCCATCGACGCCGCGGTCGACCACGCCGCGGACGCGGTCCTCGAGGGCATGGCCCTCGACGGCGTCATGGGCCTGGAGGCGAAGCTCGCGTCGTTGGAGCGCATCTTATCGCGGCAGATCGCCGTCCGCGGCGAGGACGCGTTCGCCAAGGCGATGAATTTCGCCGCCGCCGGCATGGGCATCACCGCGGGCGCGGCGTCGTCGCAGAGCCAGAGCAACAACGCGGTGCCGTCGCGACTCGAGGAGGAGGCGAGGCTGACGCCGAAGCACGTCCGGTGCGAGTCCGAGGGCGAGAACGGCGAGGTCGTGTGCGTCCTCGACGATCCGCTCTGTTGGGAGACGCAGGAGGTTATGCGCGTGCCGAGGGACGGGCTGGACCACAAGATGAGGCACCTCCATCGCGGCTGAGAGCGACGAGCGGCTAAACCCTAAACCCTGACGCCGCGTCGTTCGCTCGCGACGACGTTCGTTGTACGATAGTTAGAGAAGATTTATTTTGTAACGCAGTGCCTGCTTTGTACGCGACGCGGCGACGACGCGGGGTCGAGGGCATGCCCTGCTGACTGTGTTTATTCTGCCCTGACACATCGTCTGTTTGACTCCCCCCAAGCAGGAACGAATAACGAACTCGGATATTCTTCATTCTTCGACGCGCAGCACAGCCGCCGAAACTCGCGCTCACGCAAAAGCCCCCGTCGTCTTCACGCGAACGTTCGCGTGAAGTCACCCTCCGCTCACTTTACGCTCTCGACGCTCCGTTCGCGTCGCGCGCTCGAAGCTCTCGCGCTTCCGGCCCCCGCACGATCTCACGCGTTTTTCTGCTTTACGCGTTAAAGCGCCGAAAGAAATGACGTCCGCGGCTCCCGCTCTCGCGCCGCACCTCGCGATGGAAGCGGCTCGACGACCGCACGCCGCGCGTCGTCTCGGTATGAACGTCCCTCAGCCCGCGGTTCAGCGCTTCGACGTCCCGAGAGGTGCGCTTTCACGACCCTATCTCGCCAGATCGCGCCAGATCCCCCCGAGCTGACGCGGCAGATTCGCCGCCTTCGACGCGTTTTTTCCCCCCCCGGAACCGCGCGCGCGCGTCGCGCTCGAGCGTGAATTCACCCTCCGTTCCCCCTCTTCGAACGCAGTCGCCGAAGGAGACCTTCAAGTTCGCGCGCTCGAGCTCGAGCGACGCCCTAAGGCCGCGCGAAGGCTCGGCTACGTCGCCTCATTCGCCGAGCCGCGTGGTGCGTATATTCCTGACAATTGGCGAATAAATCTCTCTCGAAGATTTTTTTTTCGTTCCCTGAGGCTGACCCTCCCCCTCCTTCCGCCCGCAGACGTCCCGACGATGAGCGCTCAAGACACGAACTACTACAAGATGGAAGTCGACCGTCGCCATAGGGCGGCGAAACGCATCGGTGAGGTCCGTTACCTCTCCGTGGACGTCACCGAGCCGACCG
Source organism: Micromonas pusilla CCMP1545 (assembly GCF_000151265.4). Lineage (NCBI taxonomy): Eukaryota > Viridiplantae > Chlorophyta > Mamiellophyceae > Mamiellales > Mamiellaceae > Micromonas > Micromonas pusilla. The sequence continues at coordinate 842,907 of NW_003315886.1, forward strand.
CGTTCGCGCCGCTGCCGTTCGCGCGCACCGCGGCGGCGCTGATGGAAATCGAACGCAGACCGAAGGCGGCGCGACGCGTCGGGACGTTCCGCGCGCCCGCCCTCGCGGACGCGCCGCCGCCGCCCGCGATGGCCGCGATGGACACCGCCGCGTTCGCGATGGAAGTATCGCGCCGACGCGTCGCCGCTCGAAGATCCGGGATCGTGAAACTCCCGCGCCGCGCCTCGCCGAGAAATCTCCCGAGCGTCGACGTCGCCGACACGGCGTTTTACGACATGGAGCTCGACCGACGCCCGAGAGCGGCGGCGCGGCTCACGACCAAGGCTTCCGGTCCTACTTCCGCGCCGCTGGACGCGTTCGCGGAGCTCTCGAAGATCGCCGCGGACGATCTCATGAAGCGACGGGCCCCGTCGGCGTTCGACGACGCGTCCTTCGACAAGTCCAACCCGAGCCGCGGCGCGAGCGCGACGGCGCCCAACCCGTTCGCGTCCTTGGAGCGCATGCTCGAGTCCACCCTGGACATCTCCGGGTCGAAGTCGCGCGGGTCTTCCCTGCGAGGCGCGGACAACTTCAACACCACCGCCACGGGCGGTGGCGTGCGAAGACAAAACTCGAGCACGCACCTTCGCCGCGTCGGAAGCAACGCGTCGATGGGCGTCAACAACGTCGTGCAACACCGCCCGGGGAGGCACGTGCACTGCGACGAGGAGGGCGAATCCGGCGACGTCGTGTGCGTCTTGTACGGCGCGGACGACGAGCCCGAGGACGTCGTAATGACCGTCCCGCGCGAGCAGCTCGAGGAACAGATGCGTCGCATGGCGGCGGCGACGAGCCACTGAGCGGCCAGACGACGATTGAAGGACGACGACGACGAAGAAGAAGAAGACGACTGAAGAGATGTACGCTACGCTGTACCACGTACGCACGCGAGAAAGACGCGACGGCGACCTATTACGCCCTCGCGCCGCGCGCTCGACCTCTATTACGAGCCCGTGACCCTGTTTTGTATCACTTTCCTTTTAATACCACGATAATACGTGCGGTCTCGTCGCGTCTCCACGCCTCTCCTCCTTTCCTCGCGCTCTGCGAAAAAACCGAGACTATTCTTATTAGCCCTACGCGCGCGGCCGTTTTTAGCGGTCGCGAGGACGTCGAGCCACGTCATCACACCGCGGCTCGTCCAAAAACTACTACGTACGAAAATGATGCAGTGGGCAATCAGTATGAAATTTCCACGCCGCTCGTTCGTTGACGCGAAAATTCCAGCTCGGTTTCCAGCTCGTCGTTTCTGACCCACCACACAACCACCCGTCGATCAAGCGGTCTCACTTTTTCACAGCCTTTTCGCTCCGCGTGGACGGTCGCCCGCCGCCCGCGCTTCGCAGTGCGGACGCGCGCGAGTAGAGCGGCGTCGTTCCCTCGCCGAGGTCAGCCTCGCGAGAACGTCTCGAGAACGTCGCGTTCCCGTCGCGCGCTCGTCGTTCCACCCGCGCGTTCAAGGCGCAGGATAGCGGAGGACGGCTGCGCGAGTCGGGGGATCGATCGACGGTCGGCCTTACCCGGTGACGAATGATGACGGCGGTCGAGTCCGTCGTCGCCGCGCCCGCGCCGCCGATGGCGCAGGCCGTCGTCGGCAGGCCGGAGGTGTGCAGGGATTTCTTGAAGGTACGTCATCGCACCGAACCGAATCGCGTCGATCGCGCGCGGGCGGGCGCGTCGGCGGCGCGCCACCCGCACCGGTTGGCATCTCTTTCCTTTCCCTGACCTGAAAGGACCCCACCGCACCGACGACTGACGACGACCTCCCCTCCCAACTCTCTCGCAGGGCGCGTGCTTCCGCGATAACTGCCGCTACGCGCACAGCTCCGTGGACGGGTCTCAGCCCGCGGTGCAGTCCAACCAGCCGATCTGCAGAGATTTCCAGAACGGCCGATGCTTCCGCGCGAGGTGCGCGCGCGTCGACCCGCATGCGTCCGCGCGTCGTCGTCGTCGAACCCTACCGACCGAAAAAACCCCGAAGCGTTCGTTCGTTCGTTATCCCCGACGCCGACCGATCGCTTCCTTCCTTCCTTCCTTCCTCCGCTCCGCAGCTGCCGGTTCTACCACGGCTCCACGACCGATCTCGCGGCGAACCAAGCCGCGAACGCGTTCGCCGGCGGCGCCGCCGCGCTCGCCGCGCTCGGCGCGGGCGGGTTCGGAGGGTTCAACGCGCTCCAACGCGCCGTGTCCGTCCCCGTGAACGGAGCTTCCTTCGCGAACGGTTTCGGCGACGCCGCCGCGGGGTCGCGGCACTCGTTCGACGGCTCTTCCGGTTTCAACATCAACGCCGTGGGGTTCGATCCCGCGACCGCGGCCGCCGCGATGTTGCAATCGCAGCAGCAGGCTGCCGCCGCGGCGGCGATGCTGTTCCGAGCGTCGCAGAACGGCGCGGGCGGGGCGAACCCGCTCGCGGCGCTGCTCGCCGCGCAAGCGCAAGCGGGGCCCGGCGGTCTGAACGGCTCCCCGACCGGCGGTCTGAACCCGGATGGGTCGCCGTCGAGGCACGGCGTCGACGCGAACAACGGAGCGATCAACGGGATCTCTCCGGACGCGATGGCGACTTTACTCGCGATGCAGCAGCAGCAACTGCAACTGCAGCGCCCCCGGCGAGGGTCGCCGCCGAGGGCGCCGTCGACGTCGCCGCCGCGGGGACCGTTGCCGCCGAGCGACCAGCCCGCGCCCGCGCCCGCGCCCGCGGGGATGCTCTCTCGGTCGCTCATGTTCAGCGAGCAGTACCCCGAGGAGCGAAACGGCGGGCTCGGTCGGCGCCATAGCGTGGACGTGAACGGTCGCGTCGGACGCGCGAACCCGTACGTCTCGGAGCTCGACGCGGTGTCGTCCGCGTTTAACACCATCGACCTCGGACTCGGGAACTCGACCTCGGTGGGGAAGTCGCCGCTCGGCCCGGGAGGCGCGAACGGCGTCGTCGGCGGGGGGTCGCCCAACGGGTTCGGCGCCGCGAATGGATCTTCCAGCCTTTGGGGCGGGTTCGACGGCGGCGCGTCCCCGCTCGGGGGAGCGTCGCGAAGAGCCTCCTTGGACGTGCGCGCGACGCCGGCGTCGTCGCGTCTGTCGCTCGACGGCGGTCTGTGGGAGGACAAGAGCGGGATTCTGTCCTCCCCGAAGCGGTCGATTGACGGTCGCTCGAACGGCGTGAACATCGCCGCGCCGTCGTCGCTGTCGAACGGCAGCGGGATCGTCGGGTCGCTCGGGGCGGAGTCCGCGGAAGCGAAACGCGACTCGACGTACTCGCTGTTTTGACTGCCGAAAGAAAAGAGGAAACGACGCGGACGTCGCGCGCGACACGCGCGACGATCCACGTCACCGCCGCTGTTACATCACATAACGCCCGCTGCCGCGAATACATGTACATCCGCCGCATATATCAATAAGCTTTTAACACAAACCCGGATCGTTCACGCCGGTCGAGTATTATCGACCGAAGCGAACGAGGGTTTTCAACCTGCCGCACAAATAGCTCGCCGCTGTCGCACTACTCATCAATTCTTTTAATAACTACTCGAGACATTCTCGAACATTCGTTCGTTCGTTCTCTACGACGAGAGTAGCGCGCGCGGTGTCAAAAGAAAAGTGCGTCGATATCAACGTATGTATATAAACCCTCTACGAGCTACCGCTGCGGCACCTCACACGACAATGAATGAATTACTTCCCCACTTGAGCCTCCACGGCGGTGTGATCGATCATCACGCTCGGCCCCATCGTGGACGCGATGTACAAGCTCTTCCAGTAGATCCCCTTAGCCCCCGGCGGGCGGTTCGCGTTGATCGCGGCGACGATCGCCACGAGATTCTCCTGCAGATCCGCGGCGGTGAAGTTCAGTTTGCCAAACGGCACGTGCACGATCCCTTGCTTATCCGCCCGGAACTCAACCTTGCCCCCCTTGAACTCGTTCACCGCGGTGACGACGTCGGGGGTCACGGTGCCAGCCTTGGGGTTCGGCATCAAACCCTTCGGGCCGAGCGCGCGGCCGAGCTTCGCCGCCTTCGGCATCATGTCCGGGGACGCGATGAGAAGGTCAAAGTCGAGCATCCCGCCGGCGATGTCCTCGACGAGATCGTCCGCGCCCGCGAAATCCGCCCCCGCGGCTTTCGCCGCGGCTATGTTATCGCCCTGGCACAGCACCGCGACGCGCACGGTCTTCCCGGTGCCCTTCGGCAGCGCGACCGTCGCGCGGAGCTGCTGGTCGTTGTATTTCGGGTCGATGTTCAGCCTAACGTGCGCCTCCGCGGACTCGACGAACTTCGCCGTGGCGTTGTCCATCATGAGCTTGATGCCCTCCTCGGGGGAGACCGGGTTGAGGCGCCCGGGGACGCTCTTCAACGCCTTGAGGAAGCGCTTGGACATTCTCGCCTCCTTGGCGCTCTTGCCGTCCTTGCGCGTGGCGCGCTGTGAGCAGTGCGGGGGGGTGGAGGGGGGGAGGGGGGAGGACGTCAGGAGGCCGCTCGAGGGATCGATCGATTTTCAGGGTTGAGGGATTCGGTGCTCGCGCTCCGCGCGCCGAGGAAGGAATTCGAGAAAAATCGCGCGACGTCGTCGCGGACGGAGAACGCGGCGCGACGACGCACCACGGGGGCAACCCAATCGGCGTCGTCATCCTCGTCCTGCGAGGCCGCGGTCTCGAGCTCCGCGAAGTCCAGACCCGCGGCGCGGACGCTGAGACCCTGCCTGCCGCCTGCGATTCGCGGCGAGGGAGCGTGGGGAGAGGACAACGTCAGACGCGGTGAGCGGAAGCCCTAGGTTATGAAAACACGCCGGAGCGCGGCCGGACGGCGCGCGCGACGCGCCGCTATCGACGCCGACGCCGCTCGCGACGCGTCGTCGCGTTCACCAAGGTCGCGGAGGAGGTCATTCTGGTGGCGGACGCGCGCGGAATCGAGCGGAGACGTACCCGTGACGCGCATGGAGACGCTCGCCTTCGCTTTCAGCCCACCGACGCGGGTGATGCTCGATTTCGCGGACACGCGCGCACCCCCGACGAATCGCGCCTTGGACGCGACCATCGCGTTGACGCACGTGAGCGACGCCATGGTTGTGAACGGACGAGGGGTTCGACCTCGAGTGTTCGATTCTCAGATGGCGTGGCGCGAGTCGCGTCCGCCGGAATGTCTCGCGACGCGCGCGTCTCGGCGAGTTTATCCAGTCCCGAAACTCGCGCTCGCCGCTGTCTCGATGACCCGCGCGTGCGCTTTTTGACGCCGGCTGATGAGCCTGATGAGAATTCGCCCGTCGCGTCACACCGCCGCGCGCTCCCTCGGCGTGGTCGTCGGCGGCCGCGACGACCGGCGCGCACGTCCCCGCGACGACGCGCTCCGTCCGGGGTTTGATTCGGGTGCGAGGCGCGCGCGCGTCGTTGATGCCGTGCGCGAACGCGCGCGCGCCCGCGCCGCCCGCGCGCGCGACGCGCTCGCGAAACTTCCGTCGCCGAGACCGCGGCGGAGGAGGAGGCATGGCGCTCACGAGGAGCGCCCGCGCCGCCGCCGCGCGGATAGTCGCCGCCGCGTCGGAGACGGTCTCCACGAACTTCGAGCGCATCGCCCCCGCGGGTGCGCGTCGCCGCGGTCGCTTCCCTCGCCTCTCGTCCTTCCTTCCCCGTCGTTCGAAGAAGGAAGGATCCGTCGATCGATCGATAGAAGAATCGCCACCCTCGCGTCGACTGCATCGCCCTCTGACCCTCCCTCCATCCCTCCGTCCGTCCCTCCGTCCGTTCCTCCATCCCTTATCAACAGCGGACGGCGCGAAGACGATCGTCGCGCTTGGAAAGTTCGACGCCATGCACCGCGGCCACGCGCGCCTCGCCGCCGTCGCCGCGGGGATGGGCGCGCCGTACCTCGTCTCCTTCGGAGGCATGGCGGAGGTGCTCGGATGGACGCCGACGCTGCCCGTCGTCGCGACCGAGGACCGCGAGCGCGTGTGCGAGTTGTGGCGCGCGGAGGGTTTGGTGTCGCGAGAGTTGCGAGAGCACGCGATACCCTTCGCGGCGATTCGCAGGATGTCCCCGGAGGAGTTCGTGAAGACGCTGAAGGATATCGGCGTCGGCGGCGTCGTCGCCGGGAGAAACTACCGGTTCGGGTTCAAGGCGGCGGGCACCGCGGACACGCTCGTCGATCTCGGCGAGAAGCTCGACGTGGACGTCTCCATCGTGGACCTCCTTCCCGCGGATATCGAGGAAGACTTCGACTGCCCGGGCGGGTGCACGCCGCAGGTGTCGAGCACGCGCGTCCGCGCGTGCCTCGCCGCCGGAGACGTCGAGCAGTGCAACGCGCTCCTGGGCCGGCCGCACCGGCTCGTGATGTCCGTCGACGACGTCGCCGCGGACGTGTCGTTCGACGCCAGCGACACGGAGATCGCGTTCGCGCTCGCTTCCGCGAGGAATCAGTACCCCGCGCCGGGCGTCTACGCGGTCAGGGCGGCGATGAGAGAGATTGTTGAGATCGCGGGGCCCGAAGGGGACGTCCGCCGCGGTGCCCCGGACGCGAACGCGAAAGACGGTCGCGCGTCGGACGCGAGGATGACGGTGAGCGACGCGGACGTCGTCTTGGACTTTGGCGTCGAGGGGGTGCCGCGGGAGTTATCCGGAGGCGTCGGCGGAGGGGGGGGGGAGTGGGTGGTGTGCGTGGACATCATCTCGAGGGCGTGAGTGCGGCGAGCGAGCGCGGCGGGTGTTTTATGTTGGAACGTGAACTTATTATCAGATGCAACGCGCGTTCGTTCTGTTCGCGGAAGGAACGACGCCGCCTCGGACGGGCCGAGGAGCGCGTTCCTCGCGTGCGCGGTTGATGAGTCATCACCCGGTGCCCGAACAACGCAGCGAATCAGATGCCCAGCTTCAGACGCACGCCTAAACGCGGCGCGCGCGCCCCCTGCCCGCGCCGGCATACCCGCGCGCGCCGACGACGACGCGACCCGATACGCGTCGCCGCGCGAGCATGTGCAGCATCCCGCAGCAGCTCATGGCGGCGGTGGAGCGATGCGACGACGGCGCCGGCGGCGTCGGCGTCTTCGCGACGCCGCCGCCGTCGCCGTCGCCCCCGGGGGAGAACGCGCGCGCGCTCTCGGTGGGGACGCCGTCCGCGCGCGACGCCGCCGCGACCGCGACGACGTCCCCGGCCGCCGCGTCCCCGCGAGCGCGCACGGTGAAGTTCTCGAGACACGTCCACGGTGCGTCCGCGATCGTCCTCGCGAGCGAAGGAGAAAGCGCGCGGGGACCTCCCCGCGCGCCTCCGTCGCTCTCGAAAGGTCTCGAAACGTCGCGCCGCCGGCGCGCGCGCGGTCGAAGACCTGACCGAAGAAGACCTCCGAATCATAAAACAAGAATAAAACTCGTCGCCGAGACCGCGCGCGTCCCTCCCTCTCCGCCCGCAGGGTTCCGCTTCACGAAAGCCGAGCGCGCGCTGCTCGTGAGCGTCTTCGACAAGTACCACGGCGACACCCCCGGCCGCGACACCTGCGCGGCGATCGCGCGCGCGTTCAGTGACTCCCCGGTGAGGAACCCCGAGCGTCGCGACCGCCGAGCGTGCGAACGCCGCCGCGACCGCAGCCGGGTCTCTCCTCTCTCCGTCTCTCCGTCGTCGTCTCTCCTCTCTCCGTCAGCCTTATATCAAACGCCGACGCCCACGACGCCCGCGATGCCCGCGACGCCGGCGACGCCGGCGACGCCGACGCCGACGCCCGTGAGCAGCTTCACGACGTCGCCGATCGCGACCCCGCGGGGGGACGATTTTTTTCTCTCGCAGCGTCGCGCGCGACGCGAGGACCGAGCCGCGGAGGAGAAACGACGACGACGGCACAGCCACGACCACCCGAACGCGCACCTCCCCGGGACGATATCCGACGCGGCGCTGCTCGACGCGGACGCGCCGATGTTCCCATCGCTGATGTGGAACAAGCTCGAGACCGAGGTCGACTTGACCGACTTGTCCGACGACGACGACGACGACGACGGCGGCGGCGGCGGCGGCGGCGGCTGGGGGGAATTTTCCGGCGGCTCGGGCTCGCGGATAGCGCGCGGGTCGTCCGAGTGGGAGGACGAGTGGTTCGTCGGCGCCGGCGACGTCGCTCTGGGTCTGAACGAAGACGAGATCGAGAAGCTCCTCGCGTCGGCGCCGACACCCGCGGAGCAGGACCACGAGCGCGAGCGGGACGACGGCGGCGCCGACGTGAAGCGCTCTCTCTCGTTGCCCTCGATGCCGCTGCTGTTGACGCCGCCCGCGGCGGTCGTCGCGGCGAAGCGCGCGGCGAGAGCGGATCTCGAGGAGTGGCAGCCCGCGGGGACGAGTCTGTACATCGGCATGATCGCGCACGCGGGTTCGCCGTCGCACACGCGCCGACAGTCGTCGCCGTCGCCGCCGCCGCCGCCGCCCGCGGAGGCGCCGGAGATTCCCTACCTCCCGGAGCCCGGGAAACTGCTCGCGTCCGAGGACCACGCCGCCGCTTCGATCCTCGCCGCGGACCGGAGCGGCGACGTCGTCGCCGCGGTCGAGGTGGAGAGCACCGACGATTGGGTCGCCGCCGCGGTGCGCGTCGAGCCCGCGAAGGAGCGGATCAGGTGCGTCCTATACACTGGTCCCCATACGACCGCGTCGGCGTGGTGAACGCCGATCCTTAAGGACTTTGCCCGTCGTATCTCTCCGCGCACCCCT
>NW_003315886.1:851708-860356 GCF_000151265.4 Micromonas pusilla CCMP1545
CGCGAGCGCGAGCGGGACGACGGCGGCGCCGACGTGAAGCGCTCTCTCTCGTTGCCCTCGATGCCGCTGCTGTTGACGCCGCCCGCGGCGGTCGTCGCGGCGAAGCGCGCGGCGAGAGCGGATCTCGAGGAGTGGCAGCCCGCGGGGACGAGTCTGTACATCGGCATGATCGCGCACGCGGGTTCGCCGTCGCACACGCGCCGACAGTCGTCGCCGTCGCCGCCGCCGCCGCCGCCCGCGGAGGCGCCGGAGATTCCCTACCTCCCGGAGCCCGGGAAACTGCTCGCGTCCGAGGACCACGCCGCCGCTTCGATCCTCGCCGCGGACCGGAGCGGCGACGTCGTCGCCGCGGTCGAGGTGGAGAGCACCGACGATTGGGTCGCCGCCGCGGTGCGCGTCGAGCCCGCGAAGGAGCGGATCAGGTGCGTCCTATACACTGGTCCCCATACGACCGCGTCGGCGTGGTGAACGCCGATCCTTAAGGACTTTGCCCGTCGTATCTCTCCGCGCACCCCTCGCTTTCAATCCCCGCCTTCGACGCCTTTCAACTCCACCTGACGCCTTTGAACTCCACCCCGCCATTCGCTTGTATAGAACGACCCTCAAGACCAAACCCGGGGGCGCGACGGCGGCGGCGACGCGCTCGACGACGACGTCCGACTCCTCCGACGGCGACTCCGATGTCGATCCGTTTTGGACGTCGCAGTTCCAGATCGACGACCTCGAGCTCGCGTCCGCGCTCGTACTCGGCGGCGTCGACGGACGGTGGGTCCCGCTGGACGTCCTCCGCGCGATGACGACGACGACGACGACGAGGCCTTTCGCGGTCGAGGACGACGAGCGCCAGCGCGAAAACGACCGAAACGAGTCCCTCGCGTCCGCGGTCGAAGAACTCGGCGACGGCGAAGCGCACCCGGTGACGTGGAAGCAGATCAAGACGTGGTTTGAGAATCGACGAATGACGCAGAAGCGGATGCGCGAGGGGACGCGGCCGGTGCGAAGGAACAACGCGAACGCCGCCTCCGCGGGGTCGCCGACGGAACCCGCCGCCCCCGCGGGCCCCGGCGCGCCCGGCGGCGAGCCGGCGACGGCGGCGGCGGCGGCGGCGGCTCCCGCGAAGACGCGCTCGCACAAGAAAAAGCCGCCCGCCGCGAACGTCAGCGCGGGGACCGCGGACGCGAGCGCCGCGACGCGGACGCCGCTCGCCGCGGACGTCGCGAAGCACGGCGTGAAGCGCAGCGCGAGCCGCCGGAAGCTGCCCGCGTCGAGGCGCGCGCCGGCGACGGCGAACGAGACCGAGACCGAATCCGCCGCCGCCGCCGCCGCCGGGGAAGCGGAGCACTCCGATCTCACGCGCGCGATGTCGTGGGCGGACATTCGCTAGGTGGGCATCCGCTGGGCGGTCACGCCGCGGTTTGCGACGATGAAGTACGCGAGCGAGCGAAGGAGAAGCGAGAGACGAACGCGGACGACGATGAAGACGCGATGACGATCGAACGACGACTGTGAAATGAAATAAGACTCGAGGTCAACTACACGTGCGGCGCTACGACCGCGCTACTTCTATCTGCTATGATTTAACTCATATCTCGTCGTTCAGTATCTTCTCTCTCTGATCCCGCATCAGCCACCCCATGTAGTGCAAGTTGTGCGCGGTCATCAACGTCGCCGCGGTCGGCTCGTTCGCCTTCACGAGGTGATGCAGGTACGACACCGTGTGGTTCACACACAGCGCGCATCCGCACTCGCGACACGGCGGCTCGTGCATCCTCGCGCACTCCGCCCTGGCGACGTTAAACGTCCCTCGCGTCCGCGTCATGAGCTGCCCGTGCCGCGCGTTCTTCGAGGGGAACGTGCTGTCGAACGTGTCCACGCCCTCTCTCGTCGATGCGAGCACGGTTTTCTCGTCGCCGACGCCGAGCAAGTGCCGCGGCCGGTCGGGAGGTAACAACGGGACGAGATACGACAGCAACGACGCCACCTCGGCCGTGTCTTTCCCGACGCTGCCGCCGATCGCGAACCCGTCGAACGGCAGCGACGCGAGGTACCGCGCGCTCATCACGCGCAGCTCGCGGTCGACGCCGCCGTGGACGACGGCGTACATCGCCTGCCGCCGCACGTCCTCCAGGTGCGTCCTCAGGCTCCTCGCCTCCCACCGGTGACTCATGTACACGCTCCGCCGCAGCGCCTCCGGGTCTATTCTGTACGGCGGGAGTTCGTCCAGCGGGATGATGATGTCCGCGCCGAGCTTCTTCTGCGCGAGCACGGAGCTCTCCGGCGTGAGCGCGACTTCGACGCCGTCGCGGTAGGATCGGAACAGCGCCCCCGCCTCGTTGACGCGCAGTAGGAGCCCGTCCGCGCCTTTCTGCTTGCTCGCCCGGCGTGATTTCATCTCCTCGCCGTCGCCTTCGTTCGGTCGCGCGAGGGAGAAGACCTGGAACCCGCCGCTGTCCGTGATGATCGGCGCGTCGCGGCCGATGAACGCGTGGAGGCCTCCAGCGTTTTCGACGAGGTCCGCGCCGGGCTGCAGCATGAGGTGGTACGTGTTGCTGAACATGAGCTGCACGTTCGCGGCGTGCAGCTCCTGGTGCGGGACCGACTTCATCGCGCCCATGGTGCCGACTGCGACGTACCCCGGGGTGTCGATGACCCCGTGCGGGGTGTGAATCCGCCCCACGCGCGCGTTCGATTTCTTCGACTGATGGATGAGCTCGTACCGGAAGAAGTCGCGCGGCGCGTACGGCGGGAACTCCGACGCCGGCGGCGGCGGCGTCAAGGGATCGAACCGCCGGTCCCGCGGAGGCAGCGTCGCCCTCGCCGGCCCCGCGGCCGCGGCGAAGGCGCGCATGCGACGCCCCTCGCGCGAACGACCAATGCTGACTGGGTTACCTACGCACGCGCGAAAGCGGTTCGGGCTGGACGAAACTACGCGTACTCGTACTCTATGGTTTTTTAGTTTCAATCGAATTAGCGCACCTTGTCCATCGAGATCGCGGTTGCGCGTCTCGGCGGTGGAAAACGCCTCGTCCCCCCCGATGCTCGGCACTCGCGGCCGCACGGTCCCCGCGCGCACGCCCTCCACGGACGCGTATCGCGCTTAAGACGCCTTACACGAGTCCGTCTGCGACGTGAAGGATCGCGAAGGACGCATCGCGACCGCGCCGCCGCCCCCCGCGTCGACGCGAATCTCGCGTCGGAATCTGAATCTCGCGACGACATCGCGACGAAACGCGGACGACGACGACGACGACGACGCGATGGCCGAGAAGATCGTCGTGAGCGTCCGCGTGCGCCCGCTGAACGGCAATGAGACGTCAAAGGGCGCGGCGTGGGATGTCGACAACGCGAGCAACGTCATCACCCCGCAGGTTCGTCTCGTCGTTCGTTCCGCGCTCTGCTCCGGGGGGAATGAACGCGGCGCGCGACAGCTGCGATTCGAATCCCGACTGACCCCCACCCTCTCGTCCCTCCCTCCCTCCCTCCCACCCACCCCGCGTCGCGCAGCCCGGCTCGTCCGCGGCGACGACCGACGGCGCCGGGTACGCACTGGACAACGTCTTCGACGAGACGTCCACGACGAAGGACGTGTACGCGAAGACGACGAAGGGGATCATCGACTCGGTCGTCGGCGGGTTTAACGGCACCGTGTTCGCGTACGGACAGACGTCCTCGGGGAAGACGCACACGATGCAAGGGTGCGAGGGCGAGCCGGGGATCATCCCGCTCGCGGTGAAAGACGTCTTCGAGGCGATCGAGGCGAGCGAGGGGCGGGAGTTCTTGGTGCGCGTGTCGTACTTGGAGATTTACAACGAGCAGATGATGGATCTGCTGTCGAAAGAGGTGAGACTGCTTCCCATACGACCCCGTTCGCGTGGTGCACGCCGATCCTTGAGGACTTTTCCCGTCGTCACTCTTCACCCGCGCTTCCCTTTCAACGTTTGACAGTCCGCGGCGGTATCGAAGCCGCAGTTTGGCCTCGCCGCCGCCGCGCCGCCGAAGTCCCGGCTGCAGATCAAGGAAGACCCCGACCGCGGCGTGTACGTCAGCGGCCTGAAAGAGGAGATCGTCACCTCCCCGACGCAAGTGTTGTCGCTCATAGAGAAGGGCGTCGCGAGGCGGCACGTCGGAGAGACAAACATGAACGCGGCGTCGTCGCGGTCGCACACCATCTTCCGCATGGTCGTCGAGTCGCGGGCCACGGACGCCGCGCCCTCGGACACGCGAGACGCGGTCCTCGTCGCGACGTTGAACCTCGTCGACCTCGCCGGAAGCGAGCGCGTTTTGAAGACGGGCGCGGAGGGGACGCGGCTGAAGGAGGGGGCGAACATCAACAAGTCGCTGCTTCATCTCGGACGCGTCATCAACCTCCTCGCGGAGAGCAGCGGGGACAAGTCCACGGGGCACATTCCGTTCCGGGACAGCAAACTCACGCGCATACTCGAGCCCGCGCTGGGGGGCAACAGCAAGACCGCGGTCGTGTGCAACGTCACCCCCGCGGCGACGCACGCGGAGGAGACGCACTCGACGCTGCGATTCGCGATGCGCGCGAAACGCATCACGAACAACGCCACCGTCAACGAGGTCGTGTCCGAGAGCGCGCTCATCAAGCGCCAGCAGCGCGAGATCGAGGAGCTCAGGAAGAAGCTCGGGGGCGAGGGCGGCGGGTCCGTGTCGAACGACGAGATCAACGCGCTTCGACGCGAGATGCTCGAGGCGGAGCTCGAACGCGAGCGACTGGCGAACGAGCTCGAGCAAGAACGCGAGGAGCGGGATAAAGCGCAGAGGGAAGCGAGCGCGAAGATCGATAACCTCACGAAGCTCGTCCTTCGAACGGACGCGGACGCGGAGGAGGAGAAGAAGACGAAGAGCAAGCGCGGCGGGAGACGAGAGACGTGGGCGCCGAATCAGAGCTCGGGGGTGCCGGATTTCCTCAAGGGGCGCAAGCTCCCCGCGAACGCGATGAAGGCGTTCGACGAGGAGCCCACTCCCGCGGAGGCACCCGCGCCCGCGCCCGCGGCGGAACAACCCGTCGTGGACGCCAAGGCGAGAGCCGCGCGACGACGCGGCGGGTTCCTCCCGCCGCCTCCGAGGATGGAGGAACTCGCGGAGGAGGAGGATGACGACGACGCCGCCGGCGCGCGACGAAGCAGCGCCGTCTCGGACGTCAGCGCGCGCGAGGAAACCGCCGGCGTCCATCTCGACCGCGCGCGCGAGTCGAACGCGAGCGACGCCGCGATCGCGCGGTTCGACGCCGCGAGGCGAGGCAGCGCGGCGTCGGACTCCTCCGTCCCCGCGACGCCCGACGCGGGCGCCGGGACCTGGGGCGCGAGCGGCTCCCCCGGGGTGTCGCACGCGGACCACGCCGCGGCGGTCGCCGCGGCCGTCGCCGCGGTGCGCGCGAACATGGAAGCCGCGCACGAGGACCAGATCGCGTCCATGGAGGCGAGCCACTGGGTGAAGGTTGAATCGCTCGAGATGAAGCTCAAGACGGCGACGGAGTCGCTCGCGGAGGCGAATATTGAGAAAAACTTCATGGAGCGAGACATCGAGCGATTGACCGAGTCCGCGGAGCAGGCGATCAAGCGCGGGGAGGAGCGGTTAGAGGAAGCGAAGAGCAGCGCGGCCGCGAAGCTCGCCGCCGCGGTCGCGCGCGCGTCCGACGCGGAGGCTGCGCGGAGCACCGCCGCGGCGCAGGCGACGGCGATGGTCGAGGCGAACAAGCTCACCGAGGCGAAAAACTCGCAGCTCCGCGCGGAGATCAGCGCCGCGCAAGACGCCGCGATGCTCGGCGCGTCCGAGGCTGCGAACGAAGCCAGGGCGAAGGCGGAGGCGGAGGTTGAGTCCGCGCGCGCGGCGACCGAGGCGGCGATGGAGGCGTCGTTCAAGGCGCGAACCGCCGCCGCTGTCGCCGCCGCGCGAGCCGAGCTCGAAGCCCAGAACGAAGCGCTCACGGCGAAGATTTCGGAGATGGAGGAGACCGTGTCGACTGCGCTCGCGCAGAAAGCCGCCGCGGAGGAGAAGGCGAGCGCGGACGCGAAGGCGGCGTCGGAAGCGCGCGCGGCGAAGGCGGAGTCCACGCGTCTCGCGAAGGAGCTCAAGTCTGCGTCCGTCGCGCCGAAGCAGCTCGCGAAAGAGTCCGAGATGCTCAGGAAAGACCTGGAGAAGGTGAAAGAGAAGGCGAAGAGCTTCGAGGAGAAGTACCGCGCGTCGCTTCAAGACAAAGCCGGGTTCGAGGCGGACAAGAAGAACGCGGAGAAGGAGCTGAAGCGTCTGAAGGCGACGATGGAGCTGAAAAACGCGCCGGACAAGAAGGACGACCGGCGACTGAAGATCGCGAACGCGTCCATCGAAACCAAGACGAAGGAGCTCGAATCGCTGAAGAAGGAGATGGAGGACGTCGCGAAGCGCGCGGAGGACGCGGCCGCGAAGGCGACCGCCGCGGAGGCGGCGGCGTTCGCCGCGGACGAGGCGAAAGTCGTCGCGGAGTCCAAGCTGTCGGACGCGCTCGCGAAAGTCGCCGAGGCGGAGGCGTCGCGCACCGCGCTCACGGACGCGCTGGCGGCGAAGAAGGCGAAGGAGGAGGAGGCGAGGGCGCTCGCGGACGCGCTCTCTAAGGCGGAGGCGAAGGTGAAGGAGTTCGAGGGGACGTTCCGCGAGGTCGCCGCCGCGCGGGACGCCGCGGTGTCGAAGCTCGAGGCGATGGAAAACGCGCCCGCGCCCGCTCCAATGGTCGTGGACAACAGGACCGAGATCGAGGACGCGATGCGCGTCGCCGCGGACGCGACGGACGCGATGGAGTCCGCGAAGAGAGAGACCGCGCGCGCGAAGGAGGAGCTCCTCGAGCTCCAGAAGACGTTCGAAGACAGCGAGCACGTGATGGAGGAAGCCGTGAGCCGCGCGGAGGAGGAGTCGAGAGAGCGCGCGCGACTGGAGCTGCTCCTCGCGTCCGGCGGCGCGAACCCCGTGAACGTCGTCGCCGCGGACAACACCGCGCACCTCACGAAACTACAGTGCGAGCAGCTCGAGCGACGCGCCGTGCGCGCGGAGGACCGCCTGCTCGAGACGGAGAAGCAGCTCGCGAGAGCCGCGGCGGAGCTCTCCGTCGCCGCCGCGCGCGGGACCACCCCCGCGAGCGCGTCGCATCGGTTCACCCCGGGCAGCGCGTACGGCGGCAACCATACTAGCGCGAACAAGAACAATAACGCCAACGGGGAGATGGGCGGGCTGGACCAGACCGCCGCGGTCGCGCTCGTGGACGCCGCGAAGGATGAGTGCAAAAAACTTCAGCTCGAACTCAAAGAGAGGAAGCGACAGATGCACAAGATGCAGGAGGTGTACGGTCGTCTGAAGGACAAGTTCGCGCAGGCTGGGGGCGACCCGGAGAAGTTCGACGCCGCGCGCGATGTAAACGGTCTGCGCTACGAGCTGCAGTACACGGAGACGAAGCGCGCGGCGGAGAGGAAGCGCGCGGAGGGGCTCGCGCTCGAGCTGGGCAAGGCGCAGAGGGAGCTCGAGGGATTGAAACGCGCCGCGCTGGGTTCGGCGAACAAGGGAGAGCGCGCGGTCGCGACCGGGAGCGAGAACGCGGCGCCGGTCTGAGGGGTGAATGGATTTTTGGGTGGGTTGGGATAAACGCCGTTCTGTGTAATTACATCACAACGACTACGAACGCCGTCGCGCGTACGCGTCCACGCGCTCGGGGGGAAGAAAACCTCCCGTCGAATGTCATTTTTCAAACAGCGTCGCGTCGTCGAGAGAAATGAGCGCGAGGTTGATTTTACGCGCGCGCGAGAGCACGGCGACGTCGCGGGAGAATAGACGAGCGTTTAGGCGAATATTTCGTTCAGTCGACGCGCGTTCACAGAGAAACGAAGCGAACGAGTACGGTTCTTCGCGCGCGCGTTCGGTTTCGAGTTTGAATTAATTTGTTTTCCCCGCGCGAGGCTCGTCGCCGTCGTCGCGGGTGTAGTTGTTTCTCGTTGATGTGGTGGTGATTATTTATCACCATTGAGTGTTTGCGCGCGTGATGCGACGCGTTGTTTCTTTTTAAAGCTCCATTCAAGAAAGGATTCTTAAGCGAGTAGCTTAATCCTTCTTGGACTTCTTCGGGAGAAGGACGGAGTGGATGTTCGGCAGGACACCGCCGGACGCGATCGTGACCGTGCCGAGGAGCTTGGAGAGCTCCTCGTCGTTGCGGATCGCGAGCTGGATGTGGCGGGGCACGATGCGGGACTTCTTGTTGTCGCGGGACGCGTTGCCGGCGAGCTCAAGGACCTCGGCGGCGAGGTATTCGAGGACCGCGGCGAGGTACACCGGGGCACCGGCACCGACGCGGGTGGCGTACTTGCCGATCTTGAGGTAGCGCGCGATACGGCCGACGGGGAACTGAAGTCCCGCCTTGGCGGAGCGGCTGACGGCCTTCTTGCCGGTCTTTCCCTTACCACGTCCAGACATGATGTATGAGGTTGAAGATGTGAGTTTGTGCGTGCACAAAAGTAATGGCTGCGACGTGCGGAAACCGCTGTTATTCGAAATTTCCGGGGGAATTTGGCAGTGTGTTCGGGAACGAGCCAATCACGTCGCGGAATTCAGTTGCCCGGTCCAATCATTTTCGTTTCTGAATTCTGAAATTTCATTGGACCGGGCAA
>NW_003315886.1:860479-993525 GCF_000151265.4 Micromonas pusilla CCMP1545
CCGGGCAACTAAATTACGCGATGTGATTGGCTCGTTGCCAAACACACTGCCAAATTCCCCTGGAAATTTCGAATAACAGCGGTTTCCGCGCGTCGCAGCCATTACTTTTGTGCACGCACAAACACAACAACACACCCTATCAAAATGGCCAAGCCCACCTCCAAGAAGCCCGCCAAGAAGTCCCTCAAGGGCGGCAAGAAGGGCGGCAAGAAGTCCAAGACGGAGACGTACAAGATCTACATCTACAAGGTCCTCAAGCAGGTGCACCCCGACACCGGGATCTCCTCCAAGGCGATGTCCATCATGAACTCCTTCATCAACGACATCTTCGAGAAGATCGCCACCGAGGCGTCCAAGCTCGCCCGCTACAACAAGAAGCCGACGGTCACGTCCCGCGAGATCCAGACCGCGGTCCGCCTCATCCTCCCCGGTGAGCTCGCCAAGCACGCCGTCTCCGAGGGCACCAAGGCGGTCACCAAGTTCACCTCCGCGTAAGCGACACGAGGTCGAACGAGGTTGATAAACCTTGAGCTTCTACTACTACATCAAAACATCGTCGAACGCTTCAAAAGCGCGACGCAAACACAATGGTGATAAATAATCACCACCACTTCACGAGAACTCTCTGCCGCTGGACGCCTCCGAGCTCGGAGGCATCCAGCGAAGAACAGAAAAAAATAATATCTTCCAGTTTCCCCCGCGTTTGAACTTCGATCGCCGCGACGCGCGCGTAGCTCAAGCACACATCAACACTCGATCGTGCGCCATCGATCGCGCGCGTCGTCGTCCCCCGCCTCGATCGATCGTTCCCTCGCGCGAGACGGACGAGTCGCAGACCGCGCGACAGGACGTCGAGGCGCGTTCGAACGCGCGCGTTTGAATTTATTTGAACTCAGCTGTCTCGCCTACGCCCTCGCCTCCCTCAAGAACGTCCTCGCGGTGCGTTCCGTTCGCGCTAAAAACCCTACGAACCCGTCCCTCTCGTGACTACTCCCTCCCTCGATCGCGCCCTCGCCCGCGAGCCCGTCCCCGCCGCCGCCGAGCTCGGCCGATTCCTCCTCCACCAGGCGCTCGTAAAACGCGCTCGCGTCTTCCACCGCGCCATTTACGAATCGCACCTTGGGGGTGACGCGCCGCGTCTCCCTCGCGGCGTCCACGACCGCGCGCAGTTTCGAGTCGCGCGACGGCGGGAAGATCACGTCGCCCGGCGCGGAGCCGTCGTCGCGCGGCTTCAAAAACACGACGAGCTCGGCGTGCGCGTCGAGCAGCCACAGCGGCGCGTCGCTCGTCGCCAACGCCGCGCGCGTTAGGCTGCGCGACGGACACTCCATCTCGTCCGCGCTCCTCCACGAGCTCAGCGACGGGTACAGCGTCCTCACGAGCGCCGCGGGTTCGAGGCGCGACGTCGTCGCGCGCAGCCACGTCCGCGCGTCCGCGCTCGCGCCGCCGGGTCCGACGCGAAGCGCTGGGTGTCGAAGCAACGCGTGCACGAGACGCGGGACGACGCGCAACGGGAGGCTCGACGTGAACTCGACGTCGAGCGCGCGCGCGTCCGCGTCGGGCGCGCCGAAGCGGAGGATCCCGCACTCGTGGTTGTACCTCGCGGTCAGGATGCAGAGCCAGTCCGCGAGGAGGAGTCTGGCTTCGCCGAGGCCTTCCGCGTTCGCGGCGGCGAAAATTTTATGCGACAGCAACGCGACGACGACGTCGCCGTCCGCGGCGTTGAAGACGTCGCGCGGCTTCCCGGACACGCGCGCTTGCACCGTGCATATCCTCCTTCGGCGCTGGCGCAAATATCTCGCCGGCGGCGGCGACGCAGACGCGGGAGACGCTTCTGGATTTTCGGACGTGGACGCCGCCGCGTCGCCGCCGCCGCCGCCGCCGCCGCTCGCGTCTCCCCGTCCCAGCGGCGTCAAAACCGTGTATTCGAACGCGAGCTGAATCGTCGGCGGGCAGTCGCCCCTGTCCCCGAACCCCTCGCGATGCGCGTGCTCGAAGTCGAACGCGAACGCGTCCTCCGCGCCGCACCGCATGACGTGGCACAGGCCTTCGTACTCGTCGTCGCGCGCGAGCGCGCCATAGACGTTGGCGACTTTAAACTCGCTCGACGTCCGCAACCTGAGCGAGCAGTGATGCGCGGAGACGGCCGCGTCGCCGTTCAGGAGCCGGAAGACGTCCCGCGGCAGCGGCGCGTCGCTCGCCGCGCCGTCCTCGCCGATCGCGCGCTCGTAGTGGTACAGCGTCCCGCCGCTGCGTTCGGTGAGCGGCGCGATAGAGGCTAAGTCCGCGTGGGCGCCGCCGTCCGGAAGGGAAAACACGTCGACGACGACCGCGGCGACGGCCGCTCGGTCGCCCGCGTCCGCGTAGAAGTCGCTCTGCGGCAAAAAGAGCTCGTCCGCGGCCGCGGCGGCTTCGTCCGGGTCCAGAGACGCGAGGGACTCGGACACGGCGTCGTGCCGCGCCGACGACAGCGCGCCGTCTCCCGCGTTTGGAATCCCGCACAGGAACGACAGGACCCGGCACGAGGGGTGTCTCAACGTCCCTTCGTTCCCCTCTCTCGCGCCGCCGCCGCCGCTCCCTTTCAGCTCCCCGACGCCGTCCGCGCCGAGCCACGCGAGCACGGCCTCGAGCGCGGGACCGAACGCCCGGCGCGGAGTCGCGTCGCCGTCGCCGTCGCCGCCGCCGTTGCCGCCGCCGCCGCCGCCGCCGCGTCGTCGCGTCGACCGCGTGCTCTCCACCGCGTCCACGAGTTTCCCCTTCCGCTCCCCCACCCGGCACAAAAACCTCTCGAGCGGCAGCGCGTCCTCGAGCGGCACGGCCACGGCCCCGGACGGCGCGAGCCTGACGTGCCGAACGACCGACGCGCCGTCGCCGGAGACGTCGTACAGCCCGACGCGGTCGTCGAAGGACACCACGCCGAACAACGCGTCTTCTCCCACGGCTTCGATCGCGGCGACGACGCCCGCGCGAACGACGTCCAGGACCTCTTCCGACGCGGTGAGGTCGATCAGCGCGACGTACACCGGGCTCGTCCCGATCGGCGCGTCTGGGCGCGCGGTGAGAACCTCGGACGCGACCAAGGACTCGTGCTCTTGTCTGCAGATCTCGGGAAGGGAGTTACGATGCGGGTTCTTCCGGTACCGCGGCGGACCGACGCCGTCGTGCGCGCGAGAGTCCCAAGGCACGAACGCGCCGCACAGGATGCATATCCACCCGTCTCGTTCTAACCCGCAGTATCCGTTGACGTACCCGAAGCACTCCTTGCATCGCGCGATCGCGTCCGCGGGCGCGAGCCGATCGATCGACGACGGATCGAGGTCGTACTCCGCGAGCGGCTTGAACGGGCGAACGACCGCGCCGAACGGCAGGCCGGTCCGCTCCTTCACGTCCGCGTCTCGCGGCGCCTTGCTCGTCGTCAACCGCATGCACAGATCCGGCGCGGGGGTCTCGTCCGACCCCATCGAATCCGCGGCGACGCGCGCGCGAGACTGACGCGAGACCGAAAACACTTGGTGCACGTGCCGACTCGCGCTCGGGACGGCGGGCCGCCGGCTTTTTTTATTCCGTTCGGCGCGCCGCAGCCGAACGCAGCATGGCGAGCCTCTGAGCGTGGCATCGCGTGAAAGACGTACAAAATGGACGATCGCGTCCTCGATTATCATGACATACTCCTGCGCGTGCGCGACGTCGCGCTCCTCCGCGGCCCGCAGTGGCTGAACGATCAGGTCCTGTCGTTCTACTTCGCGCACCTTCAAAACGACGGGCGATCGCCGGCGGACGTCGCGTTCGTGGACGCGTCGATGTCGTTTCTGCTCGGCAACTTGTCCCCGACCGAGGTCTCGAGCGTTCTCGCGAGCACGAAGGTTTCCTCCGCCAGCGTGATCCTCGCGCTCGTGAACGACGAGTGCGACGTCAAGCGCGGGGACGGGGGATCGCACTGGTCTCTGCTCGTCTTTCGAAAAGGGATCGGGTGGAGTCATTACGATTCGTCGCAGACCGGCGGGTCGCGCGCGAACAAAGCGAACGCGAACACGCTCGCCGCGGCGCTCGCGCCGTACGTCAGAAGCGGCGACGGCGACGGCGGCGTCGTGAACCACAAACCACCGGACGCGCCGACGCAGGTGAACGGGTACGACTGCGGCGCGTACGCGTTGGCCACGGCGGAGGCGGTTCGAGATGCGCACGTGGAGGTGACGCGTAGTCATAGGAGCGGTAGTCGCGATAGCGGGTGTGGGGACGCGTACGATGAGAGGCTACGCGCGCGGTTGAGGGATATCACCCCAGAGTACGTCGCCGAGTTTAGGAGAGGGATCTTGTCCCTGATCGAGGAGCTCGCCGAGGACGACTTGAGTATTTGATTCATCAGTTTTGACGATTTAGGTTTTTGATTCGAACACGAGAGACGCGACCACGCGTCGAAGACGTTGATTAAAAACTACACTCCTAATCGCGGTTCAAGTACCCCGACACCGACCCCCGACTCGCCTTCCACGTGATCCCCGCGGCGACCTTACTCTCGAAGAAAGCCTCCAGCCGCGTCGCGCACTTGTAAAACATCGTGTCCGGGGCGTTATAGAGACGGCAATTATTGAACATCACCCTGAAGTCCGCGGCGAACATCTCTAAGGTGACGTAATACTCCCCGTTCTCGACGCGATCTTTGATCGTCTCCATGCATATCGGGTCCTTCACGACGTCGTAGTAGTCCGGCACCTCCTCCGCGTTCACCGGCTCCAAGAACGGCCACACGTCGATGTGATTTTGCACCAAATTCACGAGCGCGCGCATGAATCGATTCAGATTCTCCGGCGTCGGCGCGCCGTCGCCGCACCCGGGGTGCACCAGCCGGTACTTCGGCGGCCCCGGGGGCGTCCACCCCGCCTCTTTCACGCCCTTGATCCGATCCACCGGTATGGGCTTGTACACGCCGCCCGGCCCCGGGGGTTGTTCGAACTGTTTCAACCCCGGGTACACGACGTGCGCGTTTGACATCGTCTTCACCACCTCGTCCACGCATTTTCTCTGCTGACGGATCATGATCGGGAACTCCGTGTACGAAACCTGCGCGCTGAGGGAGCACTCCATGATCGTCCCGCCGTCGTACTCTTTGATGTATCCGACCCACTTCTCGCGTTCCATCATGACGTCTTTCGTGAACCCTTGCTTTTGGAAATACCCGACGGCGTTGTTATCCGCGAACGTGATGAGGTGCGTCATCGACTCCTTGTCGCAGACGTACTCCTTCAGGTGGTTCATGAGCCGAGTGCCGTACCCCTTGACTTGCTCGTTCGCGCTCACCGCGCAGAACGCGATCTCGCCGACGTTCTGTCGCCAGAACGGCCGGTACGTGATCCCGCCGATGACCGCGTCGTTTTTCAGGCAGATCATCGAGTGATGCCTCGGGTCGAACACCAACCGAACGATGTACTCCTTCGGCATGTTCGGCAGCTGCTTGCTGAAGATGTTCTTCAAGTGCACGAGCCACTCCGAGTGCTGCTCCTTCCCGTCGTTCTTGATCACCTTGTACACGAGCTCGCCGTCGTCCTCCTGCTTCCGGAGGTGGATCTCGCGCTGCGCGTACTGCCCGAGCGTGTCCCTCGCGCCGCCCGGGTTGTTCGCGTTCCCGCGCGCGCCGTCCGCGCCCGGGTTCGCGCCGCCGCCGCCGCCGCCGCCGCCGCCATCGTCGTCGTCGTCGCCGCCGCCGCCGCCGCCGTCCGCGTCGGAGTCAGAGTCGGATCCCCCGATCGACGCCTCTTCTTCGTCCCTTCTCGCGCGCTTCGCGTCCGGGGGGCCGTCCGAGTCCCCGCCGCCGGTCCCCGCGGACGAGCCGCCGAAGAACGACCGGATCGCTTCCATCGTGGAAACGCCGCCGCCGCGCGGGTGAAAAGCACCGCCGCGCGCGCGCGATCTCTGCCGCGCCCGCGCCCGACGCCCTCGCGAAATCGCCCACACTCGCGATCGGTTTGAACTGTCCCGTCAAGTGAGAGTTCAAGTTCGAAAAACCGCGAGCTACGATCGCGCGCGCGCCACAGAGGGTTCGCCGGCGCCGGCGGACGGCGAGGCGGATCGCGCGCGGAGAGACGGATCGCGCGCGCGCGGAGACGGCGATGACGTCTCCAGCGCAGGACGACGCGGCGGCGGGAACCGTCTCCGCGACGGTCGCGTCCCTGACCGATCGATGTCGCGAGCTGCAAAAGACGCTGAAGCGAGGGCTCCGAGGAAAGGTCTTCGAGCAGTTCGAGGCGCCGCGCACGATTTCGGAGGCGTATACGGAGGCGCAGGCGTTCCAGCAAGCGCTCGTGGACGAGACGACGGGGAAGAAGCGCAAGATCGAGGAGGACGCCGCGACGAAGCGTTGGGCGATGAAGGCGGGGGAGTCGCGCATCGACGAGAACCACGCCCCGTTCCTCGCGTTCAACGAGGAGCACTTCCGTCACATCACCGCGATAGACGTCGCGAATCTCGTCCTAGAAGGGCCGTCGAAACCGGAGGACGACGTCGACTTCAGGGTTCCCGAGATGGGGAAGAAGCCGTATTGGGAAGGTGCGACCCCGCGCCGCAGATCAGATCTCAAAACCAAACGCGTTCGGTTCGATTCGAGCGCAGCTGTCGCTTTTTCTCGTCCCGTCCTTCGGATCCGCCCGCTCTCGCGACCGCTCGCCCCGCGCCGTTCGCTCGCTGACTTCGTGCGTTCACCCGAACCAACTGATCGACTCCGACAGCGTGGGCGGAAGAGGACGTCGTCATCCGCGAGCGAGAGCAGCAGAGGAGGCTCGAGGAAGCGAGGGCGGCGAGGGAGAAACCGCCGACGCCGACGCCGAAAAAGCCGAAGAAAAAATCAAAGAAGAAGCCGACGAAGAAGATCGAGTCGCAGCCGATCGGACCGATGACGGAGGAGGAGATGGCGGACGCGTGCCACGTGTGCTGGAACGGGGAGTCGTACGACGACAACGTGATCTTGTACTGCGAGAAGTGTCTCGTCCCCGTGCACCAGGCGTGCTACGGCATCAAGAAGATACCGAAGGGCGACTGGTTCTGCAAGGCGTGCGTCAAGACCAAGGCGGATGGGAAAAAGAAAAACGCGAAACCGCCGGCGTGCTGCCTGTGCCCCGTCCCCGGCGGCGCGCTGAAACCGACGTCCAAACACGGGAAGTGGGCGCACGTGTTTTGCGCCAACTGGCTCCCGAACACGTGGATCCACGACCCGGACGGCGCGTTCGAGCCGATCATGGGCGTGGAGGAGCTCCCGGAGGAGCGGTTCAAGCTGACGTGCTCGGTGTGCAAAAAGAAAGACGCCGGCGCGTGCGTTCAGTGCCACTACGGCCAGTGCGCGGTCCCCGTGCACGCGATGTGCGCGTTCCGATCGGGAGCGCACATGGAGATCCAGACCGTCGTCGGCGAGGAAGGGTGCGACTACAAGTTTTACTGCTCGAAGCACTCGAAGGTGGTTCAAGAGAAGCGCGAGCGAGAGCGCGCGCGAGAGGAGAAGGGCGCCGCGGGGTCCGAGATGGACACCCCGGTCGCGACGCAGGAGGACACGGACACCGCGGGCGCCGGGAGCGACGACGACGACGACGACGACGACGACGACGACGACGAGTACGACGCGCGGAGGCGCGCGCGCGGGAGGAAAGGGTCCACCGCGTCGGCGTCGATGTCCAGCCGCCCGACGCGCGGAGGCACCGGGACGGACGGCGGTCCCGGTCCCTCCGCGGGGGAGAAGCGCGCGCGAGACGACGACGACGACGACGACGACGACGACGACGACGACGACGACGACGACGAGAAGGAGAACGACGCCGGGACGGACGCCGCCGCGGACGGAGACGACCCCGCGGAGGTGAAGACCGAGGTGAAGACCGAGGAGACGACGGTGAAGAAGGAGGAGGAGGAGGAGAAGAAGAAGTCTGAAGAGTCCGACTCGGAGCCGCCGACGCCGCCGTACGTCCCGCCGACGCACACGGAGATTTTACACGCGCACACGTCCCGGGTTCTCTCCTCCGATGCGCGGTACGAGATGCCCACGGAGCCGGAGTGGAAAAAAGCGGAGGAGAAGGAAGCCATCGAGGTCAAGGACAAGCCCGCGGTGGGCGGACGCGCGCCGAAGTGCGCGGTGTGCGTGATTCACAAGAAGGGCGTCTGCGGCACCGCGTCCGCGCCCATGAAGTGCCTCCGCCGCGGGAAGGGCAACAACTCGTCGTCCTCGCTCGCGACGGGCGTGACCTCCGCGGCGGAGGTCAAGGAGCAGCAGTACGACCCGCCGGCGCCGCGCGAGGAGGAGATGGAGAAGACGTTCGCGGCGACGGCGTTGATCGGACTCGCCCCCGAGGATGAAGTCGTCGGCGAGTTGCTTCACGCGCAAGCGGCGCTCGCGAAGGCGCTGTGGGTGACGCGCACGCTCGCGGGTAAGGCGCTCGAGAACGCGGCCGCGGCGGCGGAGGACGAGGAGAACGACCGCAAGCGCCAGGACGAGTGGATCGAGGAGACGGAGAAGTACGAGGAGCGCTGGCGCGGCGGGCGCTGGCGCGAGGAGTACCTCCGCAAGAAAGGGTTGCCATCCGCGGAGGGCGGCGGACACGCGTCCGCGGTGGACGCGTCCGTGGAGCTCGTGGACCCGCTCGTGGAGATTGGCGCGATGGAGGACGCCCTGTGCGCGGTCTGCGGCGGCGGCGACTCCGAGGAGCCGAACGAAATCCTATTCTGCGAGCGGTGCGAGATGGCGGTGCATCAGGACTGCTACGGCGTCGCGGAGGTCCCCGAGGACGACTGGCTGTGCTGGCCGTGCAACGTCGCGGAGGCGAACGAGGTCGCGAACGGGCGGCCGCCGTCGCGGCCGGCGCGGTGGCTGCGCGAGGCCGGGGACGGATCGCTGTACGACCCGCGGCCGTCGTGCGTGCTGTGTCCGGTGAAGCGCGGCGCGTTGCGGGCGGTGATCGAACCCCCGAAGCCGATCGCCGCGTCGGTGAAGTCGCCGCTTCGCCCGGCGGCGACGCCGGCGGCGGCGCCGGCGACGGCGGACGACGCCTCGAAGGCATCGAGCGCCGCCGTCGACGACGAGAAGCCGCCGTCCGACGGCGTCGCCGCGATGGACGTCGACGCCGTCGCCGCGGACGCCGCGGACGACGTCAAAGCCGAGAGCCAGGCGGCGCCGGCGGAGGAAAACGCCGCCGCGCCCTCCGCCGCCGCGCCCGCGCCCGCCGTCGCCGCCGCGCCCGCGCTCTCCCCCGCGGCGTCGCGGCGCGCGAAGACGATGGGTCACTGCCTCCCGTGCGATCCGTCCGCCCTGGACGACGACGACGCCCCCCAGGGAGGGACGCCCGCGCCCCCGGGGACGAAGAACGACGTCCACGTGCGTTGGGCGCACGTCGTCTGCGCGCAGTGCGTCCCGGGCGTGGAGATCGCCGCGACGCCCGAGCCCGGGCCCGCGTCCGCGGTCGTCAAAGGCCTGGACCGCGTCCCTCGCGAGTGTTTCGAGGGCGAGTGCGCGGCGTGCCGCCGGAGCGAGGGCGCGGTCGTGTCGTGCGGGTATTACGGCTGCGGCCTGCGGTTCCACGCGTTGTGCGCGCGTCGCAACGGGTGGCTGCTCACGGAGTGCGTCCGGCAAGACGAGCGACGGTTGGCGTACTGCGCGAGGCACTCCGTGTCCGAGCGGCGTCGCATGGACGGCGGGTTCGGCGGCGGGCGCGGTCGCGGTCGCGGGCCCGGTCGCCCGCCGATCCACGGCGGCAGAGGCGGGCGCGGTGGGCGGAGCAAGGCGGCGGGTCTGGCGGCGCGGCGGCGGCCGGCGCCGACGCGCGACGAGATGGAGCTTCTCAAGCGCACGCGGTTCGGCCTCGAGAAGCTTCGCCTGCTGTGCGAGCGCGTGCTTCGCCGGGAGAAGTTCAAGCGCCAGGCGATGGATCTCAACGCGGAGTTGTGGACGATGCAGATGGCCGGGATGGACGACGGGAAGGCGGCGGCGACGTCTCCGCCGCCGTCGCCGAGCCGGCGGACGACGTTGTTGACGCCGACGCTCGCGGCGGCGGCGAACGAGCAGCTCGCTCGCGCGGGGTACGAGTACACCCCGGCGACGTAGGGTCGGGATGGACGCGACGCGCGGAGAGCAGCGCGGAGAGAAGCCACGACGTGGGCGGGCGGCTTTGCGAGACAACAATTCGTAATTCGTCGACCGTAATCGTCGCGCCGTCGTCGCTCGTCCGTCTTCCCCGCGCCCCACGCCCGGCCCCACGCCCGGCCCGGCGCCCGCCGCGCCGGGGAAAGTGAACGCTCGTCGCCGCCCTCGACGAATCTCCATTTGTTCCGCCGCCGGCCGGCATGGGCGACGGCGACGCGACGACCGCGCCCGACGCCGTCCCCGAGGGCGCGACCCCGTTCCGCGTCCCCGAGGGCGCGACGTCGATGGAGGTCCCGAAAGCGTTCAGCGCGCTGAAGGTGGTCCCGAAAGAGGGAGAGGCGAACGACGCGAACTTTCCTCCGCATCTGCACGCCGCCGTGGAGCTCTTCTGCTTCGCGAAGATGCCGGAGTGCGCGAAGAAACTCGCGACCGCGGTGAACGCGTACTTGGCCATCTTGAGCGCGGGGCCGGACGGGAAAGGGACGAACGGCATGGGCCAAGCCGCGGTGTGCTGGGAGTGCGGACACTGCGGCCTGCCGGGGAATCAGGACGAGTGCGGGAAAGGGAAGGACGCGAAGTGCGGGGACTGCGGCTCGAGCGCGCAGACGAACATGGTGAAGGTGACGCAGCCGGACGGGACGGTCGTGCCGTGGATAGAGCCGAAGCAGGCGCCGGCGGGGAAGGCGGAGGAGGCGGCCGCGGCCGCGGACGCGTTGAGTTGACGCCGCCGGGAGCATCGTCGAGAATGATCAAACGGATCAATATTACGAATCAAGAAAAAAGCGACCGCGTCTATTCGCTATCGGAATCGATTTGAGTGTGTGACATCCCGTTCTTCCCCAGGAGCCCGGTCTTGAAGTCCGCGCCGGACGGCGACATCGACGTCTGCTCCGGCTCCGACGGCTTGGGCGCCATCTTCAACCCTTCCCAGTCCAGCCACGGCCTCGCGTCCTCGTCCTTGCCGTGATCCGCCGCGTCCATGTCGAGCTCATCGCACGTGACTTTGATGTGCCTCAGGTCCGGTTTGATCACCCTGAGCGCGAACAGCAGACGCTCCGGGAGTTCCGACGGGTCGTCGCCCTGAATCGTCCCGCCGACGTCGAGGACGAGCCTAGAGAAGTAATCGCCGCACGTCCGCAGCCCGTTGAGCGCGACTTGACCGAAATTATGCACGTTGATGCCGCACTCGAAAATCCCTTTGCCGTCTCTTCGCGTGAAGTACCCGGTCTTGTTCACCATGAACGGCTTCCCGTTCCCCTGCCCGATCGCGACGCGGACCGCCCACGGCAGCGAGGCGGCGCCGTGCGCGACCATGGCCACCATCTTCGTCTTCGTCCTGACCTCCTCCTTGTGCGGGGGATCGTCCAAGCCGTTCTTGTCGTGCCCCTTCGCGCGAAAGTGTCGAACCATCAACCCCACGGCGGGGTCCATCTTGGACGTGTCGCCATCGTGTTTCTCGATCTCGTCCCGCGTCTCCTCGCTCATGCGACAGAATATCGTGATGTGGTTCGACGGTCCGTCCGGGCCGATTTTCTTATCGTACGACCCGAAGATTGGATTCGGCGGGGGGTAGTCCGGCAGACAAAAGTTCGCGACGTACACGGTCGGGCACCCGTGCACGAGCTCGCCGATCTCGCCGCCGAAGAATAAGTCGCCGAAGTCCAGTCTTTTGCTGTTCGCTTTCGCGACCAGCACCTGCACGACCTCGAACAAGGGCTTCTCGCTGTAGAATTTTTTCCCATCCTTCTTGTAGTTCCTCCCTCGCAGACGAAACCCCATGCCGAGCGGGTTCGCGCTCCACGACAGCGCCCTGCCCGCTTCCGGGGTCTCGAACGGGATGTCGTGCCGCGGGATGACGCATCGCCCGACGCCTTCCTCCGGCGCGGGGCGCGTCTCGAGGACGATCCCTTTCGCTTCGAGGATCGAGTTCGCCGCTTTCCCGCTCTCCGTGCGCTTCCACGACCGCGGGATGTCCACGAGCGTGTCCTCCGCGTCGAAGTACTCGTCGTCGTCGCTGCCGAAGGACAGCGAACGCTCGCGTCCCGGACCGTCCGGGGCGTACGCCCCTCTCCCGTGCTTCCTTCCCTTCTTCCCTCCGTCGCGGTCCGTCCCAGACGACGACGGGCCGCCGTCGCGATCGGCGCCGGACCCGCCTCCGAAGCAACACGGCATTCTTCCCGAGCGCTTCTCTCTCTCCCTCTAAGACGCCGACGCGATCCGCGAACTGGGTCGCGTCGATCGCGCGCGCGTATCCCGCGCGCCACCCTCTGTGCGCAATCAGGCGCGTGACGAGGCGTCCCTTGCGAACTTGTTTACTTCCACGCGTTCCGCGGCAGGAAAAGGAATCGACGCTTTTGAGGGTCTGTGACCCCAGGAAATCGATCGACTCGAGATCCGCGAAGGGCGCGAAAAGGCGCACGAGCCGACGACTGCAGCGGTTGAAAACCGGCGCTTCTGTTCGACAAATAATTTTCCAGAAATTTTCCACAGGCGGGAGAGGGAGGCAGGGCGTCGGAGTGAAGTGATTTTACAGCGCGATCGAGTCAGACTACTGCGCCCCCTCGCCCGCGCACACCGCCGCGGCGTGCGCGATCCCCCTCCGAAGATACTCCACCTTCTCCTCGCTCGTCTCGAGGTACTCCCACTCGGACACGGGCACGGACACCACGGCGAACCCTAAGCTCCGCAGCTGCCGGTGCTTCAGACGCGTCTGCCCGAGCGACGTCGTCGCGTCGTTTCGCGCGAAGTGGCTCGGGCCGTCCACCTCCACGGCGACCCCGGCGCGCGCGGCAGCCTTGTGCGTCGCGTCGTCGATCCCGATCGGTTTCGGGATGTGCAGATCGACCCTGTACCCCGCGCAGACCGCCTCTTCCTCGTGCTTCTCGCCCATGTACGAGAGGATGGACGCGACGTCGCGTTGGTACCAGGACACCACGGGCGGGCGCCTCTGCGCCATCCACGCGTTCGACGCGGCGACGCGCAGCGGTTCCGCGAGCGGCGCTAACCCGAGGGCGTCGCACCCGCCGCACGCGTCCACGGACACGACGCACTGGTTGATCTGGTTCAGATGTTTCCCGCGCCACGGCCCGAAGACGATCTTGTCCCCGCTCTCCGCGAGGAGCGCCTCCTTCGCGACCGCGTCCGCGTCGTTCACCTCGCCGCCGAGGCGTCCGATCTCGCCCCAGAGCGCCTTAAACGCTCTCGATCGCATCGCTTCCGCGCCGATGACGGACAGCGACCACGCGGTCGTGACGAGCGCCTGCGGGGTGAACTTTTTCGCGAGCGCGGAGGCGGCGGCGGCGGCGTCCGCGTCGCTCACCGACTCCGAAGACGCGCCCACGAACCAGTCCTCTAACCCGTCCCTCAGCCCGTCCGAGCCGTGCCCGAGGTGCGCGAACGCCCACACGAGCGTGGAGACGTCGAACACCTTGAACTTCTTCAAACCCTCCGTCGCGAACCGGACGTCCAGACCGTTGAAAAAAGCCGGCGACGCGTGCCGGCACGACGCCAACGCCCACGCGAGGTCCGCGCACGCTCTGGGTTTCATCTCGCTCACGACGAGCGCGGCCCTCTCCGCGAGGACCTCCATCTCCGCGGAGTTCGCGCGCTCGCCCGAGATGATCGCGAGCGACCACGCCGCGGCGGAGAGTTTGTTCGGGGTCAACGCGTCGCTGTTCCGACGCGCGGCGGCGACGCACGTTCCGAGCAGATGCGCGACCCTCGAGTCCCTTCGAAGCCCCGCGAGCTCTTCCCTGTCCGTCCGCGCTTTTTTCGCGACGTCCGCGATCATCTTCAGCATACCCGCGGCGATGTCCGGCGAGACGCGCCGTAAACCCGCCTCCTCGAACGCTTGAAGCGCGGTCTGCGGGTCGTTCGCGTTCGCTTTCACCTCCTTCTCCAGGGCTTTAAACTCCTCCAGGGTCATCGTCCACTGCGTCGCCCAGTCCTCTTCGGACAGCGCGGCCATGTCCACGCGCCACAGGCCGTCGCCCTTCGTCGCGGTCATCTCTTGTTCTTCCTCGTCCTCGTCCTCGCCGCGTTTCGATCGCGGCGGAAGATCGTCGTACCCTCGCGCGGCTTCGAATTGGCCATCCGCGTACGGGTCGTTGGCGTCCGTCTTTCGCTTCCTTCGCCACGTGTTCGGCGCCACGGGGGGTGCGCCGCGCTCGGTTCGGAACTTCGCCGCGCGCTGGTTCGCGAGCTTGCGCGCTTTTTGCATCCATTCCGTGTCGGACAAGCCTTCGGACCCGCCGGATTTGCCTTTCTTCGACGAGCGCTTGTCGCCGTAGGACGTCGCCCTCGCGGCGACGGCGAGTCGCGACGCGGACGCGAGCGTCATGCCGTTCATCGCCTCTTGTTCCCCCCCGGGAGCTCGGCCTCGGAGAGGTAGTCGAACCTACGCTTGAACTTCGCGACTTGACCGGTCGCGGCTTTGACTTCCTTCTTCCCGGTCCAGAGCACGTGCGTGTCTTGATCGGTCTGGCAAAAAAACTTGCCGGCTTTGAACGGAACAGCGGAGAGCCACGGGAAGGTGGCGCCCTTGGTCCCGACGATGCTGATGCGATAAAGGAGAGGATGAATTCCTTTCCTAGGCTGGAATTGGGGGGGACGACGGGAGAGGAGGTCGTCAGCGTCAGGGGGAGTGGGGGAAGCGCACGTCGAGGGGGCGGAATCGGCGGCGATTTGCGGCGGCGGGGCGAATCGTCGTCGCAAAAGGGCGCTTTCAGCGGACGCGTCGGGGCGCGAGGACGAAGCTAGGATCGCGCGGGCACGAGACGCACCATGAATTA
Organism: Micromonas pusilla CCMP1545; assembly: GCF_000151265.4. Classification (NCBI taxonomy): domain Eukaryota; kingdom Viridiplantae; phylum Chlorophyta; class Mamiellophyceae; order Mamiellales; family Mamiellaceae; genus Micromonas; species Micromonas pusilla. Next base: position 875,384 of record NW_003315886.1, read on the forward strand.
GATCGATTCGGTCAACGCGGCGTGTGTACGCTGCGTTTGACTCGTGGCGTGGTGTGGACGTCGCGCGAGTTGGTATGCGCGGCGCGCTGGTCGGGCGACGCGACACGTATCACGAAATGCCTCGTCTCGGACGACGACCCGGGGAAAATTGCTGGTTCACGAAACCCCGACAGCTGAGATTTGGCGCCAGAACGAACGACGCGCCCGCCCTTGGGAGGGATGGCACGGAAGCGCGATTAGAGCGATGGACCGCGGCGCGCGCGCTCGCTTCAGACCCGAGGAAGCGCCCTCCGCGGGGATGAAGCCGAGCGCGCTGAGGCAGCTGTCCCCCGAGCTCCAGTCGAAGCTTCGTTCGTGCACCGTCATTTCGTCCATCGGACAGCTCGTGGAGGAGTGCGTGTGCAACAGCATCGACGCCGGGGCGACGAAGGTGTCCGTCGTCGTCGACACCGGGTCGACGCTCGCCATCACGGTCTCGGACAACGGCCGCGGGATGAGCGTGCGGGACGTCCGCGACGTCGGACGGCGGTACCACACGAGTAAATGCCATGATTTACAAGATCTGAGTGACAACATAAAGACGCTGGGATTCAGAGGCGAAGCTTTAGCGTCCATGTCCGACCTGAGCGTCCTCGAGGTGACTTCGCGAGCCGCGGGGAGCTTCGAGACGTATACGCGGATATCCACGAAGGCGGGCACGGCGACGCTCGCGTGCGGGCCGGCTCGGTATCAACTCCCGAAAGCGGGCACCGTGATCACCGCGCGCGACTTGTTCCACAACCACCCCGTGCGGAGGAACATGATCCGGCGGAACCTCCAGAAGCAGCTCGAGGACGCGCGCGCGAGGGTGTACCGACTCGCGCTCATTCATCCTGCGGTCGGCGTCTCGCTCACGGAGTTCAACGGCAGGAGGAAAGAGCTCATGAGGCTCCCCCCGGGACGGTCGCTCCTGTCGGCGTTGTCCGACGCCTTCGGGAGCGCGCTCGCGTCTTCGCTCGTGCCGGTCGGTTTGACCGTCGGGCCGTTCCGCGCGCGCGGGTACGTCACGCCGAGTAATCGCGCGCTCAACTCCCCGGAGGTACAGTTCTTATACGTCAACCGCCGGTTCGTGAAGAAGACGCCGCTGCACAAGGCGGTGAAGGACGCGTTTAACGCCGCGAGGGATCCGTACGAGTCGCGACGGGGGCCGGTGACCGCGCCGCCGGGGGGTCATCCGGGATACGTCTTGTGCCTCGACTGCTCCCCGAGCGAGTACGACGTGACGTACGACGTGGAGAAGACGCTCATCGAGTTCAGGGACTGGGAAATGCCGCTGCGGGTTCTGAACGAGGCGCTGCGAGAGGCGTGGCCGCCGATAAAGGAGAAGGAGAAGGAACCCGATCCTCTCGAGCCGCCGCCGCAGACGCGCGAGCCGCCGGTCACGCCGCCGCCCGCGGTCGCGGTCGGAGGGACAGAGACTCCGTCGAAGGACGCGAACGGGAATTGCATCTGCTGCCCTCCGCTCGCGCGACGTCGACTCGGGGTTCCGTCGATGGGAACCAACGATGACGACGACGCCTTCATCTGCCAAACGATCGAACCGTTCGAAGATGCGCCGCCGCCGCAGCAGCAGCAGCAGCCGCAGCCTCCAAACGACGTCCGCTCGCTGCTCGCGACGTGGAAGAATCCGGTGCCCGCGGAGATGTACCAGCCCTCGATGCCGTCGTCCACGGCCAACGCGGTCGTCACGCGCGAGTCGCTCGAAAACGCGACCGTGCTGACGCAGTGGGGGAAGAAGTTCGTACTCATCCGCAGCGCGAGCGGCGATCTCTTCGCGCTCGATCAGCACGCGTCGGACGAGCGCGTGCGTCTGGAGAACCTTCGGAGAGACCTCACGGCGCGCGGTGACGCGGTGACGTCGAAAGTGCTGCCGCACCCGGTGCCGTGCGAGTTAAGCGCGGCCGAGCTCGCGACGTTACGCGCGAACGCGTCGTCGGCGCACCGGTGGGGATGGCGGTGGGAGGACGACGACGCCGGCGGCGGCGGCGTCTCCCTCACGGGCACGCCCGCGATAGAGGGGACGACCCTCGGCGGGGACGCGCTGGGCGAGTACCTCCGAGAGATCGCCGCCGTCGGTTTAACCTCCGCGCCGCCCCCGGCGCTGCATCGGCTGCTCGCGTCGAAGGCGTGCCGCGGCGCGATCATGTTCGGCGACATGTTGAGACGGCGGGAGTGCGTCGCGCTTCTGGAGGAGTTACGGAAGACGCAGCTCCCGTTGCAGTGCGCGCACGGGAGGCCAACCGCGGCGCTTCTCGCGCCCGGCGCCGTCGTCGATGAGGACGCCGCGCTCACGCCGCGGAATCGACGGAAAATGCTCGCCGCCGGGGTCTTGAAGACGTGGCGCGCGAGCCAAGAGAAGAAGAGACACGCGCCTCTGAAGCTTCGCATCGGCGCGAAGAAGGTGGTGCGCGCGTGAACGAATGAACGAACGAACGAACGAACGAACGAACGAACGCTAATACTGTTGTATATCGAATGTACTCTGTACTCTACTCTCCCGCTCACGCCCCCGCGACGTACAGGGACGCGCTGAAGACGATATCCCGCTTGATCGCCGCGGACGCTTGCTCCATTTTCTCGTACAACGCCGAGTCGCCCATTATTCGAGCCGCGTTTCGAACGTCCCTGCACATCTCGTCCAGGCGCACGATCGTTCGTACGATGCTCCCTTCCTGGACGTCCGTGATCGTGCAGATGTCCGAGAACAGCGTTCCTTTCGCCCACTCGTTGACGACCTCGGTGAGTCCGAAACGAAGCGTCGTCGTGACGTATTCATCAGGGGCGATCGCGAGGCCTTTCTTGAGCTGCTCCTCCCCGGCGAGAAACGCGAGCTCCTTCGAGCGCTCGCACGCTTCCAGGAGCGACCCGTGAAGCTCCGGCGCGGACGCGTTCTTCTCCTGGAACACGAGCGCGGCGAGGACGGCGACGGCTTCTTCTGGTGGGAGGTCGCGTAAGACGCCGTCGAAGATGATCTCCGTGCCCACGAGCTCGTCCCCGGTGGCGATCTCGCACGCGACGCGTCCCTTCAGCGTCACCGTGCGATCCTCGTCGAGGTACCCCATGGTTTGTAACACTTGGACCCTGGTCTCGAAGTCCGGCATCTGCTGGAGGTTCGCGTCGCTGAGGTTGTACTCCGCGTCGTCCACGCGTTTCTGCAGCTCGCGCCGCGCGTCGAGAAGCGCGTGCCACGCCCTGAGCCTCGGCGCGACGGACGGCGGCAACGGCGGGAGCCGAGACACGAGGCGCGAGTGCTCGTGGCAAAGCTCCACCGCGGCGACGTCCGCGAGTTTCAGGTCTTTCACCGGGTGAAGCGCGGCGGGTGAACCGTTCGATAGCGTCTTCTCGAGCGCGGACAGCGCGCGCGCGGCGGCGGCGGCGGCGGCGGGCGGCGGCGAGGAGCCATCCGTCGGCGCCTCGAGCAACGCGCCTTGTTCCACGGGTATTTTCGCTTCCGTGATGGCGAGGACGGAGTCGAACGGGACCGCGCGGACGAGGTAGTCCATGCCCGCGGACGAGAGCCGCCACGGCAGCGACGGCGGCATCGGGCCTTCTATTCGAGCGTCTTCGCTTCCGCCGCCGCCGCGTTTGCCCCCTTTCTTGCCGTACCCGCCTCCTCCGAACACGTCGTCGTCGTCGTCGTCGTCGTCGCGTTTGCCCTTTCGGATCATCATCATCGGCTCCGACGGCTTCCTTTCTTCCTCTTCCTCCGCCCTCGCCGCCGCCGCCTCCTCCGCTTTTTCCTCGTCCGTGAGCGCCGGGTGTCCTTCCGGACACGGCACTAAAACGACGTACGTTTTCCCCGCGGCTTCCTCCGACGCGACGGCGCCTCGCGCGCCCGCGGTCGACGTGCTCACGATTCGCAACAACGCCCCGTGCTTGTCGATGTCCCCGCCGCCGCCGGCGATCAACAACACCCGCCCCGCGGTCATCGCGGCGATCCCGCCTTTGCTCGTCAGCACCGCTGCTCTAACCTCCGCCGCGGCGTGCCTCACCGCCGCGCTCGCGTGCTCGTGCGCCTCCGCGGCGGCCCATCCGACGATGTCCGACGCTTCTTCCTCCGCGGCGAGGTGGTTCACGCGCTTCAACGCCGCGACGTCGAGGGCCAGACCGGCTCTCTTATCCATCACCCCGCGCTGCGCGTGGAACTCCGCGAACGACCGCGCGAGCATATCCTCCACGCGCAGATCCTCCACGCGCATCAGGTTCAGGATCATCCCGAACGTTAACCGGAACTGCGACTGGAGCTTCGTCGCCTTGCCGGCGAGTAAGTTACGAACTACAGACTCGGTCGGGAAGTTGTCCCACGCCGCGATGATCACGGTCCCGACGGGGTCTAACCCGCGTCGACCCGCTCGGCCGGCCATCTGCGTGTACTCCCCCGGGAGTATCCCTCGGAATTCGCTCCCGTCGTGTTTCCGTAAATCTTGGAAACACACCGACCGCGCCGGGGCGTTCACGCCCATCGCGAACGTCTCCGTGGAGAACAGAACTTTCAAAAGCCCTCGGCAGAATAACATCTCGACGATCTCCTTCACGATCGGCAGAAGGCCGGCGTGGTGCACGCCCAGGCCGCGCCTCAGCAACTCCCGGACGCGAAGCACCTGCGGGAGCTTACGATCCGGCGGCGACAGTCTCGAGAGGCAGCGCTCGCAGAACACGTGAATCTCGTGTTTCTCCGCGCCCCCGGTGAGATCCAACCCCGTGAGCGAGTCGACCATCGTGTCGCACCGCCGCTTACTGAACGCGAAGACGACCATCGGGAGGAGATCGCGTCGTTCCAAGTTCCTGATCAGCTCCGTCCACACGGACTTGTCTCTCCCGCGCGCGCCTTGCGCGCCGCCGAAGACGCTCCCCGTGTTCCCCCCGCGTCCGGGGTGCTTGTTCCCGGCGTTGCCCGCGCCGCGACCGAACCCGCCGCGACCACCGCCTCGACCGGCGGCGGCGACCGCGCCTGGTCCGCCTTGCGGGGCCGCGCCCGCGCCGCCTGGTGGTTTTTTCTTGCTCTTATTCAGCGCGTCCGCGGCTTTTTTGTACCCTGCCGGGAGGAACGCCTCGCGTTCGCCGACCTTGTAGAAATCCTCCTCGGAGTCGCCTCCGAAGTAGAGCATATGCTCCAGCGGCACCGGCCGACGCGTCGTGCCGGTGACGTACACCTTCTTCCGTTTCGTGCGTCCGACCCAGTCCGCGAACTCCCACACGTTCGGCACGGTCGCGGAGAGCAAGACCAAGCCGACGTGCTCGGGGAGCATGATGATGACTTCCTCCCAGACCACGCCTCTTTCAGCGTCGTTCACGTAGTGCACCTCGTCGAAAATGACCCACTCCACATCCCTGATGAGGTCCGCGCCTCGGTACAGCATGCTGCGAAGGATCTCCGTCGTCATGATCAGACACGGCGCTTCCGGTCGGATCGAGACGTCCCCGGTGAGTAAGCCGACGTCGAACCCGTCCTTCGTGAAGTCGCGAAACTTTTGGTTCGAGATCGTCTTAATCGGCGACGTGTAAATCGCCCGCGTGCAGTGCTTCGACGCGAGCGCGAACGCGTACTCCGCGACGACGGTCTTCCCCGCGGACGTGTGCGCGGCGACGAACACGCACTCGTTGCGCTCGAGCCTGTACGCGGCTTCTTTTTGGAACGAATCCAACGCGAACGGGAACGTCCGCGCCGGGTGCGGCACCTCCGCGGCGAACGCGGCGTCGACGTCCGGGAGGCGCGCCATGACCGCCCACTCGTCCTCTCCCGCGCCATTCTCGCCTCGCATCGCCGCGCGCTTCGCCGCGGCGCGCGAGCTCGAGGACGTGGAGAGCGATTTAAGAAGCGCCTCGAGCTCAGCCTCCGGGGACGCGTCGGGTTCGGGCGCGGTCGCCGCCGCCGCCGCCGCCGCGTCGTCGTCGCTCTCGTCGCTCTCGTCGCTCTCGTCGCTCTCGTCGACCACCGCGGTTCGCAGCGCGCCCATGAGAAGGTCGTCGTACGTCATCGGCGCGTCCTCCCTTCCCGATCGCGTCGTCGCGGCGGAGGCGTCGATCGACATCGCGTCCAACGCGTCGCCGAGCGAAGCGGTCGCGTCCGCGTCCGCGTCCGTCGCCGGTAAAACGCTGGCGTCGTCTGTCCACGGCGACGGGTCGAACCCCGGGGGCGTCCCCGCGTAGATCCCGCGCTCGTACTCCTCGAGCCAGCGCTTACTCGCGCGTCTCGCCTCGCGCTCGCGCGCCTCCGCAGCCGCCGCCGCGCGCTCGTTCCACCCCGCGCCTCCCGGGGTGAACGGCGCGTTGGACAGCGACCCGCGCACGAAGTCGCCCGCGTCGCCGGGCGCGCGCGCCATGGACGAGGACGACGCGCTGTCTCCCGCGTGCACGCGCGCCTCTTCCTTCCACCCCACATTCCGCGCCGTCGACCGCGGCGATGACGCGTCGAGAATCGCGGGACCCGAGATGGCGCCGTCGAGCGCGATCTTGGACGGGTCGAGTCTAGGGAGGATCGGCACGACGCGGTGCCGAGGCGCGGACGGGCGATGCGTCTGCGTCGCCCCGCGCGAGCTCGCGCGCAGCAGATCCGTCGAGGACGCGAGCTTCGCCGCCGCCTTGGACGCGAGCGCGGCGAAGTACGCCTCGGATATCGGCCGAGCGTGCGTCGCCTCGATCGTCTCGCGCGTCGGCGGCGGCGACGGCAGCGGCGGGAGCGGGTACGGATGGGCTTTCGCCATCGTCGCCTCCCCCGATCCCCTTTCCCCCGCGTCGACGAACTCGACCTGCGCGACGACGTCCCCGCTCGCGGTCGGAGCGAGGTTGAACTCGAGCGCCTCGATTCCCGGGATGACGAACCCCATCGCGCCGGAAGGGAAGGGATGCGCCCCTCCGGCGGGTGTGACGAGATCGAGGAAGGAGGGCAAGCGTTTTCATCCTTCGGTCGGGTTTTTTTTTTGCGTGTTGAAAGTCTGAAGATGGTTGCAGTGGTTTGCTACGCGCGCGGGCCGCGCGTCGTCTACTTCCTCGGTCGCTTCTTCCCCGCCGTCGCCGTCTTCGTCTTCGCCTTGGCACCCTCGGTGTGATCGAAGGCGAGACCGAGCGCGTCGCCGTTCTCGTCCTTCTCGTCCCCCCACTTCTCCCTCAGACGTTGGAGGTGCTCCCTCATGTCCGCGCGGCTGTCCGGCTCGAGCCGAGCGAACCCGACGTCCTTCTTCCCCGGCTTCTTCGCGTCGTCCGGCGCGGCGGCGAGCACCCTGGCCCACACCGCGCCCAAGCGGCTCAGTAGCTTCTGCGCCTCTCTCTTGTCCGCCGCCCACGTCGCTCGCGCGTCGACCTCCCCCATCGCGACGGTCGCCGCGAAGGCGTCAGCGAACTGCGCGTCGCTCGCCTCGTCGGCGCTCTCCGCGCCGGCGACGAGCTTCTCCGCGATCTTCACGCCGACGCCCGGCACCGCCTCCGCCATCGTCATCGTGAGCTGCGCGGTCTCGAGCGCCTCCGCGGCGGCGGGGGGGACGAACACCTTCAGCGCGTGCGCGAGCTTGCCTTTCAGGCCGAAGTCGTCGACGCGCCACTCCTCGTCGGAGGAATCGTCCTCGTCGTCCGAGCCGTCGTCCTCCGCCGCGTCGAAGTCCGCGTCCTCGTCGTCGTCGAAGTCCTCGTCCTCGTCGAGGTCCGAGTCGGCGTCGGAGTCGGAGTCGGAGTCCTCCTCGACTTGCTCGAGCATCACGCACACGAGTCCGGTCTTGGCCTCTCTCTCCTCGACCATCTTCGCGAACTCGTTCGCCGCCTCCAGATCGTCGGCGGCCTGCATCTCTTTGCCCATCTCTTCGAACCACGCCTTCGTCTGCGCGAGCGCGTCCGCTTCCATGGCCGCGATCTTCTCTTTTTCCGCGGCAGATATCCGCGAGGACTTCCTCGCCGGCTGCGTGCGCGCTTTCGGCGTGGATTTCGCTTTCGGGGTGGACTTGGAGCGCGCCATCTCGCGCGGCTATATTATGATGGCGGCGGCGGCGATCGAACCGTCGTCAGGTGCAGGTGGAGATCTCGAAGATTTTGCAGTGTTGGCGGCGAGCGCGCGCTCAGACGCGAACGCGCGAGCACGCGTCTCGATGGCGGCAGCGGGAGAAGCGATCGCGGAAGCGATCGCGCGAGGCGACGGCGCCGCTGGAACGACCGAGGACGCGATCAAGGCGGCGATGGAGTGCCCGTGCGTCGCGGACCTGAAGAACAGCGCGTGCGGGGAGGCGTTCGCGGGCGCGCTCGGCTGTTTCATGAGCGCGGACGCGGAGGAAAGGGGGAGCAAGTGCGTGAAGGAGTTCGTCGCCATGCACGCGTGCATGGTAGAGAACTCGAAAGAGTTCGAGGCGTTCACCGCGGAGCTCGTCGAGGCGAAGGAGCGGCGGTGACGCGCGCGACGATCGAGCCGCTTGCTGTTGTAATACCCCACGACTTTAGACCTTCCGATCCGACTACTAGTCAACCCTCTCTCGCCCGCCTCCGCCTCGCCTCTACGCCCCGAGGTTCAGCGCCGCGATCATCTCCGCCGCGGTCTTCCCCTGCTCCGACGTCGCGGTCTCCATCGCGTCGTCCCCGGCCGGGAACAGCGGCGGCGGCGGCGGCGTCACGTCCACGAGCCGTCCCTTCTTGTCCAGCGTCCTGACGAAGGGGACGAACTCCACGCCCATCGTCCACGGCCTCAACGCGGGCGGGACGACGAACCCGGTCGGCGTCTGCCAGTTCTCCAGGATGCAGCACAGCGACCGCTCCGTCGCGGTCAGCGTGCTGTTCAGGAGGTGGACGTACGACTTCTTCTTCTCCGGGCCCTTCTGCGCGGCGCCGCAGCGGACTTCCAGCCGACGCGACTGAAAGTCGAGGCAGTTGGAGCACGACACGAGCTCGCGGAACGTCTTGCTCGAGGGGAACCACGCCTCGAGGTCGTACTTCTTCGCCGCGGCGTCGTTCAACTCCCCGGACACGATGTTCACGACGTTGTACGGGATCCCGAGGGACTGGTAAAACGCCTCGCTGTTCCCGATGAGGCGTTCCATCTCCTTCCAGGACTCGTCCCCGTCGGGGGACACCGCGATGAACTGCTCCACTTTTTCAAACTGGTGCACGCGGAAGATGCCGAGCGTGTCGCGCCCGTGCGAGCCCGCTTCTTTGCGGAAGCACGTGGAGTACCCCGCGAATCGCATCGGGAGCTCCTTGGGTTGGATCCACCGCTTCCTGAGGTACGAGCAGCACGTCTGCTCCGACGTCGCGATGAGGTACTTGTCCTCGCTGTCCTCGCCCGATGAGACTTTGTACAGCTGTTCGTCAAAGTCCGCGAGCTGCGCGCACTCGGCCATGCGATCCTTGCGCATGAAGAACGGCGTCGCGAGCGGGGTGTGCCCCCTTCCGGCTAAGAACGTCAGCGCGTAGTTAATCAGCGCCTGGTTCAGCAACACGCCCGCGCCCTTGAGAAAGTACCCGCGTCCGCCCGCGACGTCCGTCCCGCGTTCGGTGTCCGCGATGTCCAGCATCGCGATCAGGTCCACGTGGTTCGGCAAGTTCTCCTCCGTTCGCTTCGTGTCCAGACCGAACGTGCGGTACACCGCGTTGTTCGCCTCGTCGTCGCTCACGGGCACGGAGTCGTGCACGAGGTTACCGATCTTCACGAGGAGCGCGTTCACCTCCGCCTCGCATCGCTTCTCGTCCTCCTCGAGCGCGGCGCGCTTCTCGATGAGCGTCTTCACGAACGTGATCGCGTCGTCCGCGTCCTCGCCCGCTTTCTTCTTCTTGCTCACCTCCTTGTTCGCCTTGTTGAACTCCTGGTTGATGTTGTCGAGCTCCCACCGCGCGTCCCTCCACTTCGCGTCCAGGGCGATGACATCGTCCACGTCCTCGACGCGCGCGAAGCGTCGTCGCTGGGACTCGCGGACGAGCTCCTGTCGATGTGAGCGAGCGCGGGGAAGGGGCGGGGGGGAGTCAGTGGCGGTTCACGGCGGGAACGCGCGTAGGGGCGCGAAGACGCTGCCCGCGGTCGCGGTCGCGGTCGCGGTCGCGGTCGCGACGCGACCGATCGACGGACGCGTTCCGGAGGAGCCGCCATTTCGGAGGACGAGAGACGCCGCGCGCGCGACGACGCGGATCGCGAGCTCGCGCACCGGGTTGCCGCCCTTGTCCTCTCTGAAGAGGTTGATGTCGAGCATTTCGAGCGGTGTGGCCGCGGCTGTCGCGCCGTCGCCGAGCGTGCGGGTGGATATGACCGCTCGCGCGCGCCGCGGCGAGCGGATACGGCCAAGCCAGCCGGAAGGGCGAAGAGGGAGATCGGCAGGTCGAAAACGCGACTCTTTTTTCCCCTCAGCACGCGCCCTTTCGCGCACTTCGGCGACGCGCAGCGCACGTCGTCGTCGACGCGCGACCCGCGACGGACGTCACCGCGCGCGGCGTGGGCGTGATCCGTCGCGGCGTCGAGGCGCGGGGCGAACCCGGCGCGGGGGGCGAACGCGGGCGCGTTCGGAAGGCGGCGTCGTTAATCTGAATCACGCGACTCGACGACAGATCGATCGATCATGTCCAAGAACGTCGCGCTGTCGTACGAGGGCGCGTGCCACCGATGCGGGATGCCCGGGCACATCGCGCGGAACTGCCCGCAGCCGCGGATATGCACCAAGTGCGGCATGGGCGGACACGTCGCGAAGTTCTGCGGGCAGAAACAGTTGACGGCGAAGGACAAGATGCTCGCCAAGTACAGCGAGGTGTGCCACAGGTGCGGGAACAAAGGGCACATGGCGAGGGAGTGCTCGTCGGTCGCGTTCAAGTGCCGGATATGCGGCGAAGATCACCACCAGTCCGAGTGCCCGAAGAACACGGGCACGCTGGAGAACATGATGAAACGGAAGACGTACGAGACGAGCGAGTTCGCGAAGCAAAAGCTCGCCGCGGAGGTCGCGGAGAAGACGCGGCGGTTGGAGAGAGTCATCGCGAGCGGCGGCGCGGGGGGGTCCGGCGGGCCCGGGGTCGGGGGGGCGTCGACTGGGAGGGAGAAAGAGGACGCGGTGCTGTGTAAGCCAGCGGGGATCGTCGTCGTGAAGAAGAAGAAGAAGAAGAAGCCGAACCCGGCGTTGGCGCGGTTCAAGGTGACGTCGAAGGGCGGCGGCGGTGGCGAGAAGCCGCCGCCGTCGACGGAGACTGACGACGCAGACCCCGGCGAGAAGAAGCCCGAGAAGGCGGAAGCGACGGAGGCGAAGAGGGACGACGACGACGACGACGACGACGACGACGGCGGCGACGACGGCGGTGGGCTGCTCGGAGGGTTGCTCGGGGATTACGGCGCCTCCGAGAAGCCTCCGCCGTCGACGGAGACGGACGACGCAGACCCCGACGAGAAGAAGCCCGAGAAGACGGAAGCGACGGAGGCGAAGAGGGACGACGACGGCGGCGGCGGCGGCGGGCTGCTCGGAGGCTTGCTCGGGGATTACGGTAGCGATAGCGATTGAACGCGACGAACGATTGTGCTCTCTCGGATCGACAGGAGGGTGCAGTGCTACCCTAGCTAGTTCCTCCCGACGATCTCGGACGTCGCTCCGCGCCGTCCCGTCTAGATCGCCATCGCGTCCCCGAAGTTCCGCATGAACACGATCGCCGTCACGAAGAGCCCGGCGGATCGGAGGAAGGTCTGCGTCGACGAGGGGAGAAGGGCGGGAGGGTCAGCGACCGCGGGAGGAACGAGAGGCGAGCTCGCGATTTGGTGGGCGGCGTGTCTTTCTAGTCGGGGCGTCGCTCGGACGCGTCGGGCGCGGACGCGAACGTACCACCGTGCTCTCCCGGTTCGCGTCGCTGAACTGGTGTGCGATCTCGGATTTGATCGTGTCGATGACGCCCATGGTGTGTGCCTCGCGCGCGTCGTTGTGCCCCGCGCGGTCGGCGACGCGCTCGAGTCGGATCGCCTTCATCAGTCGGTGACCGACCACCGCACCGCACCGTGTTAGACTTGTTCAAACGAAATAGGGTTGACGCCAGATCGAGCCGAGCGACGCGAGTCAGGATGCCTGCTAAATTCGTGTACGACGAGAGCGTCATGCCCTCGGACGCGGGTGGGCCGCACATGCGACAGAACTGGAGCCCATACGTGCGTCCCCTCGCGAGATCTCGCGATCCCGCCTCCTCCTCTTCCCATCCAACCTCATCCTCTTCGCTCCGTCGACGGGCCGATCGGACCGTCGCCGATCTCGCGCGGTGCGCCTCGACCCCAGCCCTGACGCCCTCCATCCACGCGTAAACATCACAGGACAACAACGGGGGGACCGTCCTCGCGGTCGCGGGCGAGGACTACGTCGTCTGCGCCGCGGACACGCGCATGTCCACGGGGTACTCCGTCCTCACGAGGGACTACAAAAAGATCGAAAAAATGACCGAGAAGTGCGTCATGGCGTCCGCCGGGTTCATGGCGGACGCGGTCACGCTGAAGAAGACGCTCAAGGCGCGGTGCGTGTCGTACGAGTTCCAGAACAACAAAGAGATGGGCTGCGTCTCCTTCGCGCAGATGCTGTCGAACACGCTGTACTACCGCCGTTTTTTCCCGTACTACACGTTTAACATCGTCGCGGGTTTGGACAAGGAAGGCAAGGGCGCGGTGTTCACGTACGACGCCGTGGGGTCGTACGAGAGGACGAACTACAGCTGTCAAGGGTCCGGGCAAGGGTTGATCATGCCCGTGCTGGATAACCAGCTCAAGACGGTCTCCCCGCTCGTGCTCCCGGCGCAGTCGTCCGCGACGCCGCTGAGCGAATCCGAAGCCGTGGACCTCGTGAAGGATTGCTTCGCCACCGCGGGGGAGAGAGACATCTACACCGGCGACAGCGTCGAGATCTGGATCATCAACAAGGACGGGCTGAGGAAGGAGTACCAGGACTTGAAGCTGGATTGATTAGTCCGAACGTGGGGGTGGGGGGGTGACTTAGACATATCTTGTGACCGAAGGCGCGCTGTTAGAGCGAAAGTAAAGCAACTCATCAGTGCGCTTTTTCGGCAGTAGCCGCCACAACGTTCCGAGCATGGCGTCCCTCGGCGCGATGCGGCTGCTGGGTAAACTCGGCGGGATGTTCGCGCGGACGGTCCCGAACGCGCTCAGGGAGACGAGTCGCCGGGCGATCGTTCGCGTCCCGTGCGTCGGCGCGCCGTCGTCCACGCGCTGGGGCGTCGAGCCGTCGTCCGCGGTCACGGGAAAGCAAATTCGCGCCGCGTCGTCGTCGTCGGCGTCCAGGAAGAAGGACAAAGGCAAGGCGGCGAAGAAAAAGAAGAAGGGCGGGCCGACGGGGTACGTCGCGAAGAGCACGCGGTCGAGGTTCGGCCCGGACGCGGGGCGCCTGCCGCCGAAGGAGACGGAGCCCGGGTCGAAGCCGCTGCGCGAAGACCTGGACATGAGCGAGCTGCGAATCGACTCGCTCCTGAACGAGCTCGTGGACGGCGGCGAGGGGATGAGCAACCGCGCGAAGTTCCGCGCGCTGCCGATCGATGACCAGATCATGGGTCGGATCAAGAGGGTGCGTCTCGCGCGCGATTCGATTCCGATACTCGCGCGTTCGTTCGTTCATCTGACCACGACGCGCAGGTTCTAGGGTAATTTCACGCGTTCGTTCGTTCGTTCTTTTCGTTCAACGCCGCGGCATCCGACGACGAGCTGACCTCCCCGTCTCCTTCTCCCCAAAAACACAGGAAGAGCTGTGCACGACGCCGTCGCAGGCGGGGCGCGTAGCGCGCAAGCTGCGCAACAGGAACGAGGACACGAAGATCACGCGGCGGTATCCGTTCTACCAGGACATATCCCCGGAGGACCGGCGCCTCCTCGGTCTGAACGGCGGCAAGCCCGCGTGTACCTTCACGCACGCGGCGACGAACGAGGATTCGCTCCCGCCGCCGGACGACGTCCCAGAGGTCGCCTTCGCGGGAAGATCGAACGTCGGGAAGAGCTCGCTCATCAACGCGATCACGTTGAGCGCCGCGGCGCGCTCGTCGGACGTCCCCGGGAAGACGCAGTCGCTGAATTTCTACGACGTGAGCCGCCGATTGCGCATCGTGGACATGCCGGGGTACGGCTTCGCGTTCGCGGCGCCCGACCGCGTGGACGCGTGGAACCGCCTCATCGACAAGTACCTCACCGGACGCGCGAACTTAAAGCGCGTGTACGTCGTCATCGACGCGAGGCACGGGTTGAAAGCCCCCGACCGAGAGATGCTCGCGTTTCTGAGCAAATACGGCGGCGTGTCGTACCAAGTCGTCCTGAACAAGACGGACCTGGTGAAACCCGGCGACCTCGCGCGGAGGGCGTTCCTCATCCGAGAGGAGCTCAGGCTGTCGAAGCGCGCACGAGGTATCGTGGACATGGCGAGCACGAGCACGGGCGCGGGCGTCAGAGACTTCGCGCGCGGGTTGCTCTCGCTCGCGATCCCGGAGAAGGCGGAGGACGACGGCGGACGCACAGCTGGCGGCGGAGGAGGGGGAGAGGCGGACGACGAGACGGACGACGAGCGCGAGTCGTACGGCGGCGAGTGGAAGCCCAACTCGGGCGACGCCTCGGTCGCTGGTGGTGGTAAGAAAGCGCGCCCACGCGGGTGGGGCTCGTACGCCGCGGACGACGACGACGACGACGAGCGTCCGCGCGCCGGGGGGTTGGGAGGCGAGTGGAAACCGGGGCGGGGCGCGACGCCGAGGCCGGGCGGCGGACGCGGCGGACGCGGGGGGAGAGGCGGCGGGCGCGGGCGAGGGGGCAGAGGTGGCGGGAGAGGGCGCGCGCGTTGAGTCGCTTTAGGTTAGGATCGATCGTGAACGATAGCGTATTCCGATGGGAGGCGCGTCTCGCGCCGCGAACGCGTCGCGGCCACGGAAATCCAACCGCACAGAACTGAAAGCGCCCGTTTAATAAAGCGCGCGACCTTTAGGTCAAAGCTTCCGTCGCCGCCACAACTCGCCGCGATACGTCGTCGATGGCGTCGATGACGACTCTCTCCGCGTGCGCGATGGCGCGGTCCGCGCCCGCGTCGACGCGATCGGTCTCGCGGGACCGCGTCGCTTCCGCGCGCGTCGCTCCCCCCGCGCTCTCGCGCGGCTATAGATTTACCATGATGGAAGGCCGTCGAAAGGGCGTTCGACGGAACGCGGTGGAAGCCGCCCCCGCGGACACGGACGTCGACGCCGAGTCCCTGAAGTGCGACGTCGAGAACCCGTGCCGAGACGCGGTGATGGCGATGGTCGTGACCGGCGAGCGGACGCTGTTCCCGGACGCGAGCGAGGACGAGCGCGCGCGCGCGGCGGAGGCGACGACGACGAGCGCGACGCTCGCCGCGTTCGCGTCGTCCGAGGCGGCGACGCGAGCGATCTTGACCGGCGGCGAGGGCGACCCGGAGGAACTCGCGGAGCCAAACACGTGGAAGGTTGTCGCCCCCGGGTTCGGCGGGAGGCTGTTCTTCATAGGACCGGAGTGCAAGCTGAACCCGGTGAGCACGTTTCGCATTCACGAACCGCGGACGTCCCCGAACGACGACGGCGCTGTGACGATACAGATCGAGCAGCTCAAGGGCGAGATAAACGGCTCGCCCCCGGGGGTTATCAAGTGGATCAACGCCGCGTACACATCCGAGCGGACGGTCACGACGGTGGTTTTAGACCCGGCGAAGGGCGTCGCGCGCGCGAGCGTGGACGTCGCGGTGCGAGTCTCCGTGCCGAGAGCTTTTAAATTCGTGCCGCTCCACAAGATCGAGAAGTCTATGAAGAAGGCGTTCAGAAAGCCGACGGAGAAGGCGATGGGGGAGATGTGCGACGCGATCGGGCGCGCATACGTCGAATGGGCGGCCGCGGGAGGGAAGTAGATGATGTTGCCTAGCTAAGTTGTTGTACGAACAGTAACGGGTCGGGTCCGCCGTCTCGCGTCTGCGCACGAAAATCGCCGTCCGAAACGTCATCGATCGATAATCGCAAATCGATCGTCACCACACGCGCAAGTGACGCAAAATGGGCGATTGACGCGGCTCGCGTTCGCCGCCCGTCACAGCTCACGTTCGCCCCGGCGCGTCGCCGAGGAGCGTCATGGCGTACCTCGATGACTGGTACGCCAAGATGTCGAAGAGCGTCGGCGGGGAAAAGCGCGGGAGCCACCGCCGGTTCTTCCACCAAGGGTGCGTCCCTCCCTCGCGCCGCGCGAATCGTTCGACATTTATCTGAGGAAGTTCCCGCGATTTTCTTCCTCCTCGCGCTCGACCGCTGACCTCCCGCACCATGTCCGCTCGTCTTCATCAGGTACGGCGACATGCACGCGGCGGCGAAGATTTACGAGGAATGTATCGCGTCCGTGACGACAGGCGAGCCCGTGAAGCCGATAACGCTGCGTTGGGACGCGGACTTCGTCGACGTGCCGATCTTAGCCGGGTGCCTCCAGCCCTCCGCGGACGCGCCCGGATACCCGCTGTACAGGGAAGCGGAATTCGACTCCCCGGGTGCGAAGTACATGCCCGAGGAGAGCAAGGTCGGGAACATGCTGTTCATCTGGCGCACGGGGAAGAAGCCGCCATCGAAAATCGCGATACACCTCCCGACGACCGGGGACCAGTACTTTTGGTATCGAAAACAGCTCGCGAAGGACCTCCTGAAGCACGACGTCGCGTCGTGCATCCCGATGTTCCCGTACTACGGCAAAAGGAAACCCCCCGGGCAGTACTTACATCTCCTCACGTCCGTCAGCGCGTTCATAACGCAAGTGTGCGGCGGCATCATGGAAGCCGCGGGCATCGCGGCGTGGGCCAACGCGGCGTACCCGGGGGCCAAAGTCGTCATGACCGGCGTGTCCCTGGGCGGCAGCGTCGCAAACGTCGCCGCGGTGATCGCCGCGGGGAACTGCGATACCGGCGTCGGGTCGTGCCCGGTCGTCGCGACATCGTCCGCGACGTCGTTCCTGACTGGGGTGTTACACAACAGGATCGCGTGGAACGTCCTGAGCGAGGCGGAGGACGCCGTCGCGGACGAGATCAAAGCCGTCGTCGCGGCGTCGCTCGACGTCGGCGAGAAGTCGAAACCGGTCATCCACGCGAACGAAAAGGGGCTGCCGCTGACGCCGACGGAGGCTGCGCTCGCGGACACGATGGACTGCCTGTCCATGTCGACGATGATCCGGCTCATGGAGCAAGGGCAGAGATCGCACGGCGTGGAGATGCCGATGCTGGACGCGGTGACGCAAGTCACCGCGAGGAAAGACCGGTTCGTGGGGTCGCACTCGGACGAGCTCCACGCGGTGTTGCGCGGGCTGACGGACCCGCGAGGGGAGTGCGAGCGGGTGGAGGTGAACGGCGGGCACATATCCACGCTGTTCAAGCGCGGGGAGACGATCGTCCCGGCGATCGCGTCCACGTTCGAGAAGGTGGCGAGCACGCTCGCGGCGAGGGGGGGCGGGGCGGAGAGAGAGAGAGTGACGACGCCGGAGCAGGGCGACCGCGAGCCGGCGGCGGCGCGGGTGTGATCGACCGACGGTGTCGCGCGTAGCGCGAGACGCGCTACGTCTCCATGTTGTAACAACAGACTAACTAGCCGTTCGCCGCTCCGGTCTTCTTCTCCTTTTTCTTCTTTTTCGACGAAACCTTCGCCGTGATCGCCGCCGCGAGGTCGTCGCCGTCCCCGGGAAGGTCGTCCCAGGACTTCAACTTCGTCCGCTTCGGTTTCGTCTTCGCGGTGGTCTTCTTCGCCGCGACGTCGAACATCCCGAGCACGTCGTCGTCGCCGCCGTCGTCGCCGTCGTCCGTCGCCGCCTTCCCTTTCTTCCCCCCTCGCTTCTTCGCGTCGACGACCTCCTCCTCCTCCTCCTCCTCCTCCTCGGACTCGTCGTCTTCCTCCTCCTCGGACTCGGACTCGTCCTCGTCCGACCCCGTCGGGGCTAACACTCCCACGGGCGCGTGCGCCTCTCTCGCGTCCACGTCCTCGTCCTCGTCGCTGTCGCTGTCGCTGTCGTCCTCCTCCACCTCCATGACGTCGTCGCCGCCGTCGTCCTCCGTCTTCGTCGTCAGATGGTCTTTCCTCCCGGGTAACCCAAAGTCGCCCAAGCTCGCCGCCGCCTCCGCGCCGTAATGTCTCCTGACGCGTCTTTTATCTCTCTCGCCCTCCCACTTCTTGTGCTCCTCCCGGAGCTGCGTCGTGAGCTCTTTCGTCATCTTATCCGCGATCCGCACGCAACGCATGATCTCGTTCGCGGGCACGCCGACGCCGCCGCCTTTTTGCACCGCGCACAGCTCCCCGTGCGCGTTTAAGACGACGATGAGGGACGACGCCATGACCGCCTCCTCGTCCACGAGCGGATCCACGATTAATAAACCTTCGTGCTCGGCGAAGAACCCGAATTTCACCGCGATCGGGAGGTGATGCAGCGCGAGCGGGATCGGCTCTCGCGCGTCCGCGGGATGCACCGTGACGAGCTGCGTGGAGGGGTCCACCGTCGCTTCCGGGCGTCGAAACGACAGCAGCGACGCGTTCGCCGCGAGCGACGCCGCGCCCGCGATGTTCCCGCACGCGTCGAGGACGTGCACGTCCACGCGAATGTTCCACACGCGTCGCCCGGCGAGGACGCACAGAGACTCGACGTCCACCGCGCCCGTCTCGCGGATCGCGCGCTCCAGGACGACCGCGAGCTCGCTCGCTTCCTCGCCCGGGCGCCCGGGCTCGAAGTTCGGGCTCGCCATCGGCGAGAACTCGACGTTGATCGTGACCGAGCCCTCGTTCGAGCGCCCGCCGCCGGGAGGCTCGAGCTTCGCGGACGTCACCGCGAGCACGCGCGTCTTTCCCAGCGAGACCTCGCACACGCCGTCCTTCGGGCCGAATCGATACGCCACCTCCCTCGCGTCGAAAGGCCCTCGAAGGTCGATCCGGATGTCCTCCTCCTTCAGCGCCTCGAGGATGAACTGCCGATTGTTTATGCACAAGAGCACGTCCGGATCCTTCGGCGCCATGGCGAGCGAACCTCCCGTGGGACGAGGGACGGCGACGCAGCCGGCGGTGCCCTAAATTGTGCCGATCGGATCGGTCGAGTTCGTCCGCGCGACGACGACGAAAATGATCAGATGTCGCCAACAGATCGTATCTCCGCGGGGTTCGCGTCACTCCTCGCCGCCCTTAACGGGAGGTGCGCACGACCCCCGCAGCCTTCGGGCTGCGACCATCGACGCGTCCGCGCGGACGCTCACCAGAGACCAGACGCGCACCTCGCGCGAAACGACGACGCGGAGCGGAGGATAGGAGACTCGAGATCGGCGGACTCGCGCCAAAACAGAACCGATCGAGGGACGGACGGACATGCGAGCGTGGCTGAAGAGCGCCGCGCGATCGGCGCTCGGGATCACGCCGACGTGCAACGAGATCGCCGGCGCGCTCTTAAAGCTCTCTCCCAGGGAAGCGAAAGCGAGCGTCACGCGCGCGGCGACCGCGCTGTTGCGCGCGGAGATTTCGCGCGTCTCCGCCGGCGCGAGCGCGGACCGACGACCCCCGACGGAGGTGCGCGCGTCGTCGATACCGAACGCGGGCTTGGGCATCCACGCGCGATTCGACGCGCGCGCGATGCGAAGAGGCGACGTCGTCGCGCTCTACGCGGGCGTGTTCCACCCCCCCGCGCCCCCGGTCGATGCCGGGTGCGACGACGCGGGGGTGATCATCCCGCAGCCCGCCGCGGGCGAGGACGGGCGGTACCTCCTGAACCTCGAAGGCGGCGGGTACGTCGACGGAGCGACGCACGCGAGGACGCTGCGGGAGCTGCACGACCGCGGGGTCTGCGCCGGGTGGGCGACCGCGGCGCTGGCGAACCATCCCCCGGCGGGGACGATGCCGAACGTGGAGGCCGTGCGCGTGGACTGGGAGGACGCCGGGGAGGAGACGCGTCGCGCCGCGCGCGCGATCGTGAACCCGATGACGACGACGCCGTGGTACGTCGACGGCGGGACCGGTATCGAGGTCGGGGTGCCGCCGAGCTACCCCACGTCCGGGGTCGCGTTCATCGCGACGAGGGACATCGACCCGGGCGAGGAGATATTCTTCAACTACCGCTTGGGCGGGACGCTGAAGCCGTCGATCACGGCGTGGTACACCCCCGTGCCGTGGGGGACGTCGTGGGCGATCGTCGACGACGCGGAAGAGACGAGCGACGAAGAACAGAGACGAGAGAGGGAGTGGAGGGAGAGGAGGGATCGTGGGGACTGGGACAGCGGCGCGCTGGGATGACACAGTACCCACGCAGCGAAGAACGGTTTGACCAAAACGAGAAGAACTACGCTATCGTATATCGCACGAGCGCGTTTCACTTCGCGAACGGAAGGCCAGCGTGTTTAAACCGCTCCGAGGACGGCTTCTTCGGCTTCTTCCCTTTCGTCTTCTTGTCCGTCGCGACCTCGATCCTCTCCGGGATCTCCCGTCGAACGTTCGCGTCCCAGCCCTCCGGGCACTCCAAGGACGACAGCACGCGCATCGTCTCCGACGCGTCCGCGCCGGGCGGCGACGACGCGTCGCCGTCCGTCGTCGACAACCGCGTCGCGATGGTCGCCCTCGCCTCCTCGATCTCCGCGCTCAGGGCGTCGTTGTCCGCGTGCAGTCTGCACTCCGCGTCCTCGAACGCGTCCCTTCGCGCTTTGATCTCGCGATCCTCTCTCGCTCGCGTGGTCTCGAGCTCGCGCCGCCGAGCGGACTCGCGCGCGTCGCCGCCGCGGTCGCGGTCGCCGCCGCCGCCGCCGCCGCTCGCCGCTTTCCCGCCCGCGACGTCCCTCAGCGCGGTAAACAGACCGGTCATCTCGTCCCGGGCCTCGAGCTCCGTCTTCAGCCACCGCTCCGCCTCTTCCCTCCCCTTCCGCTCTCGCGCGAGCGCCTCTCGCAGCGACGAGACGTCCTCCTCGTTCGCGTCTCGACGCGCCGCGAGCGCCGCGTCCCTCGCCTCTCTGTCCTTGTTGTGCCGCCGGTACTTGTTCAGCTTCCGGAGCGTCTCCCTTCGCGTCTCCGTCTCGCTTCTCAGCGCGTCGCTCGTCGCGGACTCTCGCGCCTTACACCGCGTCAGCTCCTCGGTCAGCGCCGCGACTTTCTCTCTCTCGACCGCGAGCGCGACGGCGTCGCGGCGTCGCTCCTCGCGTTCGCGCTTCAGCTCCTCGAGGAGGTCGATCTCTTTGCTCTTCATCGCCTTCTCGGTCTCGTGCGAGAGCGCGCGCATCGCTTTCGCCGCGGTCGTCTCCGCCTCGAGCGCGTTCTCCGCGGACGTCCTCGCGAACATCGCGCTCTCGAGCTCGCTCTTGACGTCGCGGAGCTTGGCGTCGCGCGCGCCGACGTCTCGCTCGAGCCGAGAGATGCGGTCTTCCAGCGCGCGCCTCGTCCCCGCGAGCGTGTCTCTCTGGCTCTCGATCGTCTTCTCCTTGCCCTTCAGCGCGCTCTGGAGCTCCGCGATCGTCGCGTCTTTCCGCGTGTACGCGCCGAGCGGCGAATTCGACGGCGAGGACGTCGTCGCTCGCGTCGACGGCGAGGAAGCCGCGGCGTCGAATCGTCTCGAAATGGGCGTCCCATTCAACGCGGGCGAGGCCGCCGTCCTCTTCGGGGACGGTCGCTCCCCCCACGGACGCGCGGGAGTTTTCGACTCTAAAATCTTTTTCAGCTCGTCGAGCTCGCTCTGCCCCATCGCGGCGAGACGCCGGCGCGGAGGCGGGCGCCGTCGCGAGTGCGAAAGCCGCGCGAGGAGTGATTATCCTCGGCTGTTGTTCGCGAAGTCCGACGCGCGTCGTCCTGTTCCGGAAATTGCTGCGCAGCCTTTTGATCGACCGCTTTGAAACGCGCTTTCAACCGAACCCGACTTCCCGGGCTCGCGCGTCGTCGACACGCTTTCAACGATCGTCGTTGACCGGAGGAATTAGTAGCTCGCCAGCTCGCGGTCGGTCGGTCCTACCGACAGCGAAAAAAGCGCGCCATCGAAAGATGACAAAGATAACTTTCGTACTACGCGCGAAACTACCTCCCGAACTAATTGCTCGTACAAAGAAACGCTTCGCGCGCCGGTTCGCACCGGCGTTTTCAAACTCGTGTCGTACGTTTCGCTCCGAGTTCGCAACAAGTTTTCAAGTTTCGTCGACCTCGACGAGGCGTCATTGTTCGCACGCGCGAGCACGCTCTCGTCCGGGCCGCGCACGTCGAAAAATCGATCGCGCGCGTTAGGGAAGGCTCCGACGGTATCGAACTACCGATCGTGACTGAGGACGAACGCGCGAGTCGTTCCAGGGTCCGCGCGCGAGCGCAGGAAACCTCGAGGCGTGTGGGGTGCGCAAAAGAACGTTGAGCAGGATTCTGCCACGCGCGCGCTCGTCGACTGCGAGCGTCGCGCGTTTGAATCTTATCCGTCGCATCGATCTGATTTTCGGTGTGGAGGCGCCAAACGTCGTTTGAGAGTCGATCGCGAAGTTTCAGCGCCGTTCGTCGCGTCCTCGACCGTCCGCCGCGCGTGACCTGTCGCGCTCGATCTGACGCGAGGAGGGAAAAAAATAACTTCGCGAGGAGCACGTTGGAGGAGGATGGAATCTGGACCCGTCCCCGCGGCGGCAGCGCCCGTGGAGACGGTTAAACCGATGCAACAGCCGGTGGGATCGTTTGATGACGCCATCACCCCGAACAGGTGCGATTTTTACCCCGTTCGTCGGCCCACGGAGCGCGCCAGCTCGTGTTTCCCGCCCCCCTCGCATCGTTTGAAGGGGTATCTTCTCGCAAATTCGCGACCACGACGAAATTCTCCCCGGTCCGTGCCGACGGATTCCACGCGGGTTCCCGTCGTGCGATGCGTCGCGCGGTCCCTTCATCGGGCGAAGACGATGTTTAGGTCCAACATTCGAAGACGTCACTGTTTCGCATCGTGTGCGCGCTCGGAACGTCGCCGTTTCTCGCGTGAACTCACCGCGCCTTTATCTTTTCTTTTTTTTTCACGCAGAGGTGGGGAGACGAGCACGAGTTCGCTCGAGCCCGGCGCGCCTGTCGCGACTCCGGAGCCGCCGCGAGCGGAGAACTTAAACGTGTTGGAGCCCTTTAAAGCTATCATCGCGGCTTTTGGTGTGTTTTTGCATGAGACGACCGCGCGCACCCCCTTTCCGGATCGACCGAAACCCCAGCTAGAATGCTACGTCACAAAAGACGCGGCCTCTCGCTCGTTCGCTCGCTCCGTTTCTGACGCGTTCCCGCCCACCCTGCGCGCGATTTTCCCTCAGGAAACGAGTCTAAAGCCTCTCAAGAGCCCAAAAAGGAAGTTTCCCCCGCGATGGCGACGGAGAAAACCTCGGAACCGGCCACGGTACGCCTCGACACCCCGCCCAGCTCCTTGAACGAGAATGATTCAAAGTGCTTTCAACGCGGTTCCGACGCGGGCGCGGTGTGTGCCATCTCGAATGTGTGCGCATACTCACCCTTTATCCCCTCCGTTCGTTCATTTAGGTCAAGGGTGAGGAGACTCCGGCGATCGATCACGTGAAATCGAGCGTTACTACCGCTAAAGAAGGTGCGACACGCATCACACATCGAGGGTTTATTTCGTGGGTTTGTTTATATGGTGTCGTCGTCGCCGGCGGATCGGTCCATCGCGCCGTCGCGAACCGTGATCGACAATGTCGTCGCCGATTTTTGCGTGAACCTATTACTACACGTACGGGTCCACGATACGTGAAGTTTGGGGGAATTATACCTCGTTACGAGAACGCTATGCGACGTTATCAGCGTCTCGGGAGAACTCCCGGAACCCGCGACGACGACGAGAACACGATCTTGGCTCGGCACCGAGTTCGGGGTCATCTCGAACTCGATTCGTTCGGTTTTACGCCTGAAATTTCTCCATGGGGTGTTTCTGGTGTAGATCGTTCGATTTGCCGAGTTTCGCGCGATTTCGTGAGGTTTTGATGCCTCTGAGGTATCCATCTTGTTCGATGGAGCCCTGGTGCCTCTTCCGAATTTGGCTTCTTCTTTTTTTCTGCGACTTCGCGATTTCCCGAAAACCTTGATTGGCGCTTTGAGCGCGCGTCCCATGACGACCGCGCGACGCGTTGCCGCACAAAAGGCACTCGATCGCGGCGTCATGTTGGGAACTTTTAAAACATCCAGAGACTTGGGGTTTTTTACGCTCGACATCGACGGCACTCGCGCTTCCCGGATCACCGTCGTCAGGTCATATCTAACGTATCTTTTTCTTCTCCCTCGATTTTTTTTTCTCGTTCCAGGAGACAAGAAGCCGCCCTCCGTCCGCGAGAAGTGGACCGCGTGCGAGGAGAAAAAGTTCTTCAGCGCGCTCAAGGTACGTGCCATACGAGTTTCCACGGAGTTTCAGCGCGTCCGGGGCGGATTTCTCGAGCGGGGACGACCCCCGGGACGCCGCGCGGCTGGCGCCCCAAAAATTTCTCGCGACGGCTTCTCCCCCGCCTACGTCCTGACGCCCCGCGCCTCGCCCCCCCCATCGCACGCAGACCGTCGGCTCGAACTTCGATAAGATCGCGGAGATCATCGAGACGAGGAACAAGACGCAAGTTCGCGGGTTCTACATCGCGGAAGTCAAGAGAATCAACGCCGTGCTCGCGCCGCTCGGCGTCCAGGTGGACCCCGCAGACGTCGAGGAGGTGCACGCGGCGATGCACTCGTGGCACAGCATGAAGGACAACCTCGGACCCGGGGAGCGGTTCCAGGAGCTGTGTAAG
Organism: Micromonas pusilla CCMP1545; assembly: GCF_000151265.4. Lineage (NCBI taxonomy): Eukaryota > Viridiplantae > Chlorophyta > Mamiellophyceae > Mamiellales > Mamiellaceae > Micromonas > Micromonas pusilla. Next base: position 900,085 of record NW_003315886.1, read on the forward strand.
AAGCCCCAGGATAGGAACTTATTCGCGTGGGGGCTCAAGCAAGAGCTCGACAAGTCCGTGTGGGCGGAAGGGAAGAAAGAGGCGAAACTCCAAGCTCTCGGGCTGCTCCCGTCTGTGCTCGGCGACGGCGGGAAAGTTTTAGGGGTCGTGTCGGGCTCGAAGACGACCGCGGGCGCTCGCGTCGGCCGTCCGAAGGGCAGCGGGATGAACCGGAGCAAAGGTTCGTGCAAGGCGGATTCTCCGTCGTCCGCGAGGAAGGCTGCCGCGGCTAAGAAGGCGGCGCGACGAGGCTGCTCGTCCCCGAACGCGGCGGCGGCGAGGGCGAAGGCGGACGCTGCCGCGGGACGCGCCGCGGATTCGAAGATGTCCAAAGAGCCGACCGAACGTCTGATGCTTCAGCTGTTCCCGATCGACGCGAGCACGCGCGCGGCGCTCGTCGCGGGCGGTTTCAACCCGCACTTGGAGCTCACGTTCCGGGCGAAGAAGTCCGTGATCGGTTTGATGAACCACCTGAAGACGAAATGGGCGGCGGCGACGAGACACTTACCCGCAGGCGTGAACGGAAAAGACGCGGTCCTGCAACTGTACCCGTTCGAGGCCGCGTCCGCGACCGAGGCGGTCGGCGCGTGGAACGACAGGCACGACGGCGTGACCGCGACGGACATATTCGACGCGTGCGGGCGCCCCGCGGCGTTCCGAGTCCGCTACGGCTGGGTTCCCTCCGCGGAGGCTGCGTCGAGGCCGCACCTCGCGCCGCCGCCGCCGCCGGTGCACCAGCAGTCGGTCGCGTCGCGGAACGGCTCGCGGTCCAGGTCGCGCAGCGCGTCGCCGCCGAACTTGTCGCCGCGGAAACGGTCCGCGGAGGAGCTCGACGTGAGGCATCCGTCGTTCTGCCAGGCCCCGGTCCAGCCCGGGTCCTTCGAGGGGATGTTTGCCGGCGGCGGGCGAGTCCCGGCGGTGGGATCCGTGTTCGGAGCCGACTTCGGCGGCGACGCCGCCTTCGGGCTCTTCGCCGGCGGCGGCGCGGTTCAAGGCGACGACTTCACCCTGAGCGGTTTCGGCGGCGCGGACTTTAGCAACATCTGCCGAGAGATGGGACTCGACGACGGCGAGCACGACCGGCGCGAGGACAGCGCGCACGGACGCGCCGGGGACGCGCCCGGGCCGCTCGACAGCGCGTCTCCTGGGACGTTGAAGGCGTTCGCGAGGCACACGCGGGAGGTCATCTCCGAGTTTGGCGCCGCCCCGGACGCGTCGATGGGCGCGGGAGGCGTCCTCGGCGGCGATTTCTCGCTCACGACGATGCTCGGCGACGTCCCCGCCGAGGGCGGCGTGTCCAGGCAGGGGGACCTGGGCTCGCCGCGACGCGGGACGGACTCGGCGTCGGCGGAACCGACCGATTTCAGCGGCATGTTCGGCGGCGACGTCGCGGAGCAGATCAACGCAATTCAACGCGCCCCGGTCGGTCCGGTCGCCGCGCCCGCCGCCGCGCCCGCCGCCGCGCCGGCGCCGGCGCCGGTCAAGGTCTCGAAAGGCAAAGGCGAGCGCGGCCCGGACAAGCAGCCGCGGAAGCAAGGCAGCGGGTACGGGAGGGCCTTCAACTACAACAAGAAGCCCCTGAACGCGGGCGCGCCGTACACGAGCAGTTTGATCATGCCGAACGCCGTCGCCGGCGTCGTCGGCGCGATCGTCCCGGGGTACATCCAGACCACGGGTGGGTACGTCCCGGTGCAACGCGAGCCCGTGGGGGACGCGAGCGCGTACTACCCGAGGATGATGCCGCAGGGGGAGCTGAGCCGCGGGGCTGCGGAGGCGAGTTGAGACGCGAGAGACGCTGGCGGGGGGATAATACGGTTACGCCGGGCGGGGAAAAACGACGCAATCTCGACGAACGCTCAGAATAACATGTAGTCGCACCGCGGTCGACGACGCGCGTAATATCGCGTCGCGATCGATGGATAGCGCGAATAACTAATCTGTAACAACGATACGCATCACAAACGAACGCGACGTCTCGAGGTTCGATCGAAGGGCTCTGTTTATTTCAACGCGTGCAAAACGGTCAAAACGCGCTCACGGCAACCCCGCCGCCGCGCTCGCTCTCGCCGCCCTCGCCCGCCGTCCATCGACGCTCCACGCCGCCGCGCTCGCCGCCGCCGCGATCGCACGCGCGGTCTGTTCCGCGACGGCCGCGGCCACCTTCTCTTCCGCGCTCAGCGCCGCGGCTTCGGTCTCGCTGAACCCGCACACTTTCCCCGCGGCGCCCATGCGCAGCGCCGCGATGGACTCGAGCTTCGCGAGCCACCCGGTGAGCCTCTCGGACTCGACTTCCAGCGCGCTCTCCATCTGCTGCAGCAATCGCGCGGCCGCGGCCGCGGCGATCGCCTCCGCCGACGCCGCGGCAGCCTTCACGCCCGCGGTGTTCGCGCCCGGCTTGGGCTTCTTCTCGCACGCGATTCGCGCGTCGCGTAACCCGCGTTGGACGCGTTGACGGCTCCTTCGCAGCGCCCCTAAGCGGCCGTGCGTGTCCGCGGCGAGGGCTTCGACCCACGCCCCAGAGTGCGTGTTCCTCGCCGCCGCGTCCAGAGCGGCCGCGCCTTCCTTTCGCGCGGCCCGGCCCGCGACGTCGGCTTCGCAGGATTCGTCCTCGTCCTCTTCCTCTTCGACGTCGTCGTCGTTCTTGCCGTCTTTATCCTCGTTCTCGTCGTCGTCGTCGATCTTCTCGTCCTTCTTCCCCGCGGCGTTCTCCCCCGCGGCGAGCGCCGCGGCGGCGTCTAATTCTCGTTGTTTCGCGCGCTCTTCCTTCCAGTTCGGGTGATGCGCGCGCTTGTGCGCGCACAGCGACGACGCGCTGCCGTACGCGCGCGAACACCCGCCGATGCCGCACACGAAGGTCTTCTGGTCCGAGGATAGGAAACGCCGCGGTTTGCGCTTCTTCGCGGGGGGGAGGAGTACGGAGAAGAGATCCGCGACCCCGGGCGCGGGCGCTTTCTTCTTCGCGCCGACCGCCGCGGCGTGCGGTGGGATCATCGCGTCGACGACCGCGGTGGCTTTTCGTTTGTTGAAATTTTCAACAACCGCGGCGACGGCGGCTGCTCTGGCGGCGTCGACGGCGGCGGCGGCGGCGGCAGACATCGACCCGACGCCGACGTCGTCGACGCCCTTCGTCTCCTCCCCCGGGTTCGGCGTCGCCGCGGCGGCGAAGCGATTATACAGCTGCTCCCTCTCCGCGGTGGCGCCCTCGACGTTCCCGAGGTATGCGTCCGAGGACTCCGCGGCGCCGACGACGGACGCGAGCGCGTCCGCGGCCATCGCCGCGCCCGGGGACGCCGCGTCCAAAGACCCGGCGTCCCCCGGGGTCTTCGTCGCCGACGGCGACGCGTCCACGGGATCGTTCGCGTTCGCGGCACCGCCCACGTCGTCGCGAAGGTGCGTCCCCGGCGTCGCCTGGGACGCGATGTGCGCCGCCGCGGAGGAGTGCTCCGACGGCGCGGGGGCGCCGCGGATAACGTCGGCGTTCCTTCCCCCGGCCGCCGCCGCCGCGTTTTCCGTCTCGTTCGCCGCCGGCGTGTTCGCGGCGACGTTCATCCCCGCGGGCGGCGCCGTGAGCGGCGTCGCGATGTCGCGCTTGGATTCGTTCGTCGTCTGCTGCGGCGTCGCGTTCGAGATCGAATGCCTCGCCGCGCGCACGGACGGCGTCCCTCGCGCGGCGGCGGCGGCGGTCTTCACCGGCGGCGGCTTCATGTTTTGCGCATCCTTCAGTCCGTCCGCGTTCGATGGCTTCGCCGCCGCGGTCTTCGCGCCTTTTCGTGGGGCGCTCGAGAGCTGGGAGAGACCCGTGGCCAGTATCACCTGCGTTGGCGGGGAGAAAATGGATTCAGAGGCGGCGTCGGGAGCGAGGACGCGCGCGGGGTATCGCGTTCGTTTTCAAGTTGCTTAGAGGCCGTTGCAACACGCTCCGCGGCTTTGAACGCACCTCATCGTTCGTCAGCGTGTTCAGCGCGCTCCGTCCTTTCGCGGCTGCGGAGAAGAGGAGAGGATGTCAGAGGTGGTTAAGGTTCGTGCGCTGGAGGTTTAGGCGAGGGAAGCGAGGGTATCGCGAGCCGCGGGTGCGACGACGCGAGCGTCCGCGCGAGATTTGATTTTCGTCGTTGTTTCGCCGTCTTCAGTCGCACCTTCGCGAGCTGAAGCGCGGCCCGCCCCCGGGGTGGGGACGTCCTCCATCGCGCGAGGACGAAGGATGTTCGCACGATACGACCGCTCACGTCGAGAATTTCCGAGGAACTCGAGTTCTCGTTCGACGTGCGATGCGCGACGAGCGCGGACGCGTGTGACGGGTGCGCGCGATTGACGAAGAAGACTGTGGACGCAGCGGTTGTCGTCGTCAACTCCAATTTCAAAGCTGCGGATGTGGATTTCAAAGCTCGTGGGTTGAAGAGGTAGATTGATCGGTAATTGAACCTCGTTTGATCGATTTGTTTGACCCTGGTCGCTCCGGTGAAGCAATCGGTCAGTCGCGGCCTCGGATGCGCCGTCGGCCTCAGCGCCGCGCACCTCACGACAGTTTTGCACCCGAGATTCTTCCCGGGACCGGACACAACCGACGCGAGCGCGCGCCGCGGGCATGCCGCTCGGGAGCGGCGCCCCGTGGGGCGGCGAGCCGATCGACGCCTCGCCCGAGCGAGGAGGGACGGACTCCGGGGACGCTTCCTCGTCCAGGGCGAGGGGCGACGGGACGAATCCTCCGCCCTCTTCGGAAGAACCCAACGCGCGGCAGCGCGACGGCGACGCCGCGGTCGTCGTCCTCGCGGTGGACGCGAAGCGATGGAAAGACGCGCTGCGCGCGCGCGGGTGGTTAGACCGTGGCAGGCGCGCGACGTCGTTTCCCGCGGACGACGGCGCGGGGCGGCCCGCCGCGGTGGCGTTCCCGGTCGGCGCGGAGGGCGCGTGCGCGATGTCGAAAGAGCTCGCGGACGGCGACGACGACGGCGTCCTCGCGCTGTGTAGGCTGCGCCTGCCCGCGGCGGCGCCGCCGGGGGACCAGCGCGCGAGCGAGAAGGTCGCGTCGGGCTCGGGCGCCGCCGCCGCCGCCGCCGTCGCCGCCGCGCCGAAGCCACCGCCGGCGATGCCGATCGACGCGCCCGTGCTGTGGCCGCCGCCGCCGCCGCCGCCGCCGCCGAGCGGGGGCGCGGTCCGACGCGTGAGATGCCCGTCGACGCCCGCGGCGTTCGCGGAGATCATCGCGTCGATGGAACCGGTCGTCTTCACGGACGTCCCCATGGGCACCGCGACGGAGGAGTGGACGGTCGACGCGCTGATGAAGTCCGCGGAGTCGGAGCGAATCGTCGACGTCCACGTGTGCCCGCCGCGCGACCGCGACGGAGACGGCGAGGGAACGACGGACGACGCGGAGCACGAGGACGTCGTCGTCGTCGACCTCGCCGGGCACCGCGCCCCAGGAACGCGACGGAACTTCCAGTTTCGAAAGATGAGGTTCGCGGAGCTCGTGGAGAGAGCAGCCGGGGTCGCGTCGTCGTCGCCGCCCGTGATCGCGCCCGGCGAGAAGTACTACCTGCGGTCCGTCGCGACGACCGCGCCGACGAAGACCGCGGCGCACTTCCCGGAGGCGTACCCTTCGCTCGCGGCGTCGATGCGACCGGGCGTCGTCCTCCCCGACGGCACCGGGGACGGACCGATATGGCCGAAGGGGCGATATCACAGCAGCGTGTTGCGCGTGTCGTCCCCGGCGACGGCGCTGTGGACGCACTACGACACGCACGATAACCTCCTCGCGCAGGTCGTCGGGAGCAAGACGGTGACGCTGTGGCCCCCACACGCGGAGCCGTTCATGTACGTCGAGGGGAGCAGCAGTCGCGTGGACGTGGACGCGTTCGGACGAGACGCGGACGCGGCGGCGGCGGCGGCGGCGAGGTACCCAAAGTTCGCCACCGCCGCGGGGAGCCGCCGCGTCGCGCGCTTGGGCCCGGGAGAGGCGCTGTACATCCCCGCGCTGTGGTTTCACCACGTCTACGCGCACGCGAGTCGCACGTCCCCGCTGTCCGTCGCGGTGAACGTGTTCTGGCGGTGCGAGGGGACGCACGAGCTGCACGACGCCGGGGACGCGTACGGGAACAAAGACCCGCCGGCGGCGAGACGCGCGGGGGACCTCGCCGCGCTCGCGGGGGACGCGATCGACGCGTTGCCGGAGCCGCACCGGACGTTCTACGCGCGGCGGGCGGTGCAGAGGCTCGCGGCGCAGCTCGGGATGGAGTTAGGGGTGTAGTCTAGCTAGAGACGATGGGAGTGGAGAGAGAGACGATGGGAGTGCGCGCGATTATATCGGATACTATTCACACAAACCCATCCTCGCTCGGCCGCGCGTCCCGTCTGGTCGCGCGGGATCACGCGCGTGATTCACGCTCGTCGTATCGTACAGTACACTCGCCGACCTCGGCGTTCGACGTCTTTCCTTCCATCGTTCTCCATCTCGGTCAACTGTTAAAGTTCACGCCGAACCCGCCGCTCCGTCTCCCGCCGCGGCGGTACAAAAACTGCGCCGGGGACCCGCAGTACGCGTGAAACTCGCTCCCCGCGCGGCTCAGTCTTCGGCACGAGTCCTTCACGACGCGTTCGAACCCTTTGAGTTCCTCCGCGTGCGTCTCCCGGTACAAACGCATCGCGACGCACGCGATGAACGCCATCACGACCCTGGTCCACGCGCTGGCGAGGACGAACGCCGTCACGGCGACGCTCGCGGCGACGCCCCACCGCTTGTTGCTCTCCAGTTTCCTCCACCTCGCGCCCGCCGCCGCGTCGACGACGTCGAGCGCCTTCGCGAGCTTCGCGCGGTGCGTCTCGAACCCGATCGGGACGGTGAACGCGCCGACCCACAGCACGAGCGCCGTGACCCACGCGCTGTTGAGCAGCCCGCCGAGGAGTGACACGCCGTACGCGCCCGTGAACGCGACCAGCGTGGCTCTGTTGGACCTCCCGGATAGCGTCGTCTCGTTGGCGGCGGTCAACGCGTTGACGCACGACGCGCAAAACACCGCGAGCTCGACGACCGCGTCCGCGTCCACCTTCAGACCGTGCGTTCTGCGTGGGAACACGGACGCGAGGAGCCACGCCTTGGTGAGGTACGCCATCGCGACGTAGGAGCATATCACGACGGGGTTCACGCGTACCATGGACGCGAACGCGGTGGGCGCGCGAACCACCGCCAGCGCCGCGACGCCGACGCTCAACACCGTGAGCGTCCGCGCGACGTCGCGCCACATGAGCAGACGGCACAGGCCGCTCTCGCGGAACGCGATGGGGCCCGCGCGACCGCCGTACCGCTGCTGCGCGCGGTGCTGCGCTTCCATCTCCGCGTCGAGGGCGTCCGGGGAGACGCCGGCGTCGCGCGCGCGGCGAATGCGCGCGATGGTGAGCGCCCCCGGCGCGGGCTTGACCGTCGCGGGGAGGGTGTCGTCGTCCGAGCCGACGCCGGGGGAGTCCGCGGCAGGTTCGGGGGACTCCACCACGGGCGTGCGGGGGGAGGGTTCGGGCTGAGGCGCGGGCGCCGCGCGCGAGGCCGCGGCGGCGGACGCCGCCGCGGCTTTCTTCGCGCTCGCGGTCGCCTTCCTCTGCGCCTTCTTGTTCCCTTTCCGCGCGCGTCCGCGCGCGAGCGCGTCCTCCACGAGCCTGCTGCTGTTGCTGATGTTCCCGAACGCGGGTCGATCCGGGAACCATCGGCTCCCGCCCGGGGTGCGCGTCGCGCCCTTCGCGTCGCGGTGCAACTCGTCCAGGGTGATTGGCCTCTCCCGGCCGCCGCGAAGATTCGGCTGGGCGTTTTCGTCGCGCGTATCGCGCTCGCCGTGGAGGCCGTTCGCCGTCGCCGCGGCGTAGAACGCTCCTCCGGCGCCGTCGCCATCGAAACGACGAGGTGACGGGGTGATGTCGTAGTACATCGCGTCCCGTGAAGCGCGCGCGTGCGGGTGCCTCGGGAAGTGTCGCGAAACGCTCGACGCGTTTATTTTCGCAGTTCCCCTTGGATGACTCGAACAGTGCAGTTTACTGATGTCAACAACTCGAACCCCGCCCGGCTCCCGGGGCAGATCTGACGGCGCCGGGACGCGCTGACCCCGGGACCGCGCGCGCGTCCACCCGAATCCCCCCCCGCGCGCGAGCCATGGCCGCGACGCCGGTCGGAAAGGCCGTCGAGGACGTCCTCGCGGTCGTCACGCGCGCGGAGGCGATCTTAGCATCCGGGCCGCCCTCGGAGGACGCGCTCGTGGACGAGATCGACGCGCTCGTGAAGGCGCTGCCGAGGCTGAGAGAAGCCGCGAAGGAGACGACGGCGAAGGACGACGTCAGCGCGACGTTCCCGATCGGGGTGCTGCAGCACGTGGACGAGGGGAAGGACCCGGTGCGGTTCGTCGTGGACGGGCTCCTCGCGGTCGGGGAAGCGAACGACGCGTGCAAGGGCAAGGTGAACGTCTTCGACGCGTTTCACAGAGCCCTGGAGGAGGAGATGTCGAAGCCGAGGACGCCGCCGGGCGGCGAGGACGCGAGCGCGAAGGAGGAGGAGCCCGCGCCGTCGCCGAAGCGAGCGAAGCGGTCGCCGAAGAAGAAGTAGGCGGTCGATCGGTCGACCGCGATAGATAGCTACGATAGCAGAAGACGTGATTTATTTAGGGTACGACTAGCGTAGCGGCTCGGCGGACGTAGCCGTCGAGCGCCGACGAACGCGCACGATACCGAGGCGTCGTTCGTGTTGTACCGCACGACGTGTTCGTCAATCGATCATCACATCAGAACCCGCGAAGGCGGCTAGATCCACCCCGGGGTCCCGCGCGCTCCGCGCTCGCTCGCGCCGCGGCTTCTTCGGGCTCAGCAGCACGCGCTCTTCGTCTGCGCGCCGCGGCGGGAGTCGAGGACCACCCCGGGCGCGGGCGTCGACGGCGCCGCCGTCCGCGGCAGTTTCCTCGCGATCTCGTAGAAGAGATCGTTCACGTTAGCCGCCGTCTTCGCGGACGTTTCCATGAAGAACAGCCCGTTCTCCTCCGCGTACGCCTCCGCCTCGGACGCCTCCACCTCTCGCTTCTCCGCGGACAGATCCGCTTTGTTCCCCGCCAACGCCATGACTAACGACGCGTTGCCTTGCCTCTGCAGCTCCTTCACCCAGCTCTTCGCGCGCGCGAACGAGGACTGCGACGAGATGTCGTACACGATGATCGCCGCCGCGGCGCCGCGGTAGTACATCGGCGCGAGGGAGTGGTACCGTTCCTGCCCGGCGGTGTCCCAGATCTCGAACTTGACCGTCGCGTCGTTCACCGCGACGCACTGCGTCAAGAACGCCGCGCCGATCGTGCTCTCTTGGTAGTCGAAGAACTGCCCTTTCACGAACCGAAGGACGAGGGACGATTTCCCCGCGCCCATGTCGCCGAGGAGCACCTGGAGGGAGCGAGCGGCGGGGGACGCGTCGTCGGAAGGGGCGTCGTGGAGGGAAAAAAAAGGCCAGACTGGCGAGGCGCCCGCGGGCGGGGGGGATCCGCGCGCGACGACGGCGAAGGGCGGGGGCGAGACGCACCAGCTTCGCCTGCATGACGGACATGTTCTTCTACGCGCCCCGAGCGAGTTTACGTCGAACTCGCGTGCGGTGAAGAGTGAGATCCGGAGGGCTGACGTCGTTGTTTGCCACCATTTCGAACTTGCAGTTGTTCGGACACGGCCGAGACTGGAAGAATTTCACCCGCGGCGACTGGCGAGCGAGGACAGAGCAGAGGGGCCAGACGACGCCGCGCGTCCGTCGGCGACCCCCCACCCCGCGTTAGGGATGGGGACGAAGATGGACGCGCGCGTGCCCGCGTCGCCGCCCAGCGTCGTGGACGACCTGACCCGGGCGGCGACGCGCGCGGCGACGAGCGCGTTGGCGAAATTCGTCGCTGTGGCGATGGTGCTCGCCGCGCTGTTGACGCGCACGAGCGACAGCGCGCTGAGGAACCTGCCGCTCGCGCTCGTCGTCGTGTGGGCGACGCGGTGCCTCGCGGATCGAAGAGTCGCGCGCGTGGAGACCGCGCGAGCGAGGAAGGCGGCGACCGAGGATGGGGGTGGGGAGCGGCGCGTCGGCGGCGACGGAATCGCCGACGGAGGAGGCACCGTGGACGCGACGAGGGCCGCCGCGGCGGTGGCGGCGGCGAAGGCGAAGGCGGTGGAGCGCCGCGCCCGGGGTGACGACGGCGCGGACGCGCGAGGACGACGCCCGGACCCGGTGATGGAGCTGAAGGAGCTTCTGAGGAGCGTGGAGAGGGATGGGAACGTCGCCTCGGCGTCTGACGCCGCCGACGCCGCGACCGCGTCGACGTCGTCCACCGGCGGGGTGCTCCGCGCGTGGGAGAGTCTTCGAGAGCACGTCGTCGACGAGTTCGTCTCGAGGCTTTGGTACAGGAACCTGACGCGCGACGTGGAGTTCGTCGCGGGCGCGCGTCGGCTGTTGGACGTCGCGTTCGCTCGGCTGGCGCACCGGACGCGAAACGCGGATCTCGCGTCGTTGCTGCTGAGGAAGCTCCCGGAGATATTAACCGAGCAGCTGGAGGCTTTTCGCGCCGCGCGAGCCGCGTGCGGGGGCGTGGACGCGTTCGCGAGACGGACGCCGACGGAGAGCGACGACGCGCTCGCGAACGAGCTGCGAAAAGTCGGCCGCTTACATCCCGGCGTGGACGGCGCTCGAAAAGGCGACGACGGCGTGTGGACCGGCGCGAACGGCGGCGGCGCGAGCGCGGACCCCGCGATGGTTTTCCTGCGACGAAAGTCCGATCTCGCCGCGCGGGCGATGTTGTCCGAGGAGGACGGCGGGAATCACCTCTTGTTCCCGCTCACGCGCGAGCTGCTCGCGGTGTCCGTGTTCCGGCCCGTTCTAGGGTTCGCGTCGCCGTCCTGGGTGCACCGAGGGTTGAACGCGCTCCTCGCGCGGGAGAAGGAAGCGGCGCGGGAAAAGACGCCGACAGAGAGCGTCACGTCGCCGGGTCACCGACGCGCGGGCTCCGAGAACATCCTCGCGTCGTCGCCCAAAAAGAGCGCGTCCGTCGGCGACCTATCCGCGCTCGCGACGGACGTCAGCGAAGAGGAGGACGACGACGGCGAAGCGTACGAGCTCGCGAGGATGATCGGCGACGACGAGCCGGAGCGGCAGAGGGCACCGAGGGCGATCTCTGCCAGCACGGGAGACGCGGCGACGAGCGGCGGCAGCGACGACGACCGCGACGGCGGCGACGACCGCGGCGGCGGCGGCGGCGGCCAAACCCTGCGCGCGGAGGTATCCGAGGTGAACATCGTCGGCAAAGGCGGCTCCGCGTACGCGGTGTACACGATCCGCGTCCGCAGGGTCGGCGAGCACGGAGAGGACTGGGCCGTCGCTCGACGGTTTCGGAACTTCGAGGCGCTGCACAAGCGTCTGACCGAGTCGAGAGCGGCGCGGGACGTCGCGCTGCCGCAGCTCCCGAAGAAGCGCTACTTGCTGCACTCGCTGGACGGCTCGTTCGTGGAAGGTCGACGACGACTGTTGGACGCGTACCTCGCGTCCATACTCTCGAACGATATCCTGTGCGTCTCCGAGGAAGTCGGCGAGTTTCTCAGCGCGAACAACGTCAAGTACGGCAAGAAGAAGAAGAACGCCGTCGCCGCGATGGCCAAGTCGCTGACGCAGTCCGTGGAGGATGTCTTCAAGAGCGGGAAAGAGAAGGACAAAGACGCGCGGGGGGTATCGAACGCGGGCATCGACGACGTCGCGAACGGCGCGAGCGCCAAGGGGCACCGCCGCGGCGTCTCCGTCGGCGCGCTGTCGCTGCGCGGGGACGACCTAGGCGTCTACGACGGCGGAGGGGAGCTGTCGAGATCCTCGAACCCAGTCCTCGAACGCGCGCAGTCCGCGATTGACGAGAAGGACGAGGTCGCGCCCGCGGGCGGGCGGCGCGGTCGAGAGGACGCTCGAGAGGACGCCGGCGTCATCGACGCCGCGTCTGGGGTGCTCATGGACGGCCCTTTGTTCGGTTTGTTCGAGGCGCTGTTCCATCTGCAGTCGAAAGGATTCGTTCGTCGAACGATCGTGACGGTCGCGAGGCAGACGTTGGATTTCTTCGTCGGCTCCGCGGTCGAGGACTGGGTCTCGAAGACGCTGAAGGATATCCGGACGCCGCGAACCGCGGCGAACGTCGTGAGCTTCGTGGATAAGTCCATGTGGCCGAACGGGGCGTGGTACAATCAGACGAAACCTGAGGACGTGCCCGCGCTGATGCGTGAGATCGCGGCGGCGGACGAGATCACGAGGGCGGAGGTCAGAGAAGCGCTTCTGAACCTCGGCGACCGAGGCGGGCCGTTACTCGGCGTGTTGGGCGCGCGTAATTACACCCGCGCGGCGCTGGACTTTCTCGCCGCCGCGAGGAGCGATCTCATGACGCGACAGATTGGCTTACACGTCGTCGAGGCCGTGCTCGACGAGCTGTTCCCCGAGGGACGCGATGACGATGTCGAGGACGCGGCAACGCGTGCAGATTCGACGATAGGGGAGGTAGAGGCGGCGGCGGACGACGACGACCCGGCCGCGGGCGTCGAAGCCGCGGCGTTAGAGCTCTACGCGACGACGGCGTTGCAGTACGAGCGTTGACGATACGACGTGTTATCATCATTAGTTATGACGATCTTTACGAGACGTCTTTCACGACGTGAACGAACCACCAACAGCTTGAAAACTTTTTCGTTATTCTTCACAAAAATATTTCTTTTCCACATCTTCTTACACACGCGAGATCGCGTTTGATCGCTCACGCGCTCCTGACGCGCAGCGCGTCGTTTTTGTAATCCACCGGGATCGTGTCTTCCGCGGCGTTCAACAAGAGCCAGTCCAGCGCGTCCACCTGCCGCTTCTTGTTGAACCCCGCCTGGCCTTCGCCCTCCTCCGGCTCCACCTCCGTCTCCGAGAGCGCCTTGTCCACCTCGCTCTCCGCGAACCCCCACTTCACGAGCGTCGTCTTCGCCTTCTTCGTCGCCTTGGACGCGCTCGCGGTCTCCTCCTTCGCCTTTGCCTTCTCCTTCGGCTTCTCCTTCGGCTTCTCCTTCTGCGTGTAGACGACCGTCGCGACGGGCGCGTCCGCGGGGACGGCGTCGCCGAACGTCAGGTCGGACTCGTCCACGGACGTCAACAGATCCGCGTTGAACATCGTCTTGTTCGCCCCACTCCACGCGCTGTTCGCGGGGACGAAGTCGCCGTCGTCCGAGTCGAGGCTCGAGCCGATGTCCAGCGAGCTCCCGATCGCGCCCGCGTCGGGCTTGCGTTTCTGTTTGCTGTTGATGACCGCTCGCACGTTGGCCGCGATCGCGGGGACGTCGTTCTCGTCCCTGCTCTTGGACTTCTTCTGTCGCTTCGCCGCGCCTTTCTTCTTCCCGCCGGTATCGCTCGAGCCGCCGCCGGATTTGGTCGGGGCGTACGACGCGTACCCCCCCGCGCCCGCGTCGTCGTACTCGTCGTACGAGTCGAACGAGCTCAAGTCGCCGTAGTACGCGTAATCGTCCTCGTAGCTGCCGCTGCCCTTCTTCTTCGCGGCGACGACGACGAGCGCGCCGCGCGTTTCAGCGCCGCGCGATCCGACGGGGGACGTCGAGATCGATTGCCTCGCGCGCGACGCGCATCGAGACGCGCGCGCGCTGGACGCGACGCGCGCGGAGGCGAAAGTCGTATTGGATAGGCCCCCGATCGCACCGAACGCCGCGGCGGTCATCGCGTTCGCGCGCGCGTCCCCTCGCGCGATCGATGCGCGAGACGCGGTGCTTGCTTTCGCGTGAAGTTCGACGTACGACCACGCTCGAGCGTGCGGGATTGTTTCCCGAAGGCCGTCGACGGCGTCCGCGCGCGGTTCGTCCTGTCTCACGCGCTTCCGCACGTTTTCCCACACGAAAAAGAGAAGCAGCCGGGAAACTTACAACCAAAACTTGCAACAGATAACAGTGCTACTTTCCCTGAAGGTGCCAGCCGGCGGCTTGTGATTGGCTGGTGAAACAATCGAGCGCTGTCACCCATGAGATGGCTAAGATAAATAGAAAGATACAGCAACGAGTGCTTGTGCAGGGGAGAGATTTCCCGCGGACGCGCACTTCTCACTCCGCGCCTCCTCACGCGACACAGTCTCCGACGATGAAGAGCGTCTGTGAAGTATGCACCACCGCCCCCGCGACGCTCATGTGCGTCGCGGACGACGCGGTTATGTGCGGCATGTGCGATAAGAGGTGCGTCTTTCCCGGGTTCAAATGTCGCTTCGAGGACGTTCGCGCCTTTCCTCCGAAAGCGCGTCCGCATGAACTGTGCACCCTCGCGGTGCATTTTCCTCCTCGCGATACGCCGTCGGGCCGTCGACGGCGCGACGCGACGGGTATTCCGCGCGACAAGTCGAACGTAAAATCCCGCGGAACAAAAAGAAAAAAAAACAAGATCCGTCGCTCACGCTCGCGTCTTCTCTCTCTCCCTATCCGCCGCAGGTGAACCCGGTGTACACGATCTGCCACGAAGACCGCGCGTTCTTATGCCGCGGCTGCGACGTGTCCCTGCACAGCGCGAACGAGGCGGTGAAGAAGCACCGCCGATTCTTGTACACCGGCGTCACCGTCGCGCTCGCGCCGCTCGGAGAGAAGGAGACCGCGACGCCGAGGGAGGCGACGGACATCGTCAAGGAGGTGCCCCCGATGGCGGCGCCGATCCGCCCGACGGTGACGCAGCCGCAGCCGCAGAAGAAGCGCAAGGCTGTGGACATCGAGGACGACTTCGCGGTGCCGACGATGTCCCCGGACAACAGCGCGGGGCACGGCGGCGTGCAGTGGCAGAGCGACGAGGAGTTCAACTCGTTCGTGCAGGACTTCGTCGGGAAGGGGGAGAAGAACCCGGACGTGAACTTCGACGGGTTTTTGGATAACTTCTTCGACGACGTTCCGCTCTCGGACGACTTCGGGGTCGTGCCTACGATGTGAGTCGCCCAGCGGCTCGGGGTAATTTTTTGAAAGGGATAATAGGTAGAAGCACGCGGGGGGGGAACAAATGTACCAAGGACGAACAAAAAAAAGTAAGACGGCGAAAGAGGCGTCGAGTGAAGAAACGACCATCGCGCGATGGACTGAGTCACGACTGTATGAAAAAATCTTACCCGGCGCGCGCCGGGGAAGCGCGAAGTTAATTAGGTTCTGTGTTATACAAACCACAGCATTCTTTTTACCACGAAGCACGAGCGCGGAGGAGTCTCGACTCGTCGCCACAATCGATTTACCCGCGACGGTACGAGTTCCCGCCGGCGTCCCCGCGTCGTTGCGCGTAATATTTGTTCGTCCCGATCCTCTCCTCGAGCCCTCCGGCGTCGAGCCCGGCCCCAAAAGCGCTCTTCTGCGCTTTCGCTAAGAACGCGGGCGCGTCGCTGTGATGCCTTCCCCCCTGAGCGCCGACCGATTGCTCGACGAGGCTTTTCTCCTCCGAGGCTGCTTCCGCCTCCGCGCTCTTCTTCAGCCGCGCCCATCGCTGTTCATCGTGCGCGTCCGCGTCGTTCATCATCGCCTTGAGGCGAGCCTCCTTCTCCTCTTGCGTGAGCCTACCAGTCTTGTGCCCGACGTTGTTCCGCCCGCCGGTCCGCGCCCACTTCTCTTCTTTCGCTTTCCTCGCCTCCTCCTCCTTCGCCTCTCTTTCGTCCTTCGTGCTCTCTCTCCACTCGTTCCTTCGCTCGACGCGCACCGCGGCGGCGTCCTTCGCGCGGTCGTTCGCGTACGTGAGGCCGTATCCTTTCGACCCGTCCTGCGCGCTCGCGTGGTCGTGATGCACCCTGTCGTTCGGTCGCGCCGCCGCAGCCGCGTCCCGTCCTCCGCCTCCGCCGCGGCCGCGGCTGCGGCTGCGGCTGCGGCTGCGGCTGCGGCTGCGCTTCCTCCCGCGCGCTTCCTCGCCGTTCCGTCCACCGCGTCTGTCGTCTCTCTCCCGCGACCGCGACCGCGACCGTCCTCTTCGCTCCTTCCTCTTGGGGCTCCTCGACGGCGACGACGACGACGACGACGCGCTCCCGTCGCGCCTTCCGTCGCCTCGTCCTCTCCCTCCACCCTCGCTCCTCCCTCTTTTGGACGCGGCCGCGTACGCGTCGTCCCCTAGTACTTTCCTCCTCACTTCCTCTCTGATCTCGCGCTTCCTGGCCTCTTTCTTTTCCCGTTTCTTCTCCTTCTTCGCTTCTTTCTTCGCGCGTTTTTTCTCCCTCGCCGCGGCTACTTCGTTTCTGATCGCGGCCATCCGAACCGGGTTCTCCGTGACGTACTTTCGCGCCTCCTGCTCTTGCATCCGCATCATAAGGAGCGGGTCGCTGTTCAGCTTGTTCCACGTCTCGTTCTTCCCCCCGCCCCGATCCGCGAGCAGCGCGCCGGTGCTGTCCTTGACCTTGTCCCATTCGGTCTCTGTATCCTTAGGGGGTACCCATTTCTTCTCCCCGCTAAAGTACGCGTTCATGTCCTCCGCCGCCTGCATCGGGCCGCCCTTGTACATGAACTCCAAGCGCTCGACCTTGTCGATGTGCCCCGCCTCCGCGGCTTGCATCTGAAGCTCCTGTAGTTTCCGCTCCTCCGCGATCTCTTTCTTCATCTCCTCCATGCGCTTCTCCTCGTGCTCCTTCATCTGCTCGCGCTTCCACACCTCCGCTTGCATCGGTATGCCTCCGGTGTGCCATGACTTCTTGTTCAGGAACGCTGTGGACGGAACCAAGGTGGGACTGGTGGGTTAGCGCACGAGACGAGGGAGCGGGGACGGCGAGCGCGATGAGGAAGGCGTCGACGAGATCCGCCGCCGAGAGATCGCGTCGTGGCGGGACGTACCGAGAGGGCCGCCTCCGCCCATGTCGAGAGTCTCGCTGAACGACCGCCGCCCTGTTCGGGGATCTTCGCGCGAGTTGTCGCGATTCGGCGCGCGACTTCGACGTGCGACGGCGTGCGCGCGCGCGAGTGGAGTGAGCGAGGCCGACGGTCGGGCGCGCGCAATTATCGCTCCGCTGATTCTACTTGTCAAACCATGAATTGAGAATATCGCGCGCTGTGCCTCATCAGTCCTCGGCGCACAGACGACGACGAGTACCCACCGGACGAACTCGCGATGGCGGAGCGGCGCTCCAGTCGCAGACGCGCGCCCGAGCCGGAGTCCGGGACGGACAGCCACAACGACAGCTACGACGCGGACAGCCTCGAGTCGGACCCGCGCGAGCGAGGAAAAGGAAGAGGGCCCGAGGGGTTGTCGCGCCTGCGCACGTCCGCCCCGAGCACGTCGCGCAGGGAAAACGTCCGCGTCTGGCCGCTGTGCTTCGCGATCGCGATCGAGAAGACCGTGCGCGTCAGACCCGCGGTGATGGTCGCGAGCAGCAGCCTTCTCGCTTGGGTGACGTACTACCTGCAAGAGAGCGACCTCGAGCTGACGCTCCGGGCGTGGATCTCGTCCCCGCTCGTCGTCTTCATCCTCGTCGAGTGCTTGTTCCTCCTCTGCGCGTTCTTCGTGTTGATGCCGCACACGATGCGCCAGGCGTACAAGGACGACAAGCGGACCGCGTTCAAGGTGGCGGACAGCGCGGTGTTGAGCGCGCTCCCGCCCTCCGTCGCTCGGTTCGCCGTCGGCAGCGGCGTGGCGTGGAAACGTGCCGCGCTCGCGGTGGCGCGCGACGGCGCGCTGTTCTTCACGCTGTACCTCCTCTGCGTGGAGGCGCTCGTGGGCGGCGAGGACGAGGTGGCGTACATTCCCGGGATGAAGAACGGCAGAACGAGAACGACGGGAGGGGAGAAGGACGGCTGGCGCGAGATGGACGGCGGGTACTCGGTGCACTCGTGGGTGAAGTCGTCGGACGCGGACGGGGACTAGACGACGCCGACCGCGCGTGAGGTTCAATAACTTAGCTGCAGTAGTCACCTCAAATCCGATCGAGAGCTCGACCCGATGCGATATCGATATCGTCGTCGGGTCGGGTCCTCCTCGCCCGCGAGGTAGTTTTGTTCGTGGGCACTTTTTAACTTTCCGTTGATGCATCGTTTTCGCCGACGACGTCAGATCCTCGACGCGCGGCCACACGCGGACGAGAGAGCGCGAGGGGACACGACGCCTCCTCGAACGATGCGTCATCACTCGGCGCGCGCGCCTTCACACTGAGTCAGGCCGGCAGCGTATCGAGCGAGAACGTCATGGAACAGACGGATGAAGAGTGGGCAGAAGACAACAGGCGCGCGCGTAATCTGCGAAGCGGTGTGTCGTCGCGGACGCTCTTCGTCCAAGAGAGCATCGGCGCGGGGCGGCCCGTGGACGAGGTGCCGTGGGGCGGCGAGTTCACCGACGATGACGCGCCGCCGCCTCCGTACGAAACCAACTCGGAGCCGTTCACGTGGGGCCCCGTCGCGACGAACGACGCGAACGTCGCTTCGATGGACGTTCGACGACGCCACGAGCAGGCGGACTACGCCGAGCTGGAACAGTTCGGCGGCTCGGACGAGGAGGAAGAATACGAACTGATTCAACACGAGCGCGCGTTAGCCGCGGAGCGCGCGGCGAGGGAAGCCGAGGCCGCGAGCGCGGCGTGGGAGCGCGAAGCCGCGCTCCTCTCCGCGAACGCCCCCGAGCGCACGTTGCAGGAAGCGAGAGCGATCCTCGCGGAGAAGCTGTACGAGGACGATAACCTTCTGAAGCCGGAGACGGGGTCGGACTGGGCGAGAAAACAGGCTGAGATAGACGCGCAGTTTAAATCGCACATCGGGGTCGTGCCCGAGGACGCGCCCATCCTGTCCGCGTGGGACGGTGAACCGCTTCGCCCGACGGAGGCGGATGTGAATAAACAACGCATCTACGAAAAGTTGCACCGGCCGCAGTTTCGGAAGAGGAACGGCGCGGGCGCGTACGGGGACCCTGACGCGGACCTGGACTTAGTCCTGGACGTGGATAAAGATAAGGTGAAGTCCGCGTTGAAGAAGGGAGCGGCCGCGACGTTCACGGGCGCGAAGGTTGAAGAGACGGAGAAGATGAACCTGAAATCTGTGCAGGCGGCGGCGAAGTTTAAGAAGTTCGGGCTCGTGGCAAAGCAGAAGAGCGCGGAGACCGCGGACGCTCCGAAGAGCCCGGGTAATTTAGCAGCGAGCACGGGGGGATACCTAAACATGTTGCTCGGAGACGACCGCGTCGAGGCCGCGAATTTCGCGGTCGCGGGCGGGGAGCGAGAAGAGGCGGAGGTGGACCAAAAGAGACTCGAGGCGGCGCCGTCGCATCTCCACCGGTTCATGCGACCGCAAGTCCTGGAGTTACCCGACGGTTCGCAGGTCGTGAAAATAGCGGGAGGAAAAGAACACGCGATGGTGCTCCTCAAGACGAGCGCAAACCTCGAGCGCATATTACCCAAACACGTGGAGAACGAGGGCAGGGTGCTGGTGATGGGCGCGGGCGAGCACGGCCAGCTCGGTCTGGGCGACACGAAATTGCAGACCATCCCCATGGTGCTGTACACGCTCACGGATTACAACGGCGAGGGAGGCGGGCGCGTGCGCATCGGTGGAAATCGACTCGCGGGTACCGGCTCCGGACCGCGGCGCACGGTTGACGTCGCCGCCGGGGTGAAGCACAGCGTCGTCGTCACGGAACAAAACGAAGTCGCCGCTTTCGGGACGGACGAGAGCGGAAGCACCGGCCAGGGCGACGGCGGCGAGGGGAAGATGCACAGGGTACCGCGGTGGATGTACTGGATATCAAACGAGACCACGCGGATATTATCCTGCGCCGCGGGAGAGGCGCACACCGTGCTCCTGTCCGCGGGAGGTACCGCGCTCACCGTCGGCCGCGGCGACGTCGGTCAGCTCGGGCAGGGCGCGACGAGGAAGTGCCTCACCCCGCGACGCATCGAAGCGCTGTCCGGGATGAAGATCGTATTCATCGCGGCCGGGTACGAGCACTCACTGTTCATCACCGACGCCGGAATGCTGTACGGCTGCGGCTCGAACGAACACGGTCAACTCGGGACGGGGAACACGATCAATCAGCGAACGCCGTCGCGGCTGAAACACGCGGACTTTCCCAGCGGGGACGAGGTCGTGCCGGAGGATTTAGAGCCGGAACGGAAAGTCATAGAGCTGCAGGATAAACTGCTAGGGAATTTGAAGGGCGACCGCGCGCGTTTTATACACGAATCCGAGGAGAACAGAGTATTCGCGCAGCCGACGGCGCAACAGCTGGAAGCGGCGTTGAGGGCGCGGGAAGAGAAACTCGGGAATCAACGCACGCTGACGGATAAAGAACTTCGGAAGAAGATGGGCGTCGCCGCGCTCGAGAAGAAGACGAGCAAGGTCACGGAAGTCTGCGGCGGACGCTCGCACACGGTGATTCTCACCGCCGCGGGCAAGGTATACACGTGTGGGCGGTCGAACAGGGGACAAACCGGTCAGGGAGATGACCAGACGCGGCTCATCGTGACCGCGATTCCTTCCATGATCAATCTCTCGTGTGTGCAGATAGCGGCCGGGGACGAGCATACCGTGATGCTCACTACGCTCGGACACGTCTACGTGTGCGGCAAAAACGACACCGGCCAGTTAGGCGACGGTACTTTGGACGACAGCTTCATCCCGAAGACGTTGCAGCCGATCATCACGCCCGAGGATAAAAAAACAAAGTCCCAGTACATGCTGAAGGAGATGCGGAGGCACCCGATGTTCGACGTCATCGTGGAGCAAGTGTACGCCGCGAGCGCGTCCACTTTCGCGGTGGAGACTGGCGGGGAGAAAGTGTACGTGTGCGGGAGCGGGGCGTACGGGCACCCGTTCGAGCGCCACCCCACGGATTTTTCCGCGCTTCTGAAACTCAAGTTGGACGCCCGCGAATCGAAAAAAATGCTCGTCTTGGCGTCCACGGTGCGAATGCTCCGCCCGGACGAGCAAAGCTTCATTGATTTAAACAGACAGATGATGCTGTACGCCCGGTACAACGATAAAATCCTCGGGCACCTCGTGAGCGTCATGATCGAAGAGGTGATTCGTAAACCGAGGTTTATCGTGCTCTACGCGTCGCTGCTCCAAAAGTGCCGGAACACGTGCTTGGACTGCAGCGTCTTTGCATTCCGCAGAATCATATTACTGGGCATCGAGAACATGGGCGTGAAGATGTTACAGGCGCAGGACGAGACGATGCAGAAGAGAATGTTACAGAAGATGGGGTGGGCGAAGTATCAGCAGATGCAGAGAGACGGCAGCGCGAAAGCAACGGCGTCGTATTTTGGGAACATCACGGACAAGGCGAGCTACGCGGACTTTAAACGATTCCGAGACGACTGCAAGTCCTTACAGACGTTCGTGAAGGAGTTGTACGACGTTCAAAAGGTACTCATAGAAGACGACATACGCGACCTCGCCGCGGGGCTGCCGGGGAGCACGCACAGCATCGGCATCTTGGACAGCGAGCTCGCGGCGCAGAAGATGATTTTTTTCAAAAGTCTCGCGAGATGGAAGAGCCCGGGTGAAATTGCCGCGGAGGAAGCCGCACGCGCCGCGGGCATAAATATAAATGCGGTAAGAAGATCGACGATGAAAGACGGCGCGCAAGAGGACACGGACGTGGTCAAGCAACGCAACGTCCACGCGGATGCGCCGGTGCCCAGCTACGCGTGCGATGAGGCGGCTTGGGAATTTTCGGAAAGTCAGGGTTGGGAATCGTACAAGCTCCCCGACGAGATCAAACCCATCGAAGGCGCGGGGTGGCCGGCGTATTTAGAGCAAAAACGCAGAGAGGCTAAGTTCAGGTCGCCTGTAATCGTCCCTGGAGAAGACGTCTACGACGCGGCGACTGCGGCGAAGGAGAACGAAACCGAGGACGAGCGTCGTGAGCGTTTACGACGCGAGAAGGAGGTCAGCGCCCGCGTCGGTATTGGCGGTAAGCGCATCGTGGAGAGCACGCTCGCGGCGTCGTTCCACCCTCACAACACGGTTATGACGTCATCGCGTCACGACATCGAGAACAGCCTCGCGCGCCGTGGTCAGGTGGGGACGCTCGCGAAACCGCCGGTTGCGTCCGCGCTCGGCGCTTCCGCGAACAAAAAGGTCGGCGTCGAGGACCTCCCCACGCGCCAAGCGAGGTTGCAGAAGAAGCTCACGTCGATGGCGGCCGCGGGAGAGAGCGTGAAAGCTATCGAAGAGTTCAAGTTCTACGCGGAGACGGACCCTTCGATGGGATATTGCACGAAACAGGAGGTGGACAGCGCGCCGACGGAGGTGCAAGAAGCGCGGGCGAAGTTCAAGTTCGACCTCGCGCAGCAGACGAAGGTCGGCGAGCTCCCGACGGATGATTAAAATCTAGATAATTAGAACCTAGGATAGCGCTACTAGAACGTCGTTCTCAGACGCCAACGTATAACGTCCCCGCCATCAACATCGTCCCGAAGGCGATCCCCCGCCACAGCTGCCCGTCGTGCTTGCACTTCTTCCCCTCGGGATACAACTCGATGACGCACACCGCGCTCATCATCCCGCCCGTTCCGGCGAGAATGCAATGCAGAATCATCGGCGTGAGGTACGGCTTGATGAAGTAGAGCGCTAAGAGCGCCCCCGCGGGCTCGGACAGACCAGACGCGGTCGCCATCATGAGCGCTTGCCTTCGGCTCCCGGTCGCCGCGTACACGGGCGCGGCGACGATGATTCCCTCCGGGACGTTGTGCACGCCGATGGCCGCGGCCATGACCGGGCCTATGGACGTGAACGACGAGAACGCGACGGCGAATCCTTCCGGAAGGTTGTGCAGCGTCATCGTGATCGCCATCAGCAGCCCGAGGCGCATCAGGCGCGCTTTCGAGAGCTTCATCCCGTCGTCCTTTCCCGTGAATTTCGATTCCAAAACCTCAGCCTTGGGGAGCAAGGGCTCGATGAGACAGTACATCAGCGATCCCGTCGTCGTCGCGACGGTGACCCAGCCGAATCCGTTCTCTATCCCGTTCTTGATGAAGAGCTCGACGACGCTCAGGGTAAACATCACCCCGCACGCGATCCCGAGCAAGAACGCTAGGAGCTTGTTGTCCGGTTTCTGTAAAATCGCGATGAGGCCGCCGACGGTCGTCGCGAGGCCGGCGAGGAGGGAGAGCAACAGCGCGTACAGCTCGTCGTCGTCGAACATCGTGATGCTCAAGAGGATGCACGGAAACACCAGGACGATGCTACTCAGGAGCGGGATGAGCGTCGGGTCTTCCTCGAACGCCTTCTTCGCGACCGCGGAGCCGAGGTAGAACGCGACCTTGATCGCGAGTCGGCCTTGTCGAATGACCTTGAAGATCCCTCCCCTCGGGACGGTCGCCGCGAGCCTGTGCGGGGTCGCGACCGCTCGGCCGACCGCGCGAAAACGCGAATTCGGTGTCTTGGCGCTTTTCGTCGCAGTCGGCTCCGGGGTCGAGGTCGCTGATTTCCTCCTTGTCGCGGCCATCGGCGTTGTGTCGAAGGAGACGCGTTCGACCTGGTCCACGTACGCAGGCGCGGTCTTCTCCGTCTTGGTCAACAAGAAGATGCACTGATTTTCGAACGACCGTTTGTCCGGGCGCGCGCACACCTCTCACGCGCGCCGTCGCGTCGCGTCTTTCGGAGTCTGCGTCGCGCGCGCGTCGCCTCGAGGACGCGATGCTGATGAACAAGGCCCGCGCGGCGAAGGCGACGAAGGCGCCTGAGAAGCCGAAGCCCGCGGAAAACGAGATCCCCGAGGTGTCCGACTTCCTTAAAGACCGCGACTACGCCGGAGCCATCGCGCTGCTCGAGTTCAAGCGTCAGCAGAGCCCGAGCGACGTCAGCAACCTGGAGTGGCTCGCGTACGCTTACTTTCATGCGGGCGACCCCGAGAAAGCGCTGGACACGTATCGGTACCTCCTCAGACGCGAGAGCGACCCGGACCCGACGTACCACACCTTCGCGGCCGCGTGTTTGTTTTACCTCGGCCAGTACGACGAAGCCGAGGAGGAAGCGAAGAAAGGCCCGAAGACGAAGCTTCACACCCGGGTGCTGTTCCACTGCGCGCACAAGCAGAACGACGAAGCGAAGCTGATGACGTACCACCAACAGCTCACGGACTCCGTGGAGGACCAGCTGTCGCTCGCGTCGATTCATTACCTCCGCTCACACTTTCAAGAGGCGACGGATATTTATAAGCGCCTGCTGCTAGAGAACCGAGAGCATCTCGCGCTGAACGTGTACGTCGCGCTGTGCTACTGCAAGCTCGAGTACTACGACGTCAGCTTGGAAATTTTGAACGTGTACCTGCAGAGCTACCCGGATTCCCCGCTCGCAATCAATCTGAAGGCGTGCAACCACTTTCGGTTGTACAACGGCGCCGCCGCGGAGGCAGAGCTGAAGAAGCTGCAAGACCACGTCGGTAAGGGAGGCTCGTTCGAGGACAACGACCTGATCCGGCACAACCTCGTCGTGTTCAGAGGCGGCGAGAACGCGATGAAGGTCTTACCCCCGCTTCGTGGCTTCCCCCCCGAGGCGAAGCTCAACTTGGTCGTGCATTATTTAAGAAACGGGAAGCCGCACGACGCGTTTACCATCGTGAAGGAGATCGAACCTTCGACGCCTACGGAATACATCTTGAAAGGGGTGACGCACGCGATCATCGGGCAGCAAGAGCAGGACGGAGCCGAGCATTTGAAGATGGCACAACAGTGTTTCCAGATCGTAGGCTCGAGCAGCAGCGAGTGCGATACGATACCGGGACGGCAGTCTATGGCGAGCTGCTTCTTTTTACTGAAGCAGTTCGAGGACGTCCTGACTTACCTAAAGTCAGTCGCGGACTTCTGCGGGGAGGACGACGCTTTCCACTGGAACTACGGCATAGCCACCGCGGCGACAGGGGATTACAAGACGGCGGAGGAGTCGTTCATGAAAATTCAAAGCCCGGAGTATCGAACGGAGTACTGTTACCTCGCGTGGATGGCGCGGTGTTTCATCAACAACGGCAAGGCGTCGTTGGCATGGGAGCTGTACGCGGAGATGGACACGAACGACGAGTCCTTCGCGTTGCTTCAACTCATAGCGAACGACTGTTACAAAGTAGGCGCGTTCTTCTACGCCACGAAGGCGTTCGACGTGCTCGAGAGGTTGGACCCGCACACGACGGAGTATTGGGAAGGGAAGAGGGGCGCGGCCGCGGGTGTTTTTCAGATGGTGATTGCGGGCAAGGAAGCCCCGGAGACTTTGAGCGAGGTGCTCGACATGCTTCAGTATTCATCGAACCCGCAGGTGGAGCTTTTCGTTCGCGCGATCACGAGGTGGGGAAACGACAACGGGGTGCGATTATAGAAATAGGCTTTTAAGAGTAAAAGAATGAATACGCTTTTTTTCAACGTCTATGTATTTATTTTGGGTTCAGAATCACGCGGACCCGTGTCGACCTTGGATGACGACGTTCATGCTGCCGCCGCTCATTTTACGCGAGCCCATTCCGGCTTCTTGCATGCCCATTCCGTTCCCATTCGCGTTGTTCTCCTGCCTCGAATCGTTTCCTTGAACCATCGGAGAATCCGTGTACCGGTGATACAGCAAGTTCGCGACACACCGATCGACGAGGCTCTGCGCCTTGTCAACCGGCGGATGCTGCCCATGCGACGCGGCGTCGCCTCCCCTCCCACCCCTGGTCCGCGCGGTGCGAGCCATCCGGTACAGACTCTCCTTGATGTTGTTCATCGTCGACTTGTCGAGCTTGGAGACGATGCCCTCGAGCTGATCTAACCCACCCTCTTCCGCGGACAACAGTCCCGGCGGCGCCCCGTTGTTCATCTGGTTCATGAAGTACTGCGGCGCGAGCCCGTTGCCGCCGCCGCCGAGCGCGGTACCGTTCCCGTTCGTGTTCGTGGACATGGAGCTGGTCCCCGAGTACATGCGCGATCCAGGAGGGAGGATCATCATCCCGCCGCCGTTCATCTGCGCGCTGTTCAGCGGATACATCCCGGGCTGGTTGTTCCCCATCGGCTGCATCTGCTGCGGCGCACCATACTGCGCGTTGGGAACCATCTGATTGTGCATCATGTTCTGCTGCATCAGATCAGCCTTCTGTTTTTGCTGTTCGCTTCCTTTCTTCGCCTTCTTCTTCGCCTTCTCCCCGCCCTTTTGCGATTTCGAAGCGCGCTTGCCCTTCGCCGGCGTCTTGCCGTTCCCGTCGCCGCCCTGCTGCGGCTGCAACGCGCCGTTAGAGGGCACGTGCACCATCTGCGGCTGCGCGAACTGATAGTTTGGCTGAACCATCATCCCCCCCTGCATCTGCGACTGCCCCTGCATCTGCTGCTGGTACGGCATCTGAACGTAGGCGTCTTGCCCGCTCTGGTCGTAGTACTGCATCTGGTTCGGCAACTGATTTTGCTGCGGGTTGCTGAACCCCATCACTCCGTTCGGATGCATCGGCGGCATCTGCATGTGATGCATCCCTCCGTGACCTTGTCCGACGCCGCTGTTTCCGCCTCGCATCATGTGCATCTGTCCGTGCACGTTGTTCCGCCCGCCGCCGCCGCCTCCATACGCGTCGATGTACGAAGACGAGTTGTAGGACGCGCCCCCGCCGCCCTGACCGTTGTTCGCGAAAAAATACATCCCGGACATGTCCCCGCCGTCGCCGACGCCGTTCCCACTCGGGCCCGCCTGTCCGCTCGGGCCGCCCATGTCGTACGAACGATCGTACGGCGTCGACCTGCTCTGCAGCAGCGAGTCCACGCCCCCCGGGAACGAGCTCCAGAGAGCTTCGGTCAGCTCGTCCTCGCCGCCAAGGTCGCTGTTATCCACCGCTAAAGTGTTCAGCGACAGCCGGCTGCTCGGGTTTTTAAAGTCCAGCAGCGCCGACATGTCGTCCTCCTTGAACGCCTGCGAGTAATCTTGCCCGTACGTTCCCCTGAGCGAGCTTCCTTTCAGCGCGGACAGCAGCGTCGGCGATCCTTGCTGCAGCAACGCCGGGTCCGACCCTAATCCGCCCATGCCGTGCATCCCCATCGTATCGTACCCCCCCACCATGCCGCCGCCGTTGTTCACTGGCGTCGGCTGCGAGAGCCCGGACGGATGCGTGTTGATCGTCAGCCCGCCCCGGCTGCTCCCTTTCAGAGTCGCATCCCCGGACGTCGCCGCGGAGTTGGGTTTCCTCTGGCTGAGCTTCGATCGCTTCCCTTTCGTCTTCGCCCCGGTGAAATCTCCTGCCCCGCCAGTGGACGGGGAGGTCTCCGCCTGCGCGCGCGCGGAGGCGTCCGCGGTCATCCTGTGGATCGTACGAGTGAAGGAGAGGGGCGTAAGAGACGATCGTTGGTTTCGCGAAATGACGCAGTGGTCGTCGCAGGGTAACAAACTCCCGAGATTCGACGCGACCGCGCGCGCGATACGCGCACGCGCGACCGCGGAGGAAGCTCGCGCGCGGGCTGAATGGCGTCTACGGCGTGACCTACGAGAGATCGGAGCGCGCGGGGGGGTCGTACCCGTGCGTTGCCTCGCTTTCTCCGCGCGAACCGGACGACGCGTCTCGCGGTAAAATCCTACGCTTCTCACCCGCGACGAACAGCAAGTTGACGAATGACGACGTCGACGGAGGGCTCCGGAAACCGCCGCGTCCGCGCTCGTGCGTCCTTCGCCTTCGCCTCGAAAGCGCGGCGTTTAGTCCTTGTGTTGTACCTCTTCACGAAGCCTCGCCTTCCGCTCGCTTCCTGCGTCTCGCGTGTGCGTGAGCGCGTCGTGTTCTGCCGTCCGCGCCAGCGCGCGGCTGCAAAAATATCAGCGCGTATCTCGTATCCCTAAACCAATCACGTCGCGTAAAATAAAAATCTTTCCGGCGGAATTGTCCCACGTCAACATCGTGTTTTTTTTGACTGCTGGCGCGCTCGTTTTTATGCACTGTTTATCCTGCTGTTTATGCGCGTTCCATCATTTGTTTACGGAAGAGGTCACCTCACACGGAGCGAGCCCGACGCAGGGCTCGGGCCGCGGTGCCGCTCGTGATGCGGATCCCCCACGCGGTTTTGGGTCTCCTCTTCCTCGCCTTCCTCGCGTCGCCACCGCTCGCCGTGGCGAACCCCGGGCACGTCCTCAACTTGGACGCGCGCTCGTTCGACGCGGCGGTGAAGGAGCACGCGTTCGTCGCGGTCGAATTCTACGCCCCGTGGTGCGGGCACTGCAAGCGCTTGGAGCCGGAATGGGCGAAAGCCGCGGAGGTTTTAGCCGCGAACGCGAAGAAGACGCGAGAGCCACCGATCGTGCTCGCGAGGATGGACGCCGCGAACCAGGCGAACTCTAAGATCGCCGCGGACTTTGGCGTCAAGGCGTTCCCGACGATCAAGATCTTTCGAAACGGCGAGGCGGACACGGAAGACGGCGAGGACTACGCCGGCCCGAGGCACGCGGACGGGATCGTGGAGCACCTCACGAAGCTCGCGGGACCGTCCGTCACGTCCCTCACGACGAAACAAGAGAGCAAGACGTTCGTGGAGAAGGACCCGGTCGTCGTCCTCGGGTACTTCCCGCGCGGCGGCGACGGCGACGCGTTCGAGGCGTATCTCAAAGTCGCGCGGCGATTCAACGCGTACGCGCGAGGGATCGGCCTCGAGGTGAACTTCGGGCACGTCTCGGACCCGGATCTGCTCCCGGAAAAGAACGATCTTCCTACACCGGTGGACGACGACGGGGCGCCGACGGTGTACGTCTATCGTAAATTCGAAGAGCGCGTCGTGCGCATGGACGCGCCGGCGACGGAGAAAAACATCGACGATTTCGTCGAGAGACACTCGCTGCCGCGCGTCGCGGAGCTGGACAAGGAACCGACCGCGAGGAGCGTGCTGCGACGCGTGTTCGAGGCTCCCGGCCCGAAGGTCATCGCGCTCGTGGACTACGAGGACGAGGAGGAGACGAAAGGGATTAAACTCGCGCTCGACGACATCGCGCGTCGACGCGACGCGAGAGCGAAATTCGTCGTCGGCGACGCGAAGAAAAACGACGTCGCGATGAAGTTCTTCGGCGTGACCCACGACTTCCTCCCCGCGCTCGTGCTGCACGACCGAGACAGCGAGAAGAAGTACGTGCTACCCCAGGCGAGCCCTGGGGACATCGCGTCTTGGCTCGGGAAGTACGACCGCGGCGCGCTCGAGCCGAGCGTGAGGAGCGAGCGACCGCCGCTGAGCAACGACGGGAGGGCGGTCAAGATCGTCGTCGCGAGCACGTTCGACGAGATGGTCTTAGACGCCGGTAAGGACGTCTTCATCGAGTTCTACGCGCCGTGGTGCAACCACTGCAAGGCGCTCGCGCCGATTTACCAAAACGTAGGCGAAGCGTTCGAGGACGACGACGACGTGACGATCGCGAAGTTCGACGCCGTGAACAACGACGTCCCGGACAAGCGCTTCGTCGTGAAGGGGTACCCCGCGCTATATTACTACGACGCCTCGGAGGACGAGGTCGTTCAATACAAGGGCGATCGCAGCGAGAAGGACATGATACGATTCGTGCGCGCGCGGTTGAAAAGGCATCAGGTCAAGGACGAGCTTTGAGTAACGTAGCCTAATGTAGCCTAGCTAGCTAGACTCACTTTAGTCGAATCCAGTCTTGAACAGACACTCTTGAACCGACTTGACCCTGACAGGATCAGCGCGGCGTCAGAGCCGTTTGCCCCGGCCGTTGACTCACAGATCGCATCACGCGGCGCCCCTGCCCGTGAACTCGCGCGGTCGCTGTCCTCCCCGACAGGCGCGACATCCGATACCATGAGCGGTTCCGCGCGCAATGGCGGCGGTCCCGCCGCGGCGAAACCGAACGCGCAAGCCATCCCGGGGCTGCAGGGCGGCGGCGTGAAGCGCCACTCCCTCGCCGATTTCGAAAAGCTCGTCACCATCGCGAAAGGCTCGTTCGGCGTCGTGTACAAGGCGACGAAGAAGGACACGGGGCGCGTGTACGCGCTCAAGCAGGTCGACATCTCGAACATGAACCGCGCGCAGAGGGAGGAAGCCGTGGACGAAGCGCGCGTGCTCTCCACCCTCGACAGCAAGTTCATCATCAAGTACTACGACTGCTTCCTCGAGGACGGGAAGCTGAACATCGTGATGCAGTACGCTCCGAACGGGACGCTGCACCACAGGTTACAGAAGCAACCGGGGAAGGTTCTCCCGGAGAGGGCGGTGTGGAAGTTTTTCATCCAAGCGCTGCTCGGTTTACGGCACATCCACGCAAAGAATATCATCCACCGCGACGTCAAGTCCCTGAACTTGTTCTTCGACTCCGAGGACAATGTCGTGATGGGAGACTTGGGGATCGCGAAGGTCCTCAGCGCGAACACGCAGTTCGCGCAGACGATCGTCGGGACGCCGTACTACCTCTCCCCTGAACTGTGCGAAGATCAGCCGTACAACGAAAAGTCCGACGTCTGGGCTCTCGGGGTTGTCCTGTACGAGATGTGCACCGGCGGTAAGCACCCGTTCGACGCGCAAAACGAAGGTGCGCTGATTCGCAAGATCATGAAGGGCGTGTACCAACCGCTGCCTCACGGAAAATTCAGCACGCAGCTCTCGGACATACTGCGAATGTGCCTCACCATGGACCATAAACACCGTCCCGATACTGCGAAGCTGCTCGCGCACCCCGCGATCGTGAGTCGAGCGAGAAGCTTGGACCTCGTGTTGGACCCGGATGCGAAAAACGTGACGAAGTCCACAGTCGGCGACTTTGGCATCAACGCCGCCTCGAAGGAGAGGCAAACGGAGGCGCCGGTCCAGGAGGCTCCCGTGGAACGCAAGGCCACGCACGAGCGACCGCCCCTGGCGGAGATGCCTCCGCCGCCGCCGCCCGCGGATTGGGAACTCCCGTCCAACCCGCACCTGAGGCAGCAGATGCGTTCGGGCGACGCGTTGAAGCAAGCGAGCCGCGGGTCGCAGCGCGTGTACCAACCTGAGGCTCCGCCTATTGGAAAAGCCGGGATGGACGATAACATCGATTACCCCGCGTACGATCAAAGCCGCAGAGCGGACCCGGCGCCGAACTCGCGCGCGGGCTCGCTCCACGCGAGCGCGCGGAACCAGCAGTCCATGCGCATGGACACGATTAAAGCGGCGGCGGCGGAGGCGGCGGAGGCGGCGGCGGCGCAGAAAAAAGCCGAGATGGAGGCGGCGAGAAAAGCTAACGAGACCCCCGTCGGCGCTCCCGCGCGTCCTATACGGCCGGCGAACCCCGAGGTTGGAGCGCTGATGGGCGGCGGTTTCGACGGGACCGATCCGTTCATCGCGCACCAGATGGCAAAGCTTGGCGTGGGGGCGGATGATTTGAAAGGCGCGATGGAAGCAGCGGCGGAGGAGAGGCGCATGGCGTTGGAAGCGGCGAAGGTGAACGGGCGCGGCGGCGCCCTCGGGAACATAATGGGGGGGTACGGAGGGGATGAATCGTTCAAGCAGCAGGGGTACGGAGCGGCGTACAAGCAAGAGCAGCCCGCGACCCCGGTCGCGGCGAAGGTGGCGTCCCCGGCGAGGGCGCAACAGACGCGACAGTCGTCTAGTCCGTTCGACGACATGGCGAGGGACGACAAAAACAAATACCGCACCGCCTCGATGGAACAGTCCTCGGCGCTGAAGAACGCGACGTATGAGCCGCCAAAATTCGCGAGGAAGCGAGCGACTGATTTGATGATCACTGGGCCTTCCATGCGTGCGGCTGGGGCGCCGAGCCGAGGCGGGTCGGGAGGGGGTGGATTTCGGACCGCCGCCAACATGGGTTATGCCGCTAGTTGCGTGGGTTCGGAGACGACGACTGTGGCGCCGACGAGTTATTACAATCCGTAGGCGCAGGCGCATTCATAGCCCTATGAACTGTTATTTGTAAATCCCGAATGTGGTTTTAAAACTTTATTACGCAACTAATAACTCTGAAAAGACAGTAACCTTACATGTACTCCCCCCTTTTCCTCGAATTAAAAGAAATCCTGGAGAGCATCCATGCTCAGGGTACCCTCCTGAAGCACCTTCACCGCGTTCGCGGTCGCTCGCGCGCCCGCGATCGTGGTGACCATCGGAATCTTCAGACCCACGGCGGTGCGGCGGATTTCGCGACCGTCGCGCATGTCCGCCTCGTCGCCGTTGGACGTCACAACCATGAGGGCGATGTCGCCGTCGCGGAGCATGTCACCGATGTGAGGGCGGCCCTCGTGAACCTTCTTCGCCACGGTCACGGGGAGCCCAGCGTCTTTCAGCGCCGCGGCGGTGCCACCGGTCGCCACCAGCGTCATTCCAATTTCGGAGAGCTGCTTCGCGATTTCCGTGACGGCGGGCTTGTCCGAGTCGCGCACGGAGATGAACACCTTACCCGTGCCGTTCGGCAGCCTCTGCCCCGCGGCGATCTGTGCCTTGGCGTACGCCCTCGTGAAATCCCTGTCGATGCCCATCACCTCCCCGGTACTGCGCATCTCCGGTCCCAGAAGCGTGTCCGCGCCCGGGAACTTGTCGAAAGGCAACACCGCCTCCTTCACGGCGACGTGATCGATCACCACCTCCTCCGTGAAGTTGATATCCTTCAGCGTCGCGCCCGCCATCACGAGCGACGCGTACTTCGCGAGCGGGTGACCAATCGCCTTCGCGACGAACGGCACGGTGCGAGACGCGCGCGGGTTCGCTTCGATGATGTACACTTCATCGTTCGGGGTCACGGCCCACTGGATGTTAATCAGGCCGATGACGCCGAGACGCTTCGCGACCTTCGGGGTCCAGTCGCGAATGATCGCGAGGGACTTTTCAGATATCGTCTGCGGAGGGATGCTGCACGCGGAATCTCCAGAGTGCACGCCAGCCTGCTCGATGTGCTCCATGATACCGCAGATAACGACGTTACCCTCGGCATCGCACAGGGCGTCGACGTCGAGTTCGGTAGCGTTCGCGAGGTACTTGTCGACGAGCACCGGCTTTTCCGGGTCGACCTCCACGGCGGTGGTGATGTAACGCTTCAGGTCCGCATCGGAGCTGACGATCTCCATCGCGCGTCCACCGAGGACGAAAGAGGGGCGGACCATGACGGGGTACCCGATGTTGTTCGCAGCGACCAACGCCTCAGCCTCGGAGCGAGCGACGCCGCCGGGGGGCTGGGTGATTTTGAGCTCCTCGAGAATCGCCTGCCACCTCTCGCGATCCTCCGCCGCGTCGATGCTGTCAGGAGGGGTGCCTAGGATGTGGCAGTTGCCGTTGCCAGAGGCAGCGGGGATCGGGTCATCCATGAGCGCCTTCTCGAGGCGGGTAGCGAGCGAGAGCGGTGTCTGACCGCCGAACTGCACGATGATGCCCTCGGGGCGCTCAGCCTCGACAACGTTGAGGACGTCCTCCACGGTGAGGGGCTCAAAGTACAGACGGTCGGAGGTGTCGTAATCAGTGGACACGGTCTCGGGGTTGCTGTTGAGCATGATGGTCTCGTACCCAGCATCCTTCAGAGAGAAAGCGGCGTGGCAGCAGCAGTAGTCGAACTCAATGCCTTGGCCGATGCGGTTAGGTCCGCCGCCGAGGATGAGAATCTTCCTTTTATCGGTAGGGTCGACCTCGTCGTTGCCGTCGTAGGTGGAGTACATGTACGGGGTTTCCGCCTCAAACTCCGCGGCGCAGGTGTCAACACGCTTCATGGAGGCGGTGACGCCCAACGCCTTGCGAGCCTTGCGCACCTTGCCCTCGGTAATCTTTAAAGCACGCGCGATCTGAACGTCGCTGTAGCCGCGTTTCTTCACCTCGAACCAGTCGTTCTTGTCGAGCTCAGACAAAGAGCTCAAGCTCTTGAGCCAGGTCTCGGTTTCGAAGAGGTCTTGCATCTGGCGGAGGAACCAAGGATCGAATTTCGTGATATCTTGGATCTCCTCCGGGGTCATGCCAGCCAAGAACGCTTCGTGAATGACGGTGATGCGCGCCGGGGTCGCCTCCGCGAGCTTCTCCTTGAGCGCGACCAAGTCGCCTTGCAGTTCGCCATCCTTGGGGTTGAGCCCCCAGCCGGAGAGGCCGGTCTCGAGAGAGCGGAGAGCCTTGTTGAAGGACTCTTGCCACGTGCGCCCGACCGCCATTGCCTCCCCGACGGACTTCATCTGCGTCGTGAGGTAGGGCTCGGAGCCGGGGAACTTTTCGAACGCGAATCGCGGAATCTTCGTGATGACGTAATCGATGGACGGCTCGAAGGACGCCGGGGTCTTGAGCGTGATGTCGTTCGGGATGCCGTCGAGCGTGCATCCGACCGCGAGCTTCGCCGCCATCTTCGCGATCGGGAAACCCGTGGCCTTAGACGCGAGCGCGGACGAGCGAGAGACGCGAGGGTTCATCTCGATGATCATCAGCTCGCCGTCCTCGGGGTTCACCGCCATCTGGACGTTGGACCCGCCGCACTCGACGCCAATCTCGCGGATGATGTCCACGGACGCGTCTCTGAGGCGCTGGTACTCCTTATCCGTCAGCGTCTGCGCGGGCGCGATGGTGATAGAATCGCCGGTGTGCACGCCCATGGGATCGAGGTTCTCGATCGAGCACACGATGACGACGTTGTCCGCGAGGTCGCGCATCACCTCGAGCTCGTACTCCTTCCACCCGAGGAGAGACTTCTCGATGAGGACCTGCGTCGTGGAGGACGCGTTCAGGCCGCCGGTGACGATGTTTTCGTATTCCTCCATGTTGTACGCGATGCCACCACCGCTTCCGCCGAGGGTGAATGCGGGTCGGATGATGAGAGGGAAGTTTCCGATCTCCTCCTGAATCTTCAGAGCTTCCTCCCAGGTGTTCGCGGTGCCAGACGGAGGCGTCTTCAGGCCGATCTTGGTCATCGCGTCCTTAAACAGCTGCCTGTCCTCGGCTTTGTTGATCGCGTCCAGCTTCGCGCCGATGAGCTCGACGTTGTACTTCTCGAGGATGCCGGTCTCCGCGAGGGTTTTCGTCAGGTTGAGCGCGGTCTGACCACCCATCGTCGGGAGCAGGGCATCGGGTTTCTCCTTCTTCAAGATTTCCTCCACGAGCTCCGGGGTCATCGGGCCGACGTACGTGCGGCTCGCGGTCTCCGGATCCGTCATGATCGTCGCGGGGTTGGAGTTGAGCAGGACGACTTCGTATCCCTCGCTCCTGAGCGCTTTGCACGCCTGGGTGCCGGAGTAATCGAACTCGCACGCTTGCCCGATGACGATCGGCCCCGCACCGATGATCATGATCTTCTTGATGTCCGTCCTCTTATTCGAGTTCGTCGCTTGATCCCACGCGCGGAAGACGGGGGATTCTTCGGATTCGGCCATGGCGCGGATCTGCGAAGAGCGCGTCGCGCGAACGTTCTTGCGCTTGGACTGCGTCGTCACCTTGGAGGTAACGGGGACGCCCATGGTGTTCGCGATGGAGGAGACGGCGGAAGCCATCATCGCCTCGGATGGTCAAGCCGATCGCTTTTTGCGCTGGGTGATGAAAAAACCCTCCGCGTGCGCGAGGGTATAGGCGCTGATCAGGTGCCGCGAGAAAAGTCCCTCCGTTAACACACACGTAAACGCGCGGTTGAGTCGCAGCGACTGCCGTGAGACGACGCGCGCGACGGTGTTCTGCGCCGCGCCACGGAGCGAGTTCAAACAAACAAAAAAGCGAGCCGCCGTTTTCCGGCGCGACATTCAAAAAATCACCGGTTAAAAATCGAGTATGGTAGTTTACTCTTGTATGAGCAAATAGTTGAGATATTTTTAAAGTGCGTACACGTACTGTACTCTCGGCTCGTTGCCGACTGTGCCGAGAGTGGGTGCCTGCCACGGGGCAGTCGGCCTTTTGAATCTTTCTCGCTCCTTTTTCCCTCTTCTCAACCCTGCTCACGCGCCACCGCGCCCTCGCTTCACGCCGCCGCTACCTACCATCCCGTTCGCGCACATATCGTCTAGTTCTCTATAATCCGGTACTCCGCACGGCAACGGCCGCCCGTCCCTGAGCACTAGCCGATCGTGCTGCGGCCGCGAGAGTATTTCGCTGTACCGCCTCCCGCGAAAAACGACCAAGTTCGCGACGCCGCCGACGACGACGCGGCCGTGCGCGTCGCCCAAACCCATCACGTTCGCCGGCCTCGAAGTCACAGAGAGCGGCCAGTGCGATATAGGTCTATCTAAGTGCCCGATTTTGCACCCCTGGCCGAAGATTTCGAGCATGTCCAGGTCGCCGTACCCGTAAAACTGATCCCGCGTGTTGTCGCTCGCGAGGCACACGGAGACGCCGGCGTCGTCGAGCTCCTTCATCGTCGTCACGCCTCGTCGAGTCGGGGTTGAAATTCCGCGAACGTCTCGGTTCTGCAGCCACTGGTTCACGATCGGGAGCGAGACGACGGTAATGTTCGCCTTTTTCGCCTCCAGGCATATCTTGTGCAGCTCCCCCGGGGATTGCGCGGCGAGGGAACAACAGTGCCCGCACACGACTCGTCCGGTGAACGCGTTCCTAGCGGACGCTCGCGCGATGTGAAGCAAACCCTTCGACGCCTCGTTCCCGTTCTCGTCCACGTGAAAGTCGAGATCGAGGTCACGTTCCTTCGCGAGCCGAAAGACCGTGTCCAGGAGCGCGTCCATGTCATCCAAACACGTCGTGTACACGTCGTCCGCGTATCCGCCGCGATCCGTGCACGACACCGCCGCGCCGAGGATGCCGCCGTTTTTTTTCACCAAGTCCGCCAGCTTCGCGGCCTCGGTCTCGTCGCGGAAGAATCGTAAAATCGTCAAGGCGACCCCTTGCAGTTCTATCCGTCCCTTCCACTTCTCCCTTAACTCTTTGAACACCGGCCACACCAGCGCCCCTTGCGTCGCGTTGCTCATGAGATGCGTGCGAATCGCCGACGTCCCGTGCGCGTACGCGCACTTCAAGCTAAACTCCATGCGCGTGTACACGTCCTCCTTCGTCCAGTGTCGCTCATCCTTCGCGCACGAGTCGTCCGCTCCGGCGAGCGAGCCTGACTGGTTCCTGCTCCTCTCGCACGTGTGTCCTTTGTCGATGTGCGTGTGCAGGTCAACGAACGTGGGGAACACCATCCCGCCGTCGACGTCGACCTGGGGAAGGGTGCTCGACGAGATCGACGATGAGCTCGAAGCCGGGGTCACGGACGAGACTTTACCAGTGCGGATCTCAATGTCCACGAAGCTCAGACCGTCGTGATCTATCGCGAGGTCTCCCGCGCCGTGCACGCAGCACGCGGGGACGTGCGCGTTGCGAAGGACGAAGTCGGATCCCGACGGAACGTTCGGTAGCCACGACGACCACGGCGCGGATGGGATGGACATCCCCAGCACGACGTTTTAGCGCGATGAGTGGCCTTCGACGCAGTCGTGATACTGATGGTGTATCGCCCCGGGCCTTATTTACGCGGTTCGTCGACCACACGACGCCCCGGGGACGTTATCCCCGCGCGCAAAGCGCGTCGGAAAATGACGGGTCGCGTGCTGACGCGGTCCCGAAAAGAAAGGAATGTTGAGTTCGATGAGCTCGCGCTCGCGCCGAGGCGATGAAGGTGAAAAATCGAGAAAAAGCGAGAAGAATCAAAGAAATTCATTCTTGACGGTCTATCGGCGAGTTAACTGCTCCGATACGCAATTTTCGATGGGCACCTCTTCTGCAAAAAAACAAAGAAAAAACCAAACAGCTTCACACGCGCGCGAGCGTCGGGGCTTGGGTATCCACGCGGGATACCCCACTCGCTGGAAGGTAGGTAGATAGAGCATGGCTGAGAGCTTACCACCCGGCTCCGTGTACGCGCTCACGCAAACGGTGCGCCTCTCTCGCTCTTTGCCGGTCCTGACACACCACGACCACCGTCGCGACAACTGCATTTTAGGTTTGTTTACGTCTCCGCGTTCCCCAACCGTCTCATCTTCCTCAGGACTTCGTCTTGCTCGTCCTCTCCGCGATCTTGTTTCTGTACATCATCCCAAGGAAGATATGGCGATGGATGGTTCGTCGTAAGAAAAAGACGGAATAAAGCGGTGCTCCTTCGTTCATCAGGCTGTCGGGTAGTGGAAAAAAAACAACGAGATGGTGACGACGCCACCGACAGCTCGGGCGAGCGGCCGTATACACGTCGACGTCGAGGCCGCGAATGTCGAGAAACGTCTCGCTCCGGTGTTTGAATACCTGAACCGCTACCTCCCATCCAGCGACGACGACGGAAACGGGGAAATTGGAGACGCACTGCACGCTGCGGTCAAGGACGCGATCGATGCCGCGCGAGGAGGTTTACGCGACGCGCGTTCTCTCGTGTTCAGTGCGCTTTTCTTCGCATGGGTCGCGTCCACGCCCATCGTTGCGCCTCGTGATCCATTCCTCGCGACGAGCAAGTGGAAACTTCCCACGGGTTTGTTCGTCTTGCTGGTGAAAAAGTCTGGACTTGAACAGAACCTGCGAGCGAAGCTACGCGACGATGTCCCACCGCACGTGTCGAAGTACCTCGACGCTGAACTCCAGGGGTATGATATTGAATTCATTCACGAGAGCGAAGGATCTAAGAAGCTCGACGAGAATACCGTAGAAGAAAGTAAACCGATGAGTCCTCGTCCTCTGAAAGTCGCCGCTGAGTCCGACGAAGGAGAAGCGGCGTCGCCTTGTGGACGGTGCTTTGCAGTTGTGAACGAGTGGCTCCTCCTAAACGAGTTTGCCACCGGTGACAGAATCTCCTCCGCGGTGGAGAGTATCAAGCGAATAGTTCGAGAATATGGTGGAGAAGGTCGTCTCACGGCCTCTATGCTTTTGAGCTCGAATGCGTTTCACTCCGCCAGGCGAGCTATATCCCGGTCGGATGTATCTCGTGAGAAACACTTGAAAGTCGAGCAAGAGTTGATCGCAATATTGAACAGAATCACGACACGGCGAGACGGAGGTCGGTCTGAGAAGACTGAACATCGAAGCGATGATGGGCTAGCGCTGGCGATCGACTTGCTGAGTCCACTGCTAAGGGAGCCAGAGATGACCTTAAGTCGGCTCGTGCACACTGCCGCAGTGCACTCTTCTCAAGCTCCGTTTTTGGTATCCGCGTTTACTGCGCTGCCGGGTCTCGCGATGCTCAAACTTGAACCAACTCATGCACCTTTCATCTTAGAAGTTCTTGTACGAGTGCTTCGTAATTCGCCGTTAGAGCTCAGGGGTTTCAATCAACTCGCGGGGATCAAAAATCTAACGGTGGCGTTGTTCGGCGAACACGCGAAGGAAGAGGAGAGCCTGGGTTTTTTCGGGCATCGTTTCTTGGCCCCTCGACGTTCGATTCTTGATCCTCGTGAAACGTTGCTGATGGTTTTGTTTCCAATTTTGGTCGCCGGAGGTAGTACATCGCCGTCGAGTAATATCGATGAAGGAGAAGTCGGAGCAAGCGGTTCAGAGGGCGAAATGTGTGCTTTGCAGATTCTTCGTGCACTCCTTGTTGGAGACGACGCGAGCGGTGCTACGGATGTCGATCCCCCGCTCTCGTCGAGTGGACTCAAGTTGCTTGAAAGTACGTTTCCTGGGGCTGTTCTCCTCTCTTTAGGTTCATACGTTGACTCAAGGGGTGCGGATAGCATAGGATCTTCCCCAACAGATTTAACAGGATGCAGCGGGTCTTCGTCCTGTCGAGGTGCGCCGGAGAGGACTCGTGATCTCGCCGCGAGTTTGCTACGAAGTTGCGTCAGAGCGTTAGAAATAAGCATACGCAGGCGTCTTAAGAACTCAGATGATCCTGAATTTACATCGCTGCTGCATTCTCTTGCCGTCGCGGATGCGACTGCCGCCGTTCGACTTACTTGGCATACGCGAATTGTGATGGAGCGTGTGATGGGTCCGGCTCGAAACCTTCATCCGCTTCCCAAGCGTACCCCTCCTACGGCTCCAAAGTTTCAAGACATGGGATTTGGTTCTCCCACTGGTGTCACATCATTCGCTTTAGCTTTAGCTGACCTCATGCGGCTCTGTGCCATGCGTGCCGTTAGCACGGTGGACTTGGTGGACTTGCTGCGAGGTGAGAGGACAACCGGAGTAACGGAGGGAATACTTGGAAGTGAGGTGCTCGCAGGCAGAATCGAAACGATTGAGAACGCGGAATCACCATCTCTGCTTCGCGCTGCACTTCTGATGGCTTCTTCTTTGGCACTCCCAACTTGCACGATGAAAGAGTTTGGAGTGGTGCAGAGAGAACTTTTGCCCAAAAGTTTGCTTTTGATTTCGCGCTCTGAAAATTCTGGGAATTCGGAGAACACGACTGCAGAGGTTCTCTGGGTGAATTCATCGGTGGTAGATTTCCTTTCGCGCGTTTTACTGACCCATATTTCTGGTTCCAAATCTCGAGCTTCAACCAACAGTGACCGAGAACTGGAGGTGTTCTCACGGCAACTCGCCACCGCAGCTGTCGCTGGAAACGAGAAGCTCGCTTTCAATGTCGAAACCGAGGCAAACGTCGCCACGGTCGCAGGCGTATTCCAAAATCTCAAAAGTTTACACGCAGCGCTCTTACAAGTGACGGCATTGGAAACGGAAGCTCTGGAGAAGAAGTCCAGGGAGAAAGCGAAGGATATTCTCTTGAACGCCGTGCTAAAATTAGTCGGCGTGTTAAGCGCGATAGGTTTGCAGCTCGAGGTGGAGAAACTATTCGATTACTTTCCCGAGGAACAGTGCAAAAAGCAGGTTCTCACGGCGTGTCAATCGAAAACAGGGCGTCGAAATAGCAAATAGTAAAGAATGAAATAGTTGAATTAAATCCTAGCACTATTTAAATCGCAGGTACCCGGTGAGGTTCAGGCACGAACGCTTTCATGCGCGCAATTCGAGACACCACGGTTAATTTTGATTCCACGGGAACTTCGTTGTCAGACAAAGTCATTATATCCACTCTCACAGCTCGCCATTCAGCTGGAGAAAAATACTTTCTGTGCGCTTGAACGCTTTGGAATAGCGTGTTTAACGCATAAAGCAGCATCCCACTCGCGAAGCTTTGATTCCGACTGTATCTTAACTCTTCGAGAGCACGTTCGGCTTCACCCAGAAGCAAACGCATATCTTCTCTGTTTTGTTTTCTGCGCCTTTGCCAACGAGTTCCTGCGAATAATAATTTCTCAGTTGCTTTCTTGAAATCACGAACCAGTGCTTCGCTTACCAACAGAAGTTCCTGTCAAAGAAATCGCAGAGAAGGCGGCTAGCACCGCCGGCATACCGGCCTCGTGGTAAGTTCCATTCAAACGAGATTCTTCAAATAAAACACCGCGCGAAGACTCAGGTTCGAAGAAAAATAGGAAGTAGAATCAGCCAACCATTATTGAAAAGTTCAACCTGTTCGCCCTCATAATTTGGTCCATTTGCATCAAAGCGCTTTCCATGTCCACCTTCATGACTTGAGTTTGGATTAGGAGCAGTTGCATCAAATCTCCCTGTGACGTTTTATCGACGACGACGGCGTAAGTTGAAGGGAACGATAGAATTTTACGCGGCATAAATCTGGTTTCTCACCCCGAGTATATTCTGAAGTGGAGCCTTGAGTTCTTCTTCAACACGCGCGGTTACGAGAGCGAAAGGATCGGGCTTGTCCGTCGTTCCTTCAGGTGTCGTTCCGCCACCGACTGCTCTATACGCACGATAAAGCGCCGCGCTATAACCCGGTTTTGTCGCCTGGATCGTGTACTGGTTAAGCATTCGGTCAAGCGAAGCTTTAGAACTCTGCAAAAGTTATACCGTCGACTGAAATCGCAAATTAAACTCGAATTTATGGCAAATTTTACCTCCAACTGCTGGAGCCCGACCGTGTCGGTACTTTGCTCGAAAGTTCGAGAGAATTCGGATCGTATTTCCCTTGCGCGAGGGTCGTTTTAATTTCATAATTTGCGTGGTTAATAATTAAATTTTTTGTGT
The DNA here is from genome assembly GCF_000151265.4 of Micromonas pusilla CCMP1545. Classification (NCBI taxonomy): domain Eukaryota; kingdom Viridiplantae; phylum Chlorophyta; class Mamiellophyceae; order Mamiellales; family Mamiellaceae; genus Micromonas; species Micromonas pusilla. The sequence continues at coordinate 941,913 of NW_003315886.1, forward strand.
CAAAGAATCGCGACGTTCGAGTTGTGCTGCAGATAAACGATTTCATGCCCGACCTCCAAGGAGTTTCTGCGTGAGTGCGCCAAAACCGGAGCAAACCAGACCACATTCTTTGCAATAACTGATCCAAGTCGCTCGAGCCGCACAGTCTGCTGTGTCGTATAGTGTATAACGAAAGCGTGCCTGTGAAGAAATGACGGTTAGTCGCGTCTGCGTTGAATGAAAGGAAAAATTCGATCGACAGGAATAAAAAGTACCAATGAAACTCACCCACTGCCGAGGCTAATGCTCCGTACAAGACCCATCGACGTTGCCACTTTTCCGGCATTTTATGTGCAGCCAAAATCTTTTTGGCGCTCAAAGAAGCTTTCGTCCCTTCGTCCTTCAGCAAGTTCACGAGTCTCCAAACGTCGGCAAAACCTTCCTCTGCTAGGGAGCCGCTCGCCGAGCTCGCCTCGGGAGTTTTCATGAAGACTGGGGAAGGGGTCCGGTACTCGTCGTGCTGTTTCCTCGCCGATTTCCTGGCCGTGAACTCCGTGTTCACCGCTTTGCTCAAAGGACTCTGCGGCACTTTTCCCGAGTGTGCTTCGTGCAACGCATCTTGGCTCGCACCACTTGGCAGGGTGGCTTTCGACGCGCTCACTCCTTCTAGTGAGCCGAGTAAGTCGTGGAGTGAGTCGCTCAGCATCGAACGGAGGGACTCGTTGTCGAACTTCTCCGCGCTCGTCCCCCATGCCGCGGCGACGACACCGGCGTTTCGGTGAACTTCGCCGACAGCAGTCGCGAGGCCGAATTGCATCGCGGACAACGCCCGTACTTTCGCGTCGATTTGAAATATCGGCGAGGACGTTTTCCGCTTTTGAGTACGTATAGGGTCCAACTTCCCTGTCTTCGAGCCGCTGAACGTCGACGTGCACACCGAAACGATGTCGCGTCCCCACTTCAACACCTCCCCGAAAAAGTGTGAAGGCCCTGTTCGCAGGAGCATGAACCACCACAACCCCCGGGAGGTGTCGTGGAGCTTGGTATCCCAAAAACCGAGCGACCTCGTGACATTGTGAAGGTCGTTCAGGAGCTCTCTAGACGCAGCCTGTGAAGCGGAATGTGAGAGGGTATTTCAGACGTGTGGACTGAACGACGACGCAATGAGAAAACGAGGAATAATCTTTCGCGACCTCTCGCCTCGTACCTGGGCGATTTCTAGCGCAGCCTGAGCGGCTCGTGCGAGTTCGGCCTCTTTCGCCTCCTCCACGTTCCCATCCGACGACAGAGCCGCTAAGACGTGAGGTTCCTTCAGCCAGAGCGCGGTCGGACCCACGCGCCCTTCGCGGTCGAAGAAAACGGGGAGTGTGCTGCTCGAGCTCGTCCGCAACAATGGGTTGCCCTTCCCCGAGATGTCCCTCAGCCACGACTGCGAACCTTTGGGGGGGAGTCCGTGATCCTTTGGGGGAGTCGTGTCCATCGTGGACGGCGACTTCCCGCGAGCTAGACCGTCTCACTCGCACGGGAGTGGAGGGGTCGCGGGGGGGGTTGGACCTGCAAAAAAGTGCCGTGTTTGTTTGATTTCTTCGACCTTTTCGCTGAATTTTTCTGAGCGGCGAAGCAGGCGGTGGCGGATTTCTGTGCTGATGATGAGAGGGATTTTGGGCTACGTGTACGGTGATTTTGACGGTTTATTCTTGAGTTAAATTTTTACATGCATTCTTTCCTAGAACGCGGCCAAGAGCGACGGCTCCATCTCCGCGGGCGCTTCGTATCCCATGAGGTTGATGTACGTTGCGGTGACGTTCGCGAGGCCGGCTTTCGGAAGGTCGTCCCGGAACTTGATGTTCGCCGGGAGCGCGGGGCCTCCGATCGCGACCGGAACCGGCGCGAGCGTGTGCGACGTGAGCGGCAAAGGAGTGGTTCCGTCCGCTTCGAAGAGGCACTCGTTCTTCTTGTTCCTTTGCACCATGTCGTCCGCGTTTCCGTGGTCCGCGGTGAGCAAGAACATGCCGCCGAGCTCATCCACGACGTCGAGAAGCTCCTTCACGCACGCGTCGCACTCTTCGCACGCCGCAATCGTCGCGGCGAGGTCGCCCGTGTGCCCGACCATGTCCGGGTTCGCGAAGTTCACGCGAACGACGTCGTACTTTTTGCTCCTCAGCGCCTCCTTGCCCGCGGCGCAAATCTCGCGCGCTTTCATCAACGGCGCCTGGTTGAAAGGAACGTTATCGGACGGAATCTCGACGTACGTCTCGAGGTCTTCCTTGAAGTACCCGGAGCGGTTGCCGTTCCAGAAGAACGTGACGTGCCCGAATTTTTGCGTCTCCGAGCACGCGAACGTTCTCAGACCGTTCGCGGCGAGCACCTCCCCGGACGTCCTCTCGATGAGGGGCGGGGGTACGAGGTAGTTCGCGGGGAGTTTAAGGTCGCCATCGTACTGCATGAGTCCGGCGAATCGAACTTTCGGATATCGAACGCGGTCGAAGCTGTTAAAGTCCGGGTACTCGAACGCCTTGGAGATTTCCACGACGCGGTCGGCGCGGAAGTTCGCGATGACGACGGCGTCGTCGTCCTCCACGGTGCCCACGGGCTTGCCGTCCGCGTCGGTGATGACGAACGGTTCGACGTACTGGTCGCTGTCGCCGCCTTCCTTCAGTTTGTTCAGCGCTTCGATCGGGTCCGTGAACTTGTGCGGCGCGTCCCCGAGGACGTGCGCCTTCCACCCGCGCTCGACCATCGCCCAGTCCGCTTCGTATCGATCCATCGTGACCTTCATGCGTCCGCCGCCGGACGCGACCTTGGCGTCGCATCCCTCGAGCTTCGCGAGGTCTTCGACGAGGACGCGCATGTACTCGTGGCAGCTGTTGTCCGGGACGTCGCGACCGTCGGTGAGGACGTGCAGCCTGAGCTTCTTGCATCCGTCCGCGACCGCGCCTTGGCAGAGCTTCAGGACCTGGTCGTACCTCGAGTGCACGCCGCCGGAGGAGAGGAGCGTGATGACGTGGAGCGTGTTGTCCGCGAAAGCGGGCTTGACGTGCGCCCAACCGGCGCCGGAGTACACGCTCTTCGTTTCGAGCGCGATGTCGACGAGAGACGCGCCCTGGGCGATGATCTTTCCCGCGCCGAGGGCGTTGTGGCCGACCTGCGATCGAAGAATCGGACGAAAAGTTCGTGAGCGGGGTTTCGGAGGAATAATTACCGTCGGAGGCTCCGAGAGCGTGCGCGATCGGTCCGAGTGATGAAGACGAGGGATATCGCGCCGCTGAAGCGTACCTCGCTGTTTCCCATGTCACCATCAGTGGGGAGACCGACGGCGGGGCCGTGAGCGAGGACGGAGCGGTAGTACCCGGGGCCCTTCGCGGCGAGCGCGTCGATCGTCGGGGATTTCGCGACGTGACACGCGTTGTACTGATCCGTCACGGGGTTTTCGCCCCATCCGTCCAGGATGCACACGAGGACGGGCTTCTTCTGAGGAATCACAGGGTGAGGAGCGAGTTCCATGACGCTTGAGTGTATGCTCCAACGACGACGCGCGCGTGTAAGTCAGGGAGGACGAGCGGGACAAAGCCCTTTTCACGAGTGCACTTTTTTCGCGCCGTCGAAAACAGAAAGCGCCGCAAAATCTAAGCGCCAAGATGGCCTCGCCACGAAGCGTCGTCGGCACGTTCACGTTCGACGGGGACGAACCGCAAACGGTGCGTTGATTCGCGCGCTGTGCTCTTCGTCGTTCGATGACGACCTGACGACTCTCTCTACTCTTATCGCAGGTATCAACCGAGATCACGGGCACGGTGTCCGAATCCCTCGTCGGCTTCAGGCAACAATGCATGGAACACCTCAGCGAGTACATGAAGCTGAAGGGCGACGCGGTGAATGCGACCGAGGTTCACGCGTTCGATGACAACGAAGACGTGGAGGTGGAGGAGGATAACGTGGACATGATCCTGAAGGGCAAAGCAGGGTCGAAGAAGCAAAAGACTTGATGAAGTGCGACGCCGCCGCCGCCGACGACGACGGTGACGCGCCCAGGTCGAGTAGTACCAGTAATCTAAAGTAGCCCTTCTAAACATCAGCGAACGCGCTGTTCACAGAAGAAATCCTCCCACCGGTCGCCCTTGGGGTTCTTGTTCCCCCCCGACATCGTCTTGCTCAGCTCTTTCGCATCCGTGAAGATTTGTTCGATCGCTTCTTCTTCTTCTCTTTTCCGCTTCGCGTGCAACCTCGCCAGCGAGGGAGCGACGCCGTCTAAGAAGTCTTCGAGCTCGTTCGCGTACTTTTCCGACTCCGAATGTTCCCCCGCCACCGTGTCCTTCGTCTCGCGCTCCGGTTTCGAATCCTTCGAAGCTTCTTTCGCTTTCGCCTCGTCGTTTGCTGCGTTTTTCGCCGCGAGTTCTCGCCCTTGTTTCAGGTCCTTGTTGTCTGGCTCTACTTTCAACCCGGCGTCGTACGCGACCACAGCTTCGTGAGACTTCTCCAGCGCGAACAAGGCCGCGCCCTTGCGGAAGTAACCCTTCGCCCACTCAGGGTTGAGGAAGATCGCGTGGTCTGCCGCGGCGACGGCTTCTTCGAACCTCCCGAGTTTCGTGAGCACCGCGGCTATGTTCCCGAACAACGTGTGCAAGCCGCTCGCGAACATCACGAGCGGGCGCGCCTCTCGCTCTTTCGCGGGCTCGCGCGCGTCGTCGTCGTCATTCCCGTCTTTGTCTTCTTCATCGGGCTCGCTCGCGCGTCGTAAGATGCAGAGCTCCGCGGCTCGGACGAAGGACGTGAGCGCTTTCTCCAGATCGCCCTCCGCGAACGCTTTCTTCGCGTCGTCCTCCCGCTCCTCGCGCGTGTACATCCTCCTGTTCGAGCCCTCCCTGTACTTCGCCTGGTCCGGGTTTCCTTGGCCATTGAAGAAGCACGGCTTGTCTTGGCGTTTGTAGAACTGTAACCTTCGCTCGGTCTCCGCCTGCGACGCCTGCGTTGGTTGGAGCAGATGGACGAGGAAAGGAAGGGAAGGACACGTGAGGCCGACGTCGTCGTGGCGAGTCGCGGACGAGCTCGTCTGACGAGACGGCAGAGATCATCACGGGACGCACCTCTTTCAGCCACTCAGGCTTTGAACTCGCCATGGCGCGCCGGTCACGCTGCCGTCTCGCCTCGCGCTGTGAACTTTTGTTTGCTTTCCGCGCCTCCGGCGGTCACAAAAGCGTGTTTCGGCGTCGCGTCCACTCCACAAGCGTGAGATGCTGAGCAGCCGACCGCGCTTCAACGTCACCCCAACCACTCATCGGCACTCCCTCGGTGCTCGCCGTCATCGCTCCGTGGCCGTCTCGCGCATCAGACCTCGCACGAACGGAACATCGGTAGGCACACCTTCCATCGAACCGCGCGCGAGATCCCTAAAACCTCATCGCTGAGCTCTCTCGCCTCCGCCGGTCCCTTTTCGCAGGCTGTCATGGGCGACGCGACCGCTGCGCTTGAAAGCCTGGAGCTGAACGAGGAAAGATTCGTCGGCCTCCTTCGTAAGCTCATCGGCGAGGTCGAGAAGCTTCAGAACACCGGCGTGGGGACCGCGTACGTCCCTCAGGAGGACCTCGCCATCAAGCACGTCCTGGACGTCCTCGCGCCGCACCGCGTGGAGAACGGCGGACCGCTCGAGATCGACCACGTGACGTACGCCGAGGGAAGAGGCAATCTCATCATCAAGTACCCGGGCACGGGTACCGCGGAGGACGTCCTGAGCTTCGTCGGCAGCCACCTCGACGTCGTCCCCGCGAACCCGGACGCGTGGGACGTCGACCCGTTCTCGCTCACCGTGGACGGGGATAAGCTCTCCGGGCGAGGAACCACGGACTGCCTCGGGCACGTCGCGCTCATGACGACGCTCTTCTCGCAGATCGCGGAGTTGAAACCAAAACTGAAGACGTCGCTGACGTGCGTGTTCATCGCGAGCGAGGAGGCGTCCGGTCCGGGCATCGGCGTCGACGGGCTCGTCGCGGAGGGGAAGCTCGACCACTGCAAGCCCGGTCCCGTCGTGTGGGTTGACTGCGCGGACAGCCAGCCTTGCATAGGCACGGCGGGTGCGATCACGTGGCACCTCACCGCGACCGGGCATCGGTTCCATTCCGGTCTGCCGCACAAGGGGATCAACGGCATCGAGCTCGGCATGGAGGCGTGCGCGCGCCTTCAAGCGAAATTTTACGAAACCTTCCCTGCGTGCCAGAAGGAACGCGATTACAAGTTCATCACGCCCTCGACGATGAAACCGACGCAGATCAAGTGCGCGCCTGGGGGATTGAACCAGATCCCACCGGAGGCGACGATCAGCGGAGACGTTCGCCTCACGCCGTTCTACGAAGTCGCGAAATTAAAGCAGTGCATCGAGGACGAGGTCGCGGCGATGAACAAAGACATCGAGGCGTTGCCGACGCGCGGGCCGTGTAGTAAGTATGTCATCAACCCGGAGGGCGCCGAGCCTATCGTAGGAAGATTATCGCTCGAGTGGGGGGATCATCTTCTCACCGGGATCGCGTGTGACCTGGAGAGCCCCGCGTTCAAGCTGATGTGCGACGCCATCAACGAGGTGAAAGGGAAGGCAGAGCCGTACTCGTTGACCGGGTCGCTTCCGCTCGTGCACGAGATGCAACAGGAAGGTTTCGACATTCAGCTTATCGGGTTCGGGCTGATGTCGACGTACCACGCGGATAATGAGTACTGCTCCCTGAACGACATGAAGGATGCGGCGAAGATCCTCTCGAGGCTCATCACGAAGTTCGGATGACGGGCTACCGTAGACTTGCTTAGATGTGTGCGCGAAAATTTACGTCCACGTCACGCATCTTCTTCGTTCTTATCCTTCAACACCACGACCTTCCCTTCGCGACGTCCGTCAGAGAAGCGCGCGCGCCCGCTCCCCACGACCGAGCGCAGCACGAGGCTGATGCTCTGCACGTCCTCGTCACTCGCCCGTCCGGTCTCGACCAACGTCCTCGGACGACGAAGCCACGCAAGCGCTGGTGGGCGTGCCACGACGACGCTCCGACGTCTCCGCGTCTCGAGAACGATCGCGATGGCGACCGCGACGCTGCCGGCCGCGCCGAGCTGGGACGAGCTCAAGTCCGCGGCCGCGGGCACGGAGACGGGCATGAAGATCGCCGCGGAGGAAGAACTCCGCGCGAAAGGCGAGGGCCCGGCGCACGTCAAAGCGAAGCTGCGTTTGTTCGGCGCGAAAGAGGAGGACGTCCGATTGACGTTCTATCGCGACCACGCGGGATGGTGCCCCTACTGCCAGAAGGTGTGGATGATGATCGAGGAGAAGAAGATCCCGTGCAGAATCGAGCGGATCAACATGCGAAGCTACGGCGACAAGCCGGACTGGTTCCTGAAGAAGGTCCCGTCAGGGCTGCTCCCCGTCATCGAGCTCGACGGCGAGATGATGACGGAGTCGCTCGTGATCATGCAAGTTCTCGAGAGGGAGTTCCCGGACATCCCGATGCTTCCGGAGGGCCAGTTTGAACGCGCGAACACGCTCCTGCGCCTGGAGCGTCAGCTCTTCTCGGACTGGTGTGGGCTCGTGTTCCGACCTTCGATGCCCGGCCCGTTCGGCGGCGGCGGAAGGAAAACGTTCGAGGAGACTTTCGATAAAGTCGACGCCGCGCTCGGGGAGATGGACGGTCCGTGGTTCCTGGGCGGCGACACGCCGTCGATCGTGGACCTTCAGTACGTCTCACACATCGAGCGGATGAACGCTTCGTGCTTGTACTGGAAAGGGATGAACCTCAGAGGACAGGAGAGGTGGGCAAATATCGAAAAATGGTTTCTCGCGTTCGAGGAGAGGCCGTCGTACAAAGCGTGCAAGAGCGATTACTACACGCACGTGATGGACATACCACCGCAGTACGGACCGGGTTATTCCGACTCCGGTAAGGAGGTCGAGGACGCGCAGAGAGCGATCGACGGCGACACGACGTGGGTCCTCCCGGTGAACTTGTCCGCGAACGACCTCGAGCCGACGCCGGACTCGATGAACGCTTCCGACGAAGCCGCGAGGCACGAGGCCGCGTACATGCTCACGGCGAACGCGAAGGCGATCACAAAGTTCGCGTGCAGGGGGAAGGGGGAGAAGGGCGCGAAGCAGTTCGGCGCGCCGTTGGCGGATCCGTACGCGGTGCCAAACTTAAACTACGAGAGCAAAGTCGACGAGCTGTTGCGGGTGACGGCTTCGCTGTTACTGGACGGCACCGCGGAGCCGTCGGGAGGGAAAACGAGCCAGGACGGCGCGGACGTGGCGAAGTGTCTCGCGTATTTGCGCGACAGAATCGGTGTGCCTCGGGACATGTCCTATCCCGCTGCGATGCAGCTTCGAGCGCATCTGAACTACGTGATGGACGCCGTGTGATCTACAACGCTCTCGAGTTTGCTATAGCCTAATAATCAACCGAGCCGCGCTTCTCGCTCTAAGACTTCGCTCGTGAACTTCATGAGGATGTTCGTGCGCGGCCTCGCCTCGCCCTCGACCGGGGCGTAGTACGCGCTCACCTCCGCTTCAAACCCGGCGTCTGCTAAGACGCCTTTCACTATTCCCGCGACGAACGCGCCGCAGTTCAGATCCCCGAAGTCCTTCGGGACGCTTATGAACCGGTTCACGAGAAGATCGCGATCGCTGATGACGTACTCGTCGTCGTTGTAAATCTCCAGCGAGTCCGCGCTCTTCCCGAACAGACTCCTCCACACGTTCGTGTTGATGAACTGTAAGATCCCTTGCAGTCGGTTCTCTCGTCGATTGCTCTTGTCCCTGCACGCGAGCACCTCGAGCATCCTCGACCCCACGCCCTGCCCCGCCTCCGAGAGCTTGTTCTCCAGCTCCGCTACGCTGCTCGCTCGAGTGCGATGATACTGCACGATCTCCGAGAACAGGAACGCGAACGCGCTCAGGCTCACTTCGGTTCTCCCCTGCAAGACGACGCGAAGACGGGTGACGGGCGCGGACGCGTCAGATCGGGTCCGGGTGGTCGTGCAGCGCTCATCACGCGGCGTGCGACTCAGGGGTTCGACAAGGTGCGGACCTTGGGAAAGGGGCGGTCGATGATACTAGGGGTTGGTCCTCGCTGCATGGCGCTTTCACCGCGCCAAGCGGAGTGCACGCGCGAACGAAAACGAGCGCGAGCGGCCTCAAAACTCGTGCGCTAATTTCACGCAACCTCAGACGTTCGAAGCGCGCCGCCGCCGCCGACGCTCTTCAGCGACCTCAAGTGCACTCGGCGAACGTCACGCGAGCGTCGTGTCGCTGTTAGGAATCAACGAGACCGCTCGCTGGTCGTAGGGTAGTTCGCGATGGGGGGTATAGGAGGGAAAGGCAAAGGCGCCCGGCGGCGCGAGAAGCTGAAAGACAATGCGAAGTCGTTCGATAAGAAGACGGGGACGTTCCGGGAGCCGAAGCTCGAGCTCGTGGACGGGAAGGTTTCAAAACAGGATATGTTGAAGGCGCCGTCGTCGTTTCGGAGGTTCATGGAAGCCACGCGAAGGGCGAAGGAACAGGCGGCGAGGCGCGAGAGGCAGTACAACAAATCTCAAGGCCTCGACGTTTCGGACGACGAAGTCGACGACCCTCTCGTGAACGCCCCGGACGTGGGAACGGGCGCGAAAGCGAAGAGCAAAAACGACGCGGAAAACGAGTCGGACAAAGACACGGGCGACGACGACGCCCTCACGTGGCTCCGCCCGGACGTGGGAGGGGAAGAAGAGCCCGACGAGCTCGACGCCGCGGCGGAGCTGAGGAAGAAACGGAAAAAGCGCGCGGGCGACGAAGATGGCGCGAACGTCAAGAAGAAGTACCAGTCCCTGAGGGAACGCAAATCCGCGGCGAGGAAAGCGATGAAGGCGATGAAGGACGAGGACGAGTCGTTTATCTTCGGCAAGACCTCCGAGGCGCGCGTGGAAAAGTCACGCGGCGGCGACGTTTCGTTCGGGGAAGTCGCGGACGCGCCGCCGACGATCACGTTGAAAAGGAAGAGCGGCGGGAAGGGCGCGAAGCCGGTGCCGGTAGCGGAGTCTGGGCACAAAATAGCGGGATCGAAAGGCGCGGGGAACCGTCAGGCGCAGATCTTCCAGTCGCTCATGCGTAAGAGCGCGAAGGACGGCGGCGGGCAAAAGGCGCCGCCTGGGGTTGGTTTACGACGCGTCGCCGAGATGACAGCGCTACGGGAGCAGGTCATCTCCGGGTACCGGCAGATGAAGGGGAGGCCGAGTAATAACGGTCGGTCCGCGTCGTTAGCGACGGACCCTAGCAGACTGTTTTCAGCGGTAGGGGGCGCGACGATCCGAAGGGACGCGGGCAAGTAGGATAGACCTATAACGAGATGAACACGTTTCCCAATTAAATGCGCGAGGCGTCTTTACAAATCAGCGACTACAGGTAATAAGCGTTCGCGTCAAAATCGAGCAGATGTCTCGCGGCTATGCGTGCGTCATACCAATTGCCTAAGCCACGGGCTTCTTCATCACGATGAGGTACATCGGCGAGAAGATGCCGAGGTCGCCGCCCTTCTCAAGGTTGACGGCAGCCTTGAGGAGCATCGTGTGCACCGCCTGGGTCCCCTTCGGCGCGAAGCGCAAGAACTCGAGCACGCCGGTGAGGATGTGCGTGAGGTACGCGGCGCGGCGAGCGGACTTCATCGCCGCCTGCCACGGGACGCCGCCCGTGGTGGCGCGGTCGAACGTGTACTGCACTTCGAACCCGGCGCTCTTCGCCGCGGCGATGCAGTCTTCGATCGTGCGAACGTCGGGGAGCGCGTTGCCCTTGGCGATGCCGTCCACGACATCCACGTGAAGTTTGTTGTTCGGGTCGTACTTGTTCGTGCGAAGCCATTCGTACGACGAGAAGAGCGCGCCGGGCTTCAGCACCTTGAAGACCTGCTTGTAGATCGCCGCCGTGTCCGGGGCGTGGCACATCGCCTCGATAGAGTACGCCGCGTCGAACGTGTTCGGCTTGAAGACCTTGTGGAGGTCCATGAAATCGCCGCAGACGACGTCGGAGAGGTCCTCGATCCCCGCGGCCTTGTTCAGCAGCTTGTTGCGCTCGATCTGGTACTCGTTGATCGTGATCCCGGTCACGTGCGCGCCCGTGGCTTTGACGATGTTCCTCAACGGACCGCCGACGCCGCAGCCGAGATCGATGCACTTCATGCCAGCCTTGAGGCCGACGGTCTCCGCGATCGCGGTTTCCTGGCGGATGATGGATTTCTCGAAGGACTCGCCGACCTCGCGCGCGGCGAAGTGGAAGCTCTCGCCCCAGCCGTACTCGTAGAAATCGGTGATGAGCGAGTAGAACTTGTTCACGAACTCGGGGGTGCTGAGCTTCTTATCGCCGACGCCCTTGCCGTCTTCTTGGTTGAAGAACTCGTTGTACGAGCTGATGCCACTGTCGACGAGGTTCTTCGCCATAGCGCCGGTCTTCCCGGAGAAGACCTGGAAGGGGTTCTTCCTGAACAAAGACATCTTGACGGCGAGATACCCGCCACCGCCAACGCAGGCGGCGACGGTGATCCACTTCACCGTCGGATTCTCGAGCTTGACCATGATGTCGTCGACAATAGCCGGCGCCATGATCGTGTACTTTCCAATCAGCGGCGACCGAGAGTCGCGTTCGGGAGAGTGGCGGCCTCGACGGCGATCGCGAAGGACGCGTCTGCAAACGACCACGAAACGTTGGACTACCCGCCGATCGAGGTTCGGGCACGACGAGGGGCCAGGAGCGCTTCACGGACCATGGTATGGGCAATTAGTTACGAGTACGAGTAGATTTCGGCGAGTACGCGAAATAACGGCGGCAGCGCGGAGACGGGGAAGTTAGTTTTTCTCTGTTCGCACCCGCCTGACTCGTGCAGTCCTCGCCGCGCATGGGCGCGATGCTGAACACTCGCGCCGTCGGCGCCGCGAGGCTCGGGGCGTCGAGCGTCCGGTTCTCTGTCGGGAGGATCGCGCACCGCGTCCGACCGCTCGTCGCGACGCTCGCGAGGAGGAGGCACGCGATTGCGTCCGCGTCGAATGACCCGCCCGAAGTCGCGGTCCTCGGCGGAGGCGCCGCGGGTCTCACCGCCGCGTACTTCGCGGCGAAAGAAGGAGCGCGGGTCACGGTGTACGAGCGAACGTCCGAGGCGGGGAAGAAGATCCTCATGAGCGGCGGCGCGAGGTGCAACGTCCTCCCCGTCGCCGGCTCGGCCGCGGATTTCGTCACCGAGAGCACGCCGAGGCTGCTGAAAAACGTCCTCGCGTCGTGGAACGTGGAACGCTGCCGCGAGTGGCTCGAAGACGACGTCGGGCTCGCGCTCGGGATCGAGCACGTGACGAACAAGTACTTCCCGCTGAGTAACAGCTCGAGAGAGGTCCGGGACAAGCTCCTGCAAGCGTGCGTGAGCGAAGGCGTGAAGGTCAGATACGGCGCCTCCGTGGAGAGTTTGCGACGAACGGACGAAGGCTGGGCGCTGCGCATCCGAGACGCGAGCGAGGAGAACGTCCCCGTCGTCGTCCTCGCGATGGGGGGGCTGAGTTTCCCCGCGGTCGGGACGGACGGCACCGGGTACGCGATCGCGCGGAGGGATTTGAACCACGTCCTGAACGAGCCGTATCCGGCGCTCGTGCCGTTGACGGGCGCGCACCCGGGCGGGGAGATGATGCCGGGGGTGAGCGTGGACGTGTCCTTGGAGTGCGAGACCGTCGCCGTGGGGGACGAGAAGAGCAAGAAGAAGAAAAAGAAGAGCAAGGCGAGCCGGGAAGGTTTCCTGTTCACCCACCGCGGGTACTCCGGGCCGTCCGTGCTGGACCTGTCGCACAACGTCGTTCGCCCGCTCGCGCGTTTGGCGCGCGAGGGCGGCGCGTCCGAGAGGGACGACGAGAAGAGCGTCGACGGCACGACGCCGCTCCCGTCGCTCGTCGTGAACTGGTCGGGGGAGAGTAGAGAGATGTGGCAGACGAGGCTCACCGCGCCACCGGGGAAGGCGCTCGTCGCGACGCGGTTGCGAGACGCGCTCCCGCAACGCCTCGCGGACGCGCTCCTCGTCGAAGGCGGGATCGACAACACGTGCAAAGTCGCGGACTTACGTAAGGAGAATCGTCTCAAGTTGCTCGACGCGCTCACGCGATACACGATCCCCGTGGACGGGCATCAAGGGTATAGAAAAGCCGAGGTCACCGGCGGCGGCGTCGCCTTGGACGAGATCGACACGAAGTCGATGCAGTCGCTGGCGTCCCCCGGGGTGTTCTTCTGCGGTGAAGTGTGCGACGTGTTCGGTCGCATCGGGGGGTTCAACTTTTTGTGGGCGTGGACGAGCGGGCGGTTAGCGGGGATGAGCGCGGCGAGGAAGGTCCTGGACGGGACGCGAACGGTGGCGTAGCCGAATAGCGTGTGTGTGCACATACTTATCCAAAAAATTATTCCTCCGAAGCCGGCGGCCCCGAGGACACTTTCACCATCGCAGCCCGGACGAGCTGGTCTTCGCCCATCTTGTAGCCCTTCCTGAACTCCTCGGAGATCGTGTCTTCCGGGTGCTCTTCGCTCTCCTCGCGCATGATCGCCTCGTGGAAGTTCGGGTCGAACGGCGACCCGACCCCGGCCACGGTGCTGAGCCCTTGCGCGGAGAGGATCGTCATCAAACCGTCGACCAACCCTTCGTACGACTTCGCGATCTTCTCCTCCCCCTCGTTCTCCGTCTTTAAGTTCGCTTTCGCTAAGTCGAAGTTATCGAGCGCGGGAAGCATCGCTTCGAACACCCGGCTCTTCGCGTTCGTCGCCAGCTGCTCTTTTTCTTTGATCGTCCTCTTCTTGAAGTTGTCGAAGTCCGCGTTGAGCCTGAGGTACTGGTCCTTCAGCGCCCCGGTCTGATCTTCCAGACCCACGTTCGCGGCCTGGAGGTCCTTGAACGCGGTCTCGATCGCCTTGACCTCGGCCGCGAGCTCGGCGAGCTCCGGCGCGTCCATCGACTCCTCGAGCTTCGCGATGAGTTCCTCGCATTTGCTCGGCGGGGGGGGCGCGGATCCCTCATCCTCGTCGTCCTCGTCCTCGTCCTCGTCGTCGTCCACGACCTCGACCTCGGCCTCTGCCTCTCTTCTCTGGTTTTCTTCATCGTCCTCCTCGCCCTGGGATTGAGAGAGAATTGAGAACGTCAGTTGCCGGCGCGCGGGGTTGGGTGGATAACATAAACACGATTAAGAAGGCACGTCGCGTCGCCACTGCCCTAAACCCTCCGTGGCGACGATACCGGCGACTCCGAGGGGATGGCGAACACGAACGCACCTCACCGCCCGCCGCTCTTACGATGAGACGGGAAGATGACTTCCTCACGGTTGGAATCTTCGCGAGGCATCGCTCGTTCCGGGACTTGGACGCGAAAGCCGGCGTCGGCGTCTGTCGGCGGATGGGAACTCCTTTCGTCGATTCGCGACCGACGTTCGCGCGAGGCGCGACCGCCTTCGCGCCGAGCGCGAGGGTGGTGAAGACCATCTGATTACGTCGCGTACTAGGTTCGGAAGTGTTTAGGGCGTTGCGCGCGTTTCAGCGGGCACGTGCGGTCGCGTCGACGCGTGGTGCTCTGCCTCCGGATCGACCGAAGACGTCGCTTTGTGTGTGGCTTCGGAAAACTTCCACGACCGCGACCGCTCGCAGGACTGCGAACGTCGTTCGCGGGAAAAGTGCATTCGATTGATTAAGCTCCTCGAGGACGTCGTCCGCGCTCGCAGGACTCCATCGACGTTCTGTTATTCATCGTCACGCTACATATTGTCTACGCTATCTACCCACACACGACGACCGCGCCGTCGTCACGTCCGTCGCCGCGTCACGTGGTCGTACAGCACGACCTGCGTGTACTCCGTCGTGACGACGTCGAACCGCGTGCTGTTGTCCCCGGGACGCGCCTTCGGGTCGACGTTTATGATTTTCCTATCGCGCTTGTTCTTAAACAGCAGACCGTTTTCGTTGTCCGCGATGACTTGGAAGTTCGGCGTCGGGTTCGACGTCGACGTCTGCGTCTCCCAGTTGAAGAACGACAAGTCCGACGCTTTCGGGAGGAACCGCCGCTTACGATCGAACACTGGCTCTAAGTTTTCCGTCTTGAGCCTGTGCGCGAAGTCGATGTACCCGGAGATCTCTTGCTTCTTCGAGTTCCGGTCGCGGATGAACACGATCGTCGTGAGTTTTCCGTTCCTCACCGCCTCCTCACGCTGCGCTAAAGCCTGTGAATACGAAGATAACGCGGAGGGAACGTCAGGGACGGCGTCTGGTAAAACGAACGCGGACAATTAAGAAAATGGAAGCTCGGTCGTTCGCGCGGCGCACCGTCAAGAGCGGGTATCCCTCCAGATCCTTCCCCGCGGACGCGAGCTTCTTCGGGCGTTTATTCGCCCGCTGTTTCTTCGCGATCTCGTGCGCTTCTTTCCTGACGTCGAACTCGTCCCGCCGCAGGAGCTCGCCGTTGCCTCGGTACCCCAGCTCCACGAGCTGCCTCGCGAGCTCGACGTCTTCGAGGTAGTACAGATCCGTCGGCGTGATCTGCTTGTCGAGGTAGTCCTCGTACGTGTCGAACTCCTCCATGAGCGCGTCCACGGGTTCGTCGTCTTCGTCGTCCATCGTGCTCGGTGGACGCGAACGCGCGCGGGTCAAGGTCGTCCTCCGCCGCGTCGACGCAGCCAAAAGCGGTTTGGCTTCCCGGTTTGGTCGGGATCGGACGACGGCGCGTCCCCTCGCGTGCTCCTCGCGT
Source organism: Micromonas pusilla CCMP1545 (assembly GCF_000151265.4). Taxonomy (NCBI): domain Eukaryota; kingdom Viridiplantae; phylum Chlorophyta; class Mamiellophyceae; order Mamiellales; family Mamiellaceae; genus Micromonas; species Micromonas pusilla. The sequence goes on from NW_003315886.1 coordinate 957,632, forward strand.
CCGCGGCGCTGTCCCGTCGAACGAGTACGACGCCTGCCCGGCCGCGGACGGTGATACCCCGACGCTCACGGACCGCAGATGTCGTGCGGATGCGCGCGGTTGTGAGGGGAACGGTTTGGGGATTGTTGCTGAGGACAGTTCTTCTTCGGTCGGTCTCTCGGTCGTCATCATCACGCCGGACGGCAGTACAGTACGCCGAAATGTATTCGTTTCTATGGGCAATTGCACTGGACGAGAGTCTTGTAGTTTTCTTTCGGGCGGTTCGAGAAACGAGCGGCTTAGATATCTCGCGCAGTAATCGACGGAGCGCCGAGCTCCAGGGCGTGGGCGAACGGACGTGCAACGAACACGCGCGAAGCTCGTAAATCGAGCCCGCGCGCACGTGCGCACACTCAGCGACATGGCGTCTTTCGCCGTCGCTTCGACGATCGCAGCCCCCCGCGCGCCGTCGTGCGTCGGCAGAAACCGAGGGGACCGCACGATCGGGGAAACCGCGGAGAGCCGCGGGGGAAGCGGCGGAGGGTCGCTTCGCGCGGGACCGATAGGTTCGTCGCGCGATCGCCGTCGCGGCATCGTGCGACGCGCGCTCGCGGATCCGGGGACGAAGGTAGCGGGAGGCGCGGGGGAGGAGGAATTGGGGGAAGTCCTGATCGAACTCAAGAACGTGAAGAAGAAATTTGGCAAAAAGGTTGTCCTCGACGGCGCGAGCTTTAAGATCCGTCGAGGCGAGGCGGTCGGGATCATAGGATCGTCCGGAACGGGGAAGAGCACGATATTGAGGATCATGGCCGGCTTACTAGCGCCGGACGAGGGCGAGGTGATGATACGGGGAAGGCCGCGCGCCGGGCTGTTATCGGACGAGAAGAATCCAAATCTGAAAGTAGGCATGGTGTTTCAGTCCGCGGCGCTGTTCGACTCCCTGACCGTGGGCGAGAATGTCGGGTTCAAGCTGTACGAGCACAGCGATTTGCCGGAGGAGGACATCAAGAAGCTGATAGACGAGTCCCTGAACCAGGTCGGGTTAGCCGGCGTCCAGGACCGATACCCCGCGCAGTTGAGCGGCGGGATGAAGAAACGCGCCGCGCTCGCGAGGGCGATCATCAAAGAGGACGTCTCGGACATCAAAGACGACGCCCTCGAGGAAGTCGTGATGTACGACGAGCCGACCGCGGGTTTAGACCCGGTTGCGAGCACGGTCGTGGAGGACTTGATGAGAAACTTGCACACCGGGACGAAGAAAAAATCCGGGAGCGATCGCGGCGGCGTCGCGTCTTACATCGTCGTGACGCACCAGCACAGCACGATACGACGCGCGGTGGACAGGCTGATCTTCTTACACGGTGGGAAGGTCGTGTGGGAGGGGAGCTCCGAGGAGTTCGACACGACGGACGAGCCGATTGTTCGCCAGTTCGCGACGGGGGCGCTGAAAGGGCCGATCGTGTATTGAGTATTGAGCGTTGGTGAAAACGATTCATGAAATCGATTCGACATAGCGTAGTTGGTAATGGAGATGTTCCCCTCTCTTACGTGTACTGTACGTGTACGTAACTCCCTTCCCTCGTCGTGGACGTTCGTCGGCAAGGTTCACTTCCGCTTCATCACGCCCTTGGATTTCTTCCCCAAACCGTTACCACCCTTGCCCTTGCCCTTCTCCTGCTCCTTCCTCTTCCCGGTCGTCGAGGACTTCACGGTCACCGCGCCGAAGAACGACTCGAGTCTGTTCTGGCTGCTCTTCCCCTTCGCCGCCTTGAGCTTCTTCAACGTATTCCGCACGCGCTCCTCCCCGAACTGCTTCTCCCCGACGAGAAACGCGACGATGCCTTCCTCGTCCGGCGCCGTCCACTTCAGCTCTAGACCGTCCGTGTTCACGACGTCCGGGTGCTTGAAGAGCTCTCGGGCTTCTTTGTACGGCCAGTCTTCGGGGACCGGGTACTTCTCCGTGTCCAGGTGTTGCAGCAGCGTCTCGATGTTCCCGTGCTTCTTGATGAGCGACACCGCTTTCACCGGCCCGACGCCTTTGATGCTGTCGCAGTAATCGCACCCGCACAAGATGCACACGTCGATGAACTGCTCCCACGTCATATCGAGCTCGGTGAGGATCTTTTCGTAGTCGAACTCCAAGATCGGCTTCCCTTGCGACGCCGGGGACATCAAGTTCCTCGCGAGCTTCGGGCACGCGAAGCAGAGCGTGTCCATGTCCTCTGACGCCGCGGCGTACACCAACCCGGCTTTGCACAGCGCCGCGCAGGACGCCTCCGCCTCGCACGGGGCTTCGAACACGGGGAGGCCCATCAAACGCGCGAGCTGCATGACCTCCTGGGACTGCTGCCTCGTCACGCGCACAGTGCGCTTGGACATCTTCTCGATCTCTTCCTGGTCGCCGGCTTCTTTCGCTTTAGCGAGCGCGGCTTCGGCTTCGTCGCGCTTGTCCTTTCGCTTCGCGAGCTCGCCGCCTTTCATCGTCGGCGGCTTCCCGTCGAACACGTACACGGGCTTGATCCCGGCTTCTAACATCCGGCACGTGCGCATGAACATCCCTTGAAGGTGGGACGTCACCTCGCCCGCGTCGTTCGTCAGCGTCTGGTCGCCCTGTCGCCCGATGACCATCATGAACTGGTAGATGTGCATCGACGCGTCGATGGCGACCTTCCGGTCGAGGTAGCTCTCGAACTTCTGCTCCCGCATGCACCCGGGGGCGTGGTCGCTAAGCAGCTTCGTCAAGCCTTTGATTCCCATGTCTCCCGTTTGCTCGAAGGCGACGGCGCGAGGAGATCTGGCAACCTCGTCGTTTTCAAACACAGCAACTAACTCTGTTTGCCGGGCCAGCATCCGCGGTCGGTTTTTATCGGTGGGGTGGTCCCCGGCTGCACGCTGCGGTCGGTCCTTTCGCGCCGCCGGGTAACCTAATTGTTGCACTTCCGCCGGGGTTGCCCACCCTCGCCGAGCCACTTTCGACGAGACTCGTGAGGTGAAACACCTCTCTTACGTAGTTCGACGTTCGTTGATACGGTTGTTTCGCGCTAAGTGACTTTTTCTGGCTCGTGAGCCAGCCCTGCGCGGCGACGGGAGACCTCCTCTTTCGAACGCGCTTTTTGCCTTCAGTTTCGGATAGCAATCGCGTCAACACACATTCGCGATGGCCGCGATCGCGTCTCTGAACGCGGCGCAGCTCAGCGCGACTCGCTCGCTCGGAGGCGCTCGCGTGAGACGCTCGACGTATAATGCCGCGACGGCGCCGAACAAACCGCGAAGGACCGCGCTCAAGGTCGACGCCCTCGGCGCCAGCGGCCGCGGCGGCTGGGGGATCGCGCGCGAAGAGAGCAACGGTCTCACGCGGCGGCGCTTCTCCGCGCGCACGCGAAGGACGGACGTCGTCGTCCCCTCGTCCACGGGCGACGCCGCGGCGGCGCCGTCCCCGGAAGGTTCTTCCGGCGGTTCTTCCCCCGCGCCGTCGCCGAAGCTCGACCCGCTCGCGACGTTCGTTCGCGGCTGTCGAAGACGATTAGCCGCGGATCCGAATTTTCCCTTCAAAATCTGCGCGGAGGTCGGCTTGGACGAGGTCATCACCGCGGTCGTGAACATCGGAGTGAGGGGCAATCCGCTCATGTGGGACATTGGGGAGAAGTTGCAGGTGATCTGCCAGATGCTCACCGCGGGGATCAACGACGTGATCTTAGTGTACTGCCTCGCGCCGGTGAAGATGGAGGATGGCTCCGCCGGCTCCGTCCCGGCGAAGCAAGACCTCGCGCACATGTTTCAGGAAGGGGATTACTCGTTGGGCGAGCGATTGATGTGCTGGGTGAACAAAGCGAAGTTCTACGCCTCCGTCGGTGGGATCTCGTGCATGATCTCTACGTATCTCGCGCTTTTATGCAGCGGGCAGACGAACTTGATCTGCAAGGATTATCTCCTCCGCGCGCTCGCGACGGGGGCGCTGCACTTTGGCCTGAGCGCGAACACGCGGTACCAGTGCGTGAACGGCATCGAGCGGGTGCTCTATAAAATTTTGCCCCAGAACGTCGCGAGAGGGTCCAGCGTGCTCTTGAGGTTGGGTAACAACTTCTTAGGCGCGCGGCTGTGGATGGTGATGGCGTCTGTCACCGGGTGGGCGGCTGCGGGCTAATTTCGATTCGTTACCTGCCTGCCAGGTGGAAGATGACGCCCTCGATGCGGCGTCATCGTGTTGTAAGAGTACAGTACACGTAGATACCTACATAATAACTAGTAAAGTCTATATTTCTAACATCAATCGAAAAGATTGAACGCGTCTTCGGATGGCGACTCGACTTTTCGGCGCTTGCTCTCTGCGTCAGTCGCGTTCCCGTGCTGCTCCAAGTACCTCTCGCAGCCTGATATGATCGCGCGTTCGGAATCGAGGAGGATCGACAAGCTCGACTTCCACGTCGCCGTCTCGTCGCCGTCGTGTGGTAAACTCACGTACATCCCCCGCCTTCGTCGTAAAGTTTCCAATATTATCCCGAGCGCGCTCTCGTCCTTCAATCCGCCTCGAGCGCCGCTCTCTATCGTCTCTTTGAGAGCAGCCGCGATGGACGTCTCGTCTCCCCCCGTCTTGACGGCGCGTACGGCGTCGAATCGGTCGTCCGTGGACGCGAGGACCCACGACACGAGGAGGAGCACGTCCGGGGGATCCGCGCCGAGACGCAACTCAAACGTGGTTTCGTCGTCGCACAACCCGATGGCGTCGCACCACGCCAGACGAGTCGCGATCTGAGCTCCGCTCACGCCGCGCAACGCCGCCGCCGCTCGAAGCGCCGGAACACCGATCGTGACCTTATCCGCCGGGTTATCCAATTGCGCGAACCCGTACGAGCACAGAAGCTTCGCGTTCCCGAGCTTGCCGTACGTGTTGAACACCTCCTCCCCGGCTTTCGACGCCTTCACGACGCGCACAAACAACGCGTCGTCGTCGCTCCCCTCGTCTCTCTCTGACACCGCCGCGGTGCCTCGCGCGTCCGACAAGTACACGTGGTGACCGCCCGTTCGGTGATTAAACAAGTCCGCGATCGGGACCAAACCCGCGCCGACGCGCGGGTTCACCGTGAACGCTCTCGAGGACGCGACCGAACGCGCGGCGAGGAAGTCGTCGAAGCCGACGTCTTTCGCCGCGCCGCGAAGGGTGTCGAGAACCGGTTTGACGTGCCGCGTCCACTCCGTCCGCGCGGCCGCGCGCTCGTCCCGGAGCGACTGTTCGATGTCCGTGCCGCACAGGTACCGTCGCCGCTCGCCGTCCTCGGACCACATCATCACGACGTCCGGCTCGGAGTGCGGCAACGAGTCGAGGTACGCGTTCCAACGAGACGAGCTCCCGAGGGTTCGCTCGAGGACGAGCGCGGTCCCGAGCGAGGCGAGCCACTCGTCCTCGCCGGCCGAGAGTTTGACCTTCCTCACCGCGTCCGCGTGCGCGCAGTTTTCGCACGTGAAGCACGCGGAGGACGGGATGCGTGCGACGCTCTCGCCGATCTCGATGTCGCGTTTCGCTTTAACCCCGACCCGCGGCGCGTCCTCGCCGCCTCCTTCGTCGATGCGCGACCCGAGCTCGATCGCGTCTTCGTTCCACCAGAACCCATTCGAGCGCAGCCACGTCTTGAACGCCTCCATCGGCGGTCACGCGACGCCCCGCGCCCTCTCGGGCGCCGGTGCGCCGTGGAAATAACAACAGAATGCCGAAAAGCGAACGACTCCAGTCAGACGCGAAGCGACGTTTCGACCGAGGAAAATATCAAGGGCTCGATCTCGGTCCGCGGCGCGTCACAACCCACGGCACTCGATCGCGCCGCGAGTCTCACCCGCGGGAAGATTGATCAAGACTCGTCACCATGGCGGGGATCCTAGCCGGTGCGTCGTATTTCCGTCCCTCGCGCGGCGCGCGCGTCTTCTACCCAACGCGCGTAATTGCCATTTATTTATTTCCTTGCGTGTTCTCGTTCTGACTCACCTCGCTTTCGCCTCGTTCCAGCGGATCGCGGTGCGCTGATGATGAAGGTTTACCACGCGTCGGGTGTCGCGTTAGCAGGTGAGATGCGAACCCCACGGATCAAGCCGGCGCGATCGTTCGCGAGAGAGACGTCCACCCACAACTCGCGCGTCCTAACGCCACGATCGCACGACGACTGACGTGTCCCTTCGTTCGTCGTTTCCACAGGCTTAGTACCGTTGGCCACGGTCATCCCGGGAGGCGTTCTCCCCATCGACTTGGCGCTCGGTGTCGTGATGCCGGTGCACTCGCACATCGCGCTCAACTTTGTGAGTATTCCTCTTCCTTTCCCCTCCGCACCAGGGCGCGCGTCTGGATTTAGGGTTGAGCACTTTGGTTTCGACCAGACAACTGACGTCTTTCCCTCCCCATCTGATCCTCTCAGGTCATCTCTGATTACGTTCCCAAGGCGCAGCGCCTTCCCGCGCGAGCGGGCTTGTTGGGGGTCACGTGCATGACCATCGCGGGGTTGTTAAAACTCAACACGCAGGGCGAGGGTATCACGAGGACGGCGAAGAGACTTTGGAAAAAGCCGGAGGACCCGTTTAATTGAATTGATCCTCGTAACCCTCGCTCTTCTTGAAAGCGCGCGCGCGCTTCGATCGTTATAAAGTGATGCGTATCAATATTTTAACGCTTTGTCCGTAAGACAGACGGCTATGTTTCAGCCGCAAATAATAGTCCCCTCTCACACCTCGATCGACCAAGGGTGCGGGATCTCCCCGTACTGGATACCGTACAGCTCGTTCGTCAACCTCAGCTGAAAAGAACCCGGGGTGAACGCCTCTTTCGGTACCTCGTAAACTTTCTCGCGGTAGGCGATCGAGCCGATCGGCTGAATCACCGCCGCCGTGCCGGTGCCGAATATCTCGTACACCTCCCCTCTCTCGAACGCCGCGGCGACCTCGCGGAACGGCAGCATCCGCTCGACGACGCCGAACTCCCCCCACTCCTTCGCGAGATCGATCACGGACTGCCTCGTGACCCCGGGTAAGATCGTACCGTCGTCGAGCGTCGGGGTGACGAGTTCCTTCACCCCCTCGGTGTTCGTCCACAGGAAGAAGATGTTCATCGTCCCCGCCTCGGTGACGTACTCCTCGACGTCGTACACGTACAGACTCTGCGACGCCCCGCCTTGCGAGGCTTCTCTCTGCGAGATCACCGTGCTGCCGTAGTTCCCTCCGTATTTGATGTTCCCCGTCCCCCCCGGCCAGGCGCGTATGTACTTCCCGTCGACGCTCAACTTGATCGGGACGAACCCGGACTTGAAGTACGGCCCGACCGGGGACATCAACACCAGGATCATCGCCTCCGAGCACTGCGTCAACCCGAGCCACGGCGTCGTGGAGAAGATGACCGGCCGGAGGTACATCGAGTACCCGCGTCGCTTTGGGATCCATTCTTTGTCCACGCGCAGGAGCTCTTTGATGCACTCCAGGAGCTGTTCGCCGTTGAAGTTCGGCAGGCACAGCCGCGAGGACGACTCGTTGAACCGCTTCATGTTCATCTCCGGCCGGAACAGCCGCGTGTTCCCTTCGCGATCCACGTACGCCTTCATGCCTTCGTAGCACTCTATCGCGTAGTGGAAGACGTGCGAGAACGGATGAAGGCTAACGCTCGTCGCCGCGACGATCTTCGGCATCCCCCATCCTTTACCCGCGCGCCACTTGATCTGCAGCATGTGATCCGTGATCTCCTTCCCGAAGCCGAGCTGCTCGTCCGGGCACTTCTCGCGCGGTTTCGACGTGTACTCCACCTTGAGGTTCGAGAAATCTATGTCCGCCAAAGGTCGCTGGGAGGAGGGCGACGGCATCGCGACCCGAGCTCTGGGTTCCTCGCGTCCTACGCGCGACACGTGCGATTACCACTCCTCACGACGCGCTCGGAGTGGTGATCGTTGGGCCTCGGTGCGAACGCGACGCGCTGCGGTGAGTCGGGGCGAAAGGAACATTCCGCCCGCCTTTGACCGCTGCGTGAAGAGCTGGACGCCGAAAGCACCTGAAAGCCCGAACCGGCCGCCCTAAAAACTTGAGCGCGTGGCGCCGCCGGCGGCGGCACTGAGCGCGACGCGTCGCACGCGATGAGTCGACCGCGGTCAGCCGCGGTCGCGCTCGCGCGCCGACTCGCGCGGATGAACGCCCCGAGCGCGTTCAGGTGTCTGCAAGGCTCCGCCGCGCCGTGGCTCCCGCGCGCGTCCGCCGCGGCGGTGCGACGAGACCCGCGAGAGTCAGATCTCTCCGAGACGACATTAACCTTCAGCCTCCGAGACGACGCGGGGAACGACGCGGCGCGGAGCCCGATGCACGAGTACCGCGCGCGCGTGCGCGCCGGTCGTCTTCGCGACGGCGACGCGCCGCAGACCGAGGCCCTGCGCGCGCTGCAGACGCTCCGGGACCGCCTCGTGTCGGACCCGCCGGGGTCGGCGAAGAAGACGTCGAGAAGCTTCTCGAAGGACGTCGCGACGACGAACGTCGTCCAGGGCGTGTACCTCCACGGCGGCGTCGGCCGAGGGAAGACGATGCTCATGGACATCTTTCACAGCACTTTGCCGCCGAATCTGAAAGCGATGACGCGCCGCGTGCACTTCCACGAGTTCATGCACGAGATCCACGGAAGGCTCCACGCGTTGCGAAGCGGCGGCGCGGACCCGCTCGCCGTCGTCGCCGCCGCCGTGCGCGAGGAGTCCCCGATCGTGTGCTTCGACGAGGTCGAGATCGTGGACGTCGCGGACGCGATGGTCGTTAAGCGCCTGTTCGAGCGCGTCTTCCAGCTCGGCGGCGTCCTCGTCGCGACGTCAAACGCGGCGCCCGAGAAGTTGTACGAAGGCGGGATCAACCGCGCCGCGTTCGCGCCGTTCGTCGACGACCTCAACGCGCGGTGTCTGGTCGTGAGCTTAGACGACGAGAAGAAAAAAGTCAGAGGCGTGGACTACAGGGTCGAAGGGTCGGTCTCCGCGAACGCCGCGAGCGCGGGAAAGACCGTGACGGGCGCTTCCGAGTCCGTCCTCGCGTTCGGCGACCGCGGCGGCGACGCCGCCGTCGAACGCGCGTGGAACGAGGCCGCCGCGCTCGCGTCGAGAGGGACAGCGCCGGAGCCGACCGCGACGCGCGTCTCCGTGCCTGTCGCGTCTAGGAGATTCCTGACCGTCCCGAAGATCAAGGGCACGTGCGCGATGTTCGACTTTGAATCCCTGTGCGGCGCGAAAAGTCTCCTCGGCGCGTCGGATTACGTCGCGTTGTGCTCGCGGTTCGACGCGCTCGCGGTGACGAACGTCCCGACGTTCTCCACGCACAACGAAAACGAGGCGAGGCGGTTCATTAACTTGATCGACGTGATGTACGAGCGGCGGACGCTCCTCGTCGCGTCGCTCGCGTCTTCCCCCGCGTCGTTGTTCCGCGGCGAGGGCGACGCGGATGACGCCGAGGAGGAGGAGGAGGAGAGCGCGCGAGCCGAGACGACGGGGGACGTCGCAGCGGCGACGCGGCGACGCGCGCGCAGGGAAGGCGAACGGAGCGGCGTGAACGCGACCGTGAACGACGAGGGCGGGAGCAGCGGCCGGTCCACGACGATGATAGGCTCCATGGAGTGGTCCGCGACCGGACGCTCGGGGGCGTCGCTCGCGGACCTTCAACGCGTCAACTTTACGTTTCGAGCGAGCGAAAGGTGCGCGTCGCGACTCGCGGAGATGGCGAGCAAGGCGTACGAGGCCGCGTGGGTCAGTCGCGTGACGGAGAGATAGGTTAGGTAGAGGGTATAGTTAGACGACGTCGTTTGTGATGGATGATACGCGGGAGACCTCGTGTGCGCGACGCTCGAAGCCGCGGCGGAGCGCGCGTCTGAAGCGCGAAATATCGCCTCACAAGTTGTGCAAATCGAGATTGCGGCCAGGCTCCCCGCCCGCCGCGTGCCGTGCCTGGCTTTATCCGACGACGATTCCGATTTATAGCGCCTCGACCTCGACCGCTCCCGTCACTTGCACGGCGCACGAGGTGTTCACGTTTTCAGCGCGAAGACGCGAACGCCACCAACACGACCGATCGACGCGGGCTTGAAGCTTAGCCCCTCGCGCTCGTAAGATCCCACCGAGAACGGGACGCGCGTCGACGAAACGTGGAAAATGCAGTCTTCGATGACGATTAATTCTGCCGCCGCGCTCGGAGGCCGGGCGCTGTCGTCCCGGCACAAATGCGCCGCCGCGCTCGCGCCGAAGAGGTCCCGCTTCACCACGCGCACGCGCACGGCCGCGATGCCCGTCGTTCAAGCGAACAGCGCGACGATCAAGGTCATCGGCTGCGGAGGCGGTGGCGGAAACGCCGTGAACCGAATGATCAAGAGCGGGATCCAAGGCGTGGAGTTCTGGAGCTTAAACACGGACGCGCAGGCACTCGTCCAGAGCGAGGCGGACAACCGCATTCAGATCGGTAGGGACACCACGCGCGGTCTCGGCACGGGGGGGAACCCCGAGCTCGGGAGAGCCGCGGCGGAGGAATCCATCAACGAGATCACCGAAGCCGTCGCCGGCGCGGACCTGGTGTTCATCACCGCCGGCATGGGCGGCGGGACCGGGTCCGGGTCCGCCCCGGTCGTCGCGCGCATCGCGAAAGACGCGGGGACGCTCACCGTCGGCGTCGTGACGCAGCCGTTCTCGTTCGAGGGACGGCGTCGACAGGAGCAGGCCAAGGCGTACATCGAACAGATGCGCGCGAACGTGGACACCCTGATCGTCATCCCGAACGACCGCCTTCTCGACGCGGTGAAGACGAACACGCCGCTGCAGCAGGCGTTCTTACTCGCGGACGACGTACTGAGGCAGGGCGTGCAGGGCATCTCGGACATCATCACGATTTCCGGTCTCGTGAATGTCGATTTCGCGGACGTCTCCACGGTGATGCGAGACAGCGGCACCGCGATGCTCGGCGTCGGTCAAGCGCAGGGCACGGACCGCGCGGTGGAGGCGGCGATGGCTGCGATTTCCATGCCGCTCATCGAGCACTCGATCGACTTGTGCTCCGGGATCGTGTTCAACATCACGGGAGGAAAGGACTTATCGCTGCAGGAGGTCAGCGCCGTGAGCGACGTCGTGACGTCGATGGCGGCGCCGGACGCGAACATCATCTTCGGCGCGGTCGTGGACGAGAACTTCACGGACGGCATCGCGGTGACGATCATCGCGACCGGGTTCGATCTCCCGGAGGAGAACCAACCGCCCCCGCGGGGGCAGAGGCGCGGCGACGGCGGGCAATTTCCGCCTCCGCCCCCGCAGAACGTCGGGGCGGCGTTGCCGTGGAACCAGAGGGGCGGGGGGGCGTCTCCGCCGAGAGGAGGCGGCAGCTGGTTGAACCGACGCTAAGACTTCACCGTGTGCATTGTAACGTATACGCATTCTCATTCTCACATCTCGTTTGCTAGGAATCGCGAGTCTTTGAATCGTTTCTCTCCGCGCCCTCATCCTTCCTCATCACTGCTCCGCGTCTTTCCGAAGCCACTTCCTCTTCTTCTCGCTCGTCAACATCCCGATGAGCTTATTCAACCACATCAAGTTCAGAAGAAACCCGCTGACGCACAAGAACGACAGCCCGTACCTGACGACCACCGGTATGTTCGCGTTCACAGCCGCCCTGCCGAACCAACACACCTTCGCTAAACCGATCAGCGCCCACGCGTACCCGAGGCACCGCACCAACACGAACGTCACGAAAAACATCGACGCGACGACGTACTCCATCCGATGCGCGGCCACTTGCCCGCGGCTCTTCATCCCGAACGCCCTCGCGACGTTGTCCAACAACGGCTGCGTGTACTCGATATCTTTCATCGCTCGGATGAAGTACCGCGTCGAGAGAAACGGCGTCGACGTCTCGCACGTGCACAGCCACCCCAACATGAGCGGGTACGCGCCGTAAGCGTACGCCCCCGCGGCGGCGACGAGGAACCCGACGTGATGCGCGAACATGTCCGCCCCTCCTAGGTCCGGGAACTGAAGAATCAGGTGGAACATGTCGTACATCACGTACGTGAAGAACGCCATCGTCGCGAGCTCGACGAATCCGACGAATCGGACGTCGCCGCTGGCGTACAACCACGCGCGATCCGCGATGTCCGCGCCCTCGAGCGTCAGCACGATCCTCCACCCGGCCCACGCGAGGAAGAACGCGTGGACGTACGACACGATGTACGACGGCGCGCACTTCTTGAACAATCTCTCGTGCGGCGTCTTCGCGGGCATCGCGCTGAAGAGCCATTGGAATACTTGGAACTGCGCTTCCCAGAAGAGCGTCCCGGCGAGGACCTTCAGCCCGACGGCGATCATCCTCCGCCGAACGCCGGAGGATACGCGCTATCTAACCCCCCGCGCGCGCGTCAGACGTGACCTCGCGCGAGCACCTCGCGACGGCCCGCGTCCCTTCAGATGGCGCGCGAAATTATTTGAGTGAGGACAGGATATCCCGAGGAGAGCTCGCGCTCGCGGTCGGGCGGGATCACGGGAATCTACAGTATCGTCGGTACAGTACGCGAATCGCGTAGGGCTATGTGCAAACACCGTGACTTTTTCCAAATCTTCTACCGCGTCGGGAGCGGCCGTCGACGTCGACACCACTACATCTCCACGGAACGTGTCGAGCTGGCGCGTCCCTCGGCACTCTCCGCGGCGACGTCGAGACGCGCGCGCAACTCGAGATGATGGCATCGTGCATCGCGCGGGTGGGAACCACCCGTGCGCTAGTCCACAGCCCTCGCGCTGGGGTCGCGAGCGAGCGCGCGAACGGAGGCGCGCGCGTGACCGCGCGCGGCGTCGCGAAGAGATGGGCGGACGCCGTTTCGATCGTCGGTCGCGGAAGGACCGCTGTCGCCCGCGCCGAGGGCGAAGGCAGCAAGAAGGACGACACGCTCTCGAGCCTCGCCGCGATTTTAGGCGAGGACGCGGAGGCGGAGGCCGCGGCGGCGAAGGCGGAGGAGGAGAAGATCGAGCGCGAGCTCGCGGCCGCGAAGAAGGAGAGAGACGCCGCGTTGGCCTCCCGCGCGGCGAACAAGGACAAGCCCGCGCCGGTCGTCAACCGCGCGGCGATGTCGAGCATGGACGACGAGGACGGCGACGCGACCGCCGCGCAGCGAGGCCTCGCGGCGCTGTCGTACCTCCTCCCCCTCCTCGACGGCCTGAAGTACTCGAAGTTTCTTCTCCTGCAGTTCCCGCTGTTCACGCTCGCGCTGCTGCCGTTGAAGCCCGCGATCGATCTGTGGTTCTCATTAGGGTTCCTTCAGATCATCGCGTTCTTCGCGCTGTACCTCGGCGTCGTGCAGAACCAGGCGATGCCCAAGTTCGTGCGGTTCAACGCGCAGCAGGCGATCTTGTTGGACATCCTCCTCATCGTCCCAGACGTCCTCGCGAGGCTCGCGTCCGGGCTCGGCGGCGACGACGCGATGCTCACGGGCGGTCCAGGACTGGAGGCGCAGGTGTTGATGTACAACACCGTGTTCTTGTACGTGTATCTCACCTCCGTCGTGGGCGCGGGGGCGAGCGGCCTCGGGAAGTCGGTGAAACTGCCGATCGTCGGCGACGCCGCGGAGTCCCAAATTAACATGCGCCCGTGATGACCGAGCGTCGCGCCGAGAACCGCGGCGGCAGCCTGTACGTGTACTTTGAAATTTAATACGAAAGATGACGCGCTATAAAACTACACCTCGACCTGACGCTTTGCTTTCTTTTCCGCCATCCTATTCCGCGCCGCGCCCTTGCTGCGATCCCGCCCCGCGGGTTTCTCGTCCTTCATGAACGACACCGTGCCGCGCGGCGTCTTTTTCCCGCCGCCGCGTTTCGCCTTCACGGCGTCGCGATGAAAGACGCCTTGACCGGTACCGCTTCGTTTCCTCCCGCCCGCGCCGCCTTCCTTCGCGCTCGGCTTCGCGTTCTTGTCGCCCTTATCCCCGCGCACGTCCGCGAGCACGGCGTCCCAGGACAGGCCGCCGTCGCCGTACCCGTCGCTGTCGTCGCCGCTGTCGTCCCCGTCCGCGGCGATCTCGTCGTCCTCGTCGTCGCTCGCAAACTTCGCGAGCGCGGCGTCGTTCAGCCCGGGGCCGTCGTCGTCGGAAAGCGGGACGTCATCCGATCCGGACTCCGCGCCGTCGTCGTCGCTCTCGTCTCTCGCGTCGACGTCCTCCCCTTCCTCTTCGTCCTCGTCCGAGACCTCTTCCTCGTCCCCGCTCGCGGCTTCTTCCTCGGACCCGGACGCGGCGGCGTCGCCGTCGTCCTCCTCGTCCTCACCCTCTTCCCCTCCCTCCTCGGCGTCGTCGTCGTACCCCCGCATGTCCTCGTCGTCGAAGAGCCCGTGCGCGGCGGGCATCCGCCGTCCCGCTTGCTTCGCCGCGGCGTACGCGGCGCCGTCGAGCAGCGCCCGCGCGGCGTCCACCTCGGCGTCCGCGGCGTCCTCCGGGAGTTGGCTCTTCAACGGCGTCTTCCCGCGTCGCATGTGCTCGGGGAGCTGCGGCGGCGGCGCGAAGAACGGGATCCTGCCTCGCTGCCAGTCGTACAGGACCATCTTCGCCGCGGTGTTCAGGTCCGGCTCGCCTCCTTTCAGGAGTCTTCCCGTGAGCCTCGCGACCTGCTGGAGGAAATCCTCGGGGGACTCCCAGGACTGCACCTTGTACGCGCGCTTGAGATAGTCCGGCTTGACGCGCGCGACGACGTCCGGGATGTGCTCCCACGCGTCCTCGAGTTGCGATATCCGCACTACGCCCTTGAGCACCGCGTCCGTGTCCGTGTCCTCGGTGTCGTGATAGACGACCCCGGGGCAGTCGATGAGAAAGATTCGCTTCGTGAGGTTGACATACTGCCACACCTTCGTCTCCCCGGGTATCGGCGCGGTGACGCAGACTTTCTTCGTCCTGAGCGCGTTGATCACCGACGATTTTCCGACGTTCGGGTACCCGATGAACCCGACGGAGATGTTCTGCTTATCCATCCGAAGGCGCGAGAACTGCCTCAAGAGCGACAGCACCGCGCCCTTGCCAAACGGGTTCGTCACCGACGCGTGAAACGCGAGCGTAGGGTACTCGCGACTCAGCGTGTGCAGCCACCGTTTCGTGACCCACGCGGGGACTAAGTCGACTTTGTTCAACAGCAAGATGACGTGCTTGTGACGTTTCATCGCGTCCTTGTTCAGGTGCGCTTCGAGATGATGACACCGCGTCCCCATCGGGTCGCGCGCGTCCAAGACCTGGACGATGACGTCCGAGGAGTCCACGACCTTGTACAGCTCACCCCAAATCCGTTTCGACTGCCCCTTCTCGAACAGGCTACCCTTCGCGGCGTTTAAGACGCCGTCGTCCGCGCGCACCAAGTCCCTATCGAGGATCGCCCCGGCGTCCACCCCTTCTTTGTACGCCTCCCCTTCCGCGGCCGCTCGCGCGGTGAGCGCCGCGAGGTCGTCCGTCGCGAGCTTCGGTCGCTTCTGTCGACGACCCGCGCTGAACGTCTCCGAGAACGGGGAGTTCCCGAGCAAGTTCACTCGACGCGCTCGGCCTTTCTCCGGGTCCGCGAGCAGGGACAGCGGCAGTTTCTTCTGCTTGATGAGGACCGTGTACCCGTCTTTCGACTTCTCAGCCATCTCCTCGCGGAACTCCGTGAGCTGCTTCTGCCCGATGACGCGCGTGTTTCCGAACCATCGTCGGTCCGGGACGATTCGCGTGCTCGGGAGCTCCTTGCTCTGCAGGTCCTGCTTGATGAGCTTGCCCTTCTTGTCCCTCGTCGCCTTTTGCTTGTACATCATCAGGCGGCGCACGGTCGCCGCGGAGCGCATCGACTGCGATCCTTTGCCTCTGCCGACCGTGCTCATGGAGTGCCCCGGCTTCTTCGCGGCGCCGCCGGAGGCGCCGCCGGGGGACTTAGCGCCCCCCGCGGGCGCGCGAACTTTCTTCCCCATCTTCGAAACGCGCGTGCGAGCTCGCGAGCGCGCGCGAGAGTGCGCGCGGCATTCGCTCTCGGAACGTGAAAAAGGCGGCTGGCCAGAGGCGGCGCGGCGCGCGCGACCGAGAAATTTTCCGAGACGAGGTCACCACTTCGTCGCGCGCCTCCGTTCACGCGAGGGTCATGCAGTACGAGGACGAGTACGAGGACGATGGTCTGACGTGCAACACCGCGCCCGGGGTGACGTTCTTGGACATGGACGAGCTCAAGGAGCACTACCGCTCGGACTGGCACCGGTACAATCTGAAGCGAAAAGTCGCGGGGCTTCCCGTCGTCGGGAAGGAGCTCTTCGAGCGCGTGATGGCGCAGGCCGCGGGCGCGAAAGAAGCGGGGAAGCAGACCGGGACGTCGCACCTGAAGCGCCCGGAGGAGCTCCCTCGGTCCGTGCAGAGGGCGAAGCGCATGGAGGAATGGGTCGAGCACCACAAGGACGAGGTCGCGGCCGCGCAAGCGGAGATCGCGGAGCTGCAACGACGGATCGACGCGGGGGAGATCTTGACGGACGAGGAGGACGAGGACGAGGACGACGAAGGCGACTCCGGGGACGAGTCCGGGTGGGAGTCCATGGACGACGACGATGCGCAGGCGGTGCTGGCGCGGATGGAGACGATGGCGAGGGAAGGGGGCGAGGACGACTCCGACGACGAGTCGGATTCGGACGACGCGGAAAACATGGAGCTCGACCTCACGAACGCGCCCGTGCAGCTCGCGGACAACGGGTACGAGCTCATAGTCACACGGGACGACGGCACCAAGAAGCGCATCGGCCCTCGGGAGCTGAGACGGTATTACAAGCAGCGCCCGCGCCCGGAGGATCAGAGGCCGATGGTCTTGGCGAACAAGGCGGAGAACCACGAGCGCGGACTCGCTCGGATCGCGGAGAACGGCGGCCGCGGGATCACGAAGTTCGACAGCCACGGCCGTTTCAACGCGCCGATGCAGATATCGATCTTAGTTCGCCGCGCGCAGAAAGCGTCGAGACGGTACGAGGGGATGAACATGATCAAGTCCGGGTCGGGGAACAAGAAGTTCGACATGAACGGGCAAAACGCGAAGACGAAGCTCCCGAAGGCGTGCCCGTATTAGACGACGACGTATGCGAGAGAGAACGAGAAAGGACGACGAGGGCGAGATGACGCGCGCGCACGTGTGCTCGTCTTTGTTACTGTAATATCAACTCGAACGATCAAAAGACGATCGCGATCCTACCCTCGTCGTCCTCAGATGAGCTCCAACGCGTCTTCCTCCAGCAGCCCCTTGATGAACCGGTACCGGATTAAATAGATGTCGCCCTTATTGAGTTCCACCGTGTTTGCCGGGTCCGGGTCGTTCGGGTCGAGCAAGAAGTCCCCGCGGTCTTCTTTGATCCGACAGAACACGTGCTTGTCCAAGTTCGGCTCGGCTACCATGTCGAACGGGCCGTCCTCCTCTTCGATCTGTTGCAACATCGACGTGTACCGGTCCGGCAGGTCCTTCAGCACGCTCCCGAAGTGCCCCTCTATCAAGTTCGCGTAGTCCTTCGCGTACTCCTGCTCCTGCGGGGACAGCTTCTCGTAAACCTCCGTCTCCTTCACCACGTGCACGACGTGCGCCTCGATCTTGTGAAGGCGCGTGCGGTAGTACGATCGCAGCATGAATCGCACTCGGTTCAGCTCAGCGTGCATGATGTGCGCGGTGAGGTCGTCCAAGCCCCCGCTCGCGGCGCCCCCCGCCGCCGCCGCCGCCGCGCGCGCGCTGCTCACCGTCGCCTCCTGGTGCTCCACCTGCTCGGTAACGCGCGCGACGAGGTCGGCTTGGAATTGCAAAATCTCGGGTGCACACTTTTCGTTCATCCACGCCCTCTTCAGCTTCGCGACGTCCGTGTCGTCGGGCTGCGTCATCGACGGCCCGAGGGCCTCCGCGAGCGCGGCCTCGTCCATGAGAGGTGCATCCGTCGCATCCATCGCGCCGCTGTCGCGCCCTTCTCGCGCGCTGCGACCTCGGAAGTGAGCGTCGCGCGGAAACAAACTTCGCTTCGATCAGATTTCGCGCTGAGCTTGAAAAAAAACCTTGTTTTTCGGCAGCCGCCACAGCGAAGCGACGCAGCGACGCGGGCGATCGACGCGCGTCACCGCGATCGAGCGCCTCAGGTCACGAGCGAACGCCCGCGCAGGCGTCGATCGAACGACGCGTCGCTTACCTCGCGCGCGATGGGGCTCAAACCCGTGGAGTACCGAGGCCGAATGATCGTCCCCGCCTTCGATCCAGAGGCGGAGCCCCTGAGCGACGAGCCCGTGGACCCCGCGCTGACGGTCCGCGAGCTGATGATTCGCCGGCGCAAACGCACGGCGGAGCTGTTCGATATGGACGAGCGACCGCCGGTGGACGAGGCGAGCACGAAGCTCAAGCTGGCGATCAAGATCGCGGACGAGTACGCGCACGTGCGGAACCTCCCCGAATTCGTCCCCGGGCAGGCGCCCGCGGCTCCGCCGAGAGAGAAGGTCGGCGCCGCCGCCGCGGCGGACGCGGCGAAGGTCGCCACGGTCAAGCCGCCGTTCGGGCACGAGCACGAGGAGGCGATCCCCGGGCTCGACGCCGCGAAGAAGGCGAAGAAGGCGGGGAAGGAGACGGACGTCAGCAAGCTGATCGACTCAATCGACGAAGACGAAAACGCGAAGCGCCTCGCCGCCGCCGCCGCGGGGATCAAAGGCGCGATCACGACGTTCAAAGGCGAGGCGGGCTCGGTCGTCAACGAGAAGAAATACCTGCACAGCGCGCAGGTCATCCCGAGGCTCGCGAGCAAGTGGCACAAGCCGGAGTGGCACGCGCCTTGGAAGTTGTACCGCGTCATAAGCGGCCACCAAGGCTGGGTGAGGAGCGTCACCGTGGACCCGTCGAACGAGTGGTTCGCCACCGGCAGCGCGGACCGAACGATCAAGATCTGGGACCTCGCGTCCGGGCAGCTGAAACTGACCTTGACCGGGCACATCGAGCAAGTCACCGGCATCGCGGTGAGCGACAGGCACCCGTACATGTTCACGTGCGCGCTCGATAAAATGGTAAAGTGCTGGGACTTGGAGTACAACAAAGTGATCAGGCACTACCACGGCCATCTCTCCGGGGTGTACTCCCTCGCGTTACACCCCGAGCTCGACGTGTTGATGACCGGCGGTCGAGACAGCGCGTGCCGGGTGTGGGACATGCGGACGAAGCTGCAGGCGATGTGCCTCACGGGGCACGACAGCACCGTCGCCGCGATCGCGTCGCAACGAGAGGAGCCGCAGGTGATCACTGGGTCGTACGACAGCACGGTGAAGCTGTGGGACCTGGCCGCGGGGAAGTGTCGGACGACGCTGACGTACCACAAGAAAGGCGTCAGGGCGCTCGCGTTGCACCCGAAAGATTTCTCGCTCCTGAGCGCGAGCGCGGATAACATCAAGAAATTCGCGCTTCCGCACGGGAAGTTCATGCACAACATGTTATCGCAGCAGAAGACTATCGTGAACTCGCTGAGCGCGAACGAGGACGACGTCGTCGTGAGTGGGGGTGATAACGGGTCGGTGTGGTTTTGGGATTACAAGAGCGGGCACAATTTTCAACAAGCGCAGCCGAAGGTGCAGCCGGGTTCGATGGAGTCCGAAGCCGGGATCTTCGCCTCGGCGTTCGACCGCACGGGGACGCGTCTGATCACCGTGGAGGCGGACAAGACGATCAAGATGTGGAAAGAGGACGAGGACGCGACGCCGGAGACGCACCCGAACTTGCCGTATCACCCGCCGAGGGAATTACGACGGTATTAATTCATTGTAGTAATAACATACGCCACCTATCGCTAACTCAAATGTCGGGAAGCGAAGCCACGATGCGGTCGAACTCCTTCGAGTACTCGCTCTCTTCCCGCATCATACTCCCCGGAGGTTCCCCCCGCGGCCCGTACAGCCTCGCCTGATTCATCTGCATCAGCACAGCGAGCGACGCGGCGAGACCCGCGTACGCGCCGAACACGATCGCTTTCCCCCGCGGAGACAGGTGCGCCGCCGCGGGGTTTGGCTGCGACCACCCCATCGCGCGCGATGCCACTTGGTACCACCCGCCGAGAATGATGAGGTAGACGATCGGGTTGTTGATCTGCCCGTCGTACGCCATGTACGACCCGACCGCGCACCCGGCGACGAGCAGCGACGGGTGCAGCACCGCGGCGACCTGCCCGCCGTCGAGCATCCCCATCGGGAGGAGGTTGAACAGGTTGATCATGCACCCGAAATCCGCGAGCGCGTGGCACAACTGCGCCGTCGTCTTTTCCGCCCCGCGTTCTCGCACCCGGTCGCGCGCGCGGTCGCGCACGTTCGGCGTTCGTCCGAGCCTCCGTTCTCGCGACGACGCCGTCTCCCCGCCCTCGCTCTCCGTCAGCGCGACCCCCATGAGGTACAGACCGAGCGCGCCGACGCCCCCCGCGAACGGCCCCGCCAACGCGACGAAGGCGTTTTTCCACGCCGACAGCATCCCCGCGTGCGAGACGTACGCGCCCATCAGCGGCACGAACACCATCGGCTGGAACGGGACGCCGTACCGCATCAGCGCGATCGCGTGCCCGGACTCGTGAATCACGATCTGCGCCATTATCCCGACGCCGTACGGGACGCCGTACAGCGCCGCGTAGGCGGCGGTGGACAACGCCAGCGACGCGAGGGAGGAGAGCTTCGTCAGCTTCAGCGCGCTCAGCGCCGCGAACTTGTACTTCCACAGGAGGACGAACGGGAGCGCGAGCGCCGCGCCGAACTTTCGCGCGGCGCGAATCAGGCTGCCGATGGTGCCCCCCGCCCCGCTCCCGCCCGGCGGGACGCGGCTGTTCGTCCAGAGGTGCCTTCGCGCGGACGGGACGAGCGCGCCCGCGACCCCGGGAGACGGGCGTCTCGGCACCTGTTTTCTCCATTTGAAATGATGCGAGACCCGACGCGTCGCGACGCCCGACGTCGGAGACGCGAGCGCTCCGGGGCGCCACGGCGTTCGGACGCCGAGAGTTTCGAGCGCTCCGCGCGCGGTGAGCGGCGCCGCGGTCGCTTTGACGACGGGTTGATGCGCGCGCGTCCCGACGTGCAGAAGACGCGTGGGAGACGAGCGGGCGTTCGTCGGGGCGCGCGTCCACGGCGCGCGCGGGCGGAACGCGCTCGACGCCGCCGTCCTCGCGAAGGCGGCGCCGCGCGACGATACTCCGACGGCGGCGAGCACCTCCCCGGCGAGGCCGGACGCGGCGAGACGACGCAGGGTCGCCATCGCCCGCGTGCTTCGAGCGCGACGCGTTATGGCGAGATCTGACGCGCGAAAACGACGGCGATCTGATGTAGAAGACAGCACGACAGAGCAGAGCTCGCGTGCACCCGCGCGCGTCGTCGCGGCGATGGGGAACCTCGGCGGAAAGCCCGCGCCCCCGCGCGAGGACGAGGTCGCGTCCACGTCGGGACAGGCCGCGCCGTCGGCGTCCGGGAGCGACGCGTCGGGAGCGACCGGGGACGCCGCGGTCCGCGGCGGCGGCGGCGGCCTGATTCGCAGGAGAGGTCCGGTCCCCGGTCTGCGGCTCGTCGAGGGCGTCGTGAGCGCGTCGGAGCACGACGCGCTCGTCGCTTGGGTCCGAAACACGCTCCGAGACGGCCGCGACGGGAAATTGCCCGGGAACACGTACGCGCCGATACCGGACAAGTGGCGGAAGCGGAACCAGTCGAGGGAGATGCTGCAGTTCGGGACGTACACGCACTCGAACCGCGTGGAAGCGCACGTCCCGGTCGCGCCGATGCCGTCGAAATTGTGCGAGCTCGTCGACGTCCTCGTGAACCGCGGCGTCGTCGCCGAGAGCGAACGACCGGACGCGTGCACGATCAACGTGTACCAACCCGGGCAGTGGATCCCGCCGCACATCGACAACCCCGCGTTCGCGCGGCCGTTCGTCACCGTGTCGTTGCTCTCGGAGCAGGTCATGACGCTCGGCAGGGGGATGATATGGCGCGAAGGGTGCGACGTGAGCGACGCGGACAACCGCGAGGGCGAAGAAGCGACGTTCTCGCTCCCCGTCGGCAGCGCGGTCGTCGTGTGCGGCGACGCCGCGGACGTGTACGAGCACGCGGTGCCGCCGGTGACGGAGGAGCGGATATCGTTGACGTTTCGCCGAGCCGCGGGAGAGGACGAGGAGGACGACACGCGCGCGCGGACGGAGAGCACGGAGAGGTACAGGAAAGAGTACAGGGATAAGAGGAAGGCGGCCAAGGAAGCGGAGGATATCGCCGCGGGACGGGCGAAGGGAGACGACCCGGACGTCGAGGGAGAGCCCGGCGCGACGAAGGACGCGCCGTCGAACGCGCCCGCGGCGCCGGCGGTCTTGAGTAAGAACCAACAGAAGAAGGACGCGCGCAAAGCCGCGCGAGCGGCCGCGAAAGCGCGCGCGAGGGAGGAGAAGGAAAAGGAAAAGGTAACCGCAAAGGAAAAGACTCTCGTCGCGAGCGTGGACGGGACGACGTTCGAGAAGAAAGAGAAGAAGCGGTCGTGCCCTCCGTGCCCGAGGGAGCTCCTCCCGTCGTCCCAAGAGGAGACCGCCGCGGAGGCGCAGACGGAACCGACCGCCGCGGCCGCGAGCGCGCTGCCGTCCGTCGAGCGCGAGCACGTCATGAACGTGTACGACGCCGTCGCGAGGCAGTGGCACGGAACGAGGTACCGCGCGTGGAGCGGCGTCGAGGACTTCATCGCGAGATGCGTGCGTCCGGGGACGCTCGTCGTCGACGTCGGGTGCGGGAACGGGAAGAACATGCCGGAGGTGGAAGCCAGGGGCGGGTTCGTCGCCGGATGCGACTTCAGCGTCGGCTTGCTCAACATCTGCGCCGAGCGCGGTTTGGAGGTGTTCGCCGCGGACGCGGTGTGCCTCCCGCTGCGCTCGAGCGCGTTCGACGTCGCGTTGAACATCGCGGTGCTGCATCACGTATCCTCCCCGGCGCGGCGCGTGAAACTGATATCGGAGACGATGCGGCTGTTGAGAGTCGGCGGCGTCGCGCTTTTCTACGCGTGGGCGCTCGAGCAGGAAGTCGGCGGCGTGAGCGGGCACCACTTCGAATCCCAGGACGTGCTCGTGCCGTTTCACAAGCGCGCGGTCGCCGGCGACGAGAGAGGCGACGACGACGCGGCGGAGGGGAGCGACGGGGGTAAAGTGTACCAGCGGTACTGCCACGTGTACAAGGAAGGCGAGCTCCCGGAGTTGTTCGCGCATCTGAGCTCATGGGTGAGGGTGACGGCGACGTACTTCGACTGCGGGAACTGGTGCGTCGAGGCGGAGAGGATCGCATGATAGAGAGACGGGCGGGGGCGCGAGGAACCAAACTTTATTAGTCTCTTTAGGACGTTTTAGGCGAAATGTGAGTCTGAGAGAATTAACTCGTCAAACACGGTTCAGTTTTCCCGATGAATGAAAAAAATCTTTCCCTTCCTCGGATCTCGAGATTCGCGCCCGGCGCGCTGTCCGCCAAGATCGACCACCGGTGCCGTGCCAAGCAGGCAGGCAGCAGGCCAACGAAGCGGAGATCGCGTCAGTGCGAGGGCGCGATGGCGACGTGCCTCCTTCACGCGACGGGCGTCGCGTGGAGGCGCCCGCGCGGGAGGGTCGCGGTAGGGCGGCATCGGCGGTGCATCGCGCGCGCGGTCGCGGCGCGCGATGACGACGGCGACGGGGACGACGACGCGCCGGGCCCGTCCGGTCGGGGAGAATCGATGGTGGAGCCGAGGCGACCCGCGGGACGGATAAAAGACGTCGCGAGTTCGCGGCCGACGGCGACGTTCCCGACGCCGCGCGACGAAACGGGCGAGGGCCTGCGTCGCGCGGTCGCGCCTTGGGTGGATCCGCGAGGGAACGCGGACGCGCCCGGGGACGAGAAGCCCGCGGACACCGAGCTCGTCATGGTCCTGGAGCGACGAGGCGAAGGCTGGAGCGAGGAG
Organism: Micromonas pusilla CCMP1545; assembly: GCF_000151265.4. Classification (NCBI taxonomy): domain Eukaryota; kingdom Viridiplantae; phylum Chlorophyta; class Mamiellophyceae; order Mamiellales; family Mamiellaceae; genus Micromonas; species Micromonas pusilla. The sequence continues at coordinate 981,538 of NW_003315886.1, forward strand.
ATCTTCCCGCACGTCGTGATGAAGCGCGTCGCGAGGGACCGGAGCGCCGCGGCGGTGCCGAAAACGAAACCACCGGACAGCGCGCAGACGTTCTTGATCGAGCAGATCGGGTTCTCCCCGGACGAGGCCGCGAGCATCGTCGCCGCGGCCGCGGCGTGGAGGGTCACCCGAGGCGGACGCGCGCTCGTGGATCGAAAGCTCATGCGCGCGGTCCAAGAAAATGCGAGGACGGCGGTGACCTTCTTAGTCCAAGCCGGGGCGAAACGCGACGACGTCCCGGATTTGCTGCGATCGACGCCACAGATTCTCGCCATCGTGCCGAACTCGGACTGGAACCGGCAGCTGCTCTCGTACATCGTGCGCACGAAAGCCCCGGGCGGGGGACGGTTCGGACCGGTGCGTATACGATACGCGAGGTCCAAGTCCCCGGACCCGCTGAAACCCTGGGTCGAGGACGTTCGAATCAAACGGCAGCTCGGCGAGTTATCCCAAGAGCAGCTATACATGATCGACGTCGCCGGGTTCGACGCGGACGTGAAGCCGAAGAAGACCGAATCGGGGAGGACGTGGGAGGTGTGGTTCGACGAGCTCGTGGATTACAGCGTCACGAGCGGGACGTGCGAGTTCCCGGAGGAGCGCAAGCACGTCGGCCTCGCGCGGTGGCTGGACCGCCAGAAGCAGAAGCATGCGGACGGTAAGCTCCCGAAGAAGGCGCGCGAGCGGTTGATTAATCTCGGAGTGAAGTTCGATAAGACCGAGACCGAGAAAGCGGAGGAGGAGAAACTGGCGAAGAAGAAAGCCGCGAAGGGAACGCGCGCGAAGGGTAAGAAAGCGAAAGATACCGCGTCTACGTCCACCCCGGGTTTGAACTACGACGAGACCGGCGGCGGCGGCGGCGAGTCGTGGGACGGGAACGAGACGTCCCCCGCTGGCGGGTGGGAGTCCGCGCTGGACTCGTACACGATCATGATGTTGTCGTCGTTCCAGGCGTACGTCAAGGAAGAGGGCGAGTACGCGGAGCCGCCGTTCGGGTCGCAGCTCGCCGTGTGGCTGGCGAAGACGCGCGCGCGCGCGGAGAGCGGCGCGATGCCCGAGGACGAGCGCGAGGCGCTCGTGAAAGCGGGCGTGGAGCTGCAGAACTTTTCGTTATCCTGGCTCATGGAGCTCGAGCAGTTTGCGGCGTTGAGGAAGCACAAGGTGACGCTGCACACGCCCGCGGGGCTGACGAAGTTTATCCGCGATCAACGCGCGCGCGCAGCCTTGGGGCAGCTCACGGACGCGGAGCTGAAACGTCTGCGCGCCGCGGGGATGTCCGGGCTCGCGGGCGCGCTCATGCTGGACGAGAGCATCTTGGAAGAGGTGGACGGCCTCGTGTTCGAGATCAAAAAGACGAAACCGGCGGAGGAGCCAGAGCCGGACATGTTCGAGACGATGGTCAGAGAGAACACCGCGGCGAAGGACGCGGCCGCGGCGATGCGTAGGGAAGCCAAGCGCGCCGCGAGGGAGGGGAAGAAGCCGTCCAAGCCGGCGACCATCCCCGCGCGGGCGAGGGCGAGGATGATCGGACCGCTGAAATCGCCGCTGACCTCCGCGGTGAAAGAACGGCCGCCGGCGAAGGAGCGGCCAAAGCCGAGACGAATCCCGGGGCGCGGGCCCGCGGTCTCCGCGTCGCAGGACGAGGAGACGGCGACGGAGACGGCGGATGAGGAGACGGTGACGGAGACGGCGGACGAGGAGGCCGGGATCGTCCCAGTGGAGGCTCGCAAGTGATCGATCACTTATAGACTCTGATGATAAAGTTATTTTTAGAGAACACGTCAGGTCACAGAACGCGTCTCGTCGTCGCGCACACGACGCGCGCGCGCGTCTTGGTTTTCGTTCCGCGACGCGCCGAAAGGCGCGGCGACACACGCGCGCCCTCCGCGCTCGCACGGTGGAATGAGTCAAGCCGTTCGCGCGCTCGCTCGCGTCCCTCGCGCGAACTCTCGTCGTGGCGTGCGTCTCGAAGCCAATGCGGAGGGCGCCCGTCGTTCGCCGCGCGATGTCAGGCTCCGCAAAGGCACCGATGGCGACCTGAGCGCGATCCGCGCCTCGGTGTTGTCCGAGGGCATGAACCCGCTCGGTTTAGACCCTTCGCGATTCGTCGTCGCCGTGGACGACGGCGACGTCGTGGTCGGTTTCGGGCAAGTTCGACCGTGGGAGACGCTCAGCGATCGCGCGGACATCGTCGGCGGCATCGTTCGCGGCCTCGGTCTCGCCCCGAACTGGCGTGGGAGCCTGCTCGAGGTCGCGAGCTTGCTCGTGACGAAAGACCGCCGCGGCGAGGGCGTCGGGAGCGCGATATTGCGCGAGCTCATCGCGGACGCCACCGCGGACGCTTCGAAGGAAACGACGCTGTGCTTGCTCACGTTGCGAGGGACGACGTCGTTCTACGAGCGATTCGGGTTTAGGATAACGGAGGAGGAGAACACCCCGAGGCCGTTGATGGCGGAGCGCGCGATCGGGAACGTCGTCGCCGGGGTCATCGCGAACGACGAGTGCGTGTGCATGACGCTCGAGCGGCGACGCTGACGCGAACAAACGCCGTGTAACAACAATGTAAACTCGCCCGCTCTCTCACCCTCTACACCCTGCCGCTGCTGCCGCCGAGCGCGCCGGCTATCCCCCCCCTCTCGCCGTCGCCCACGTTCGCGTACTTCGCGAACAAGGGGTGCTCGTGCACCATCCCGCTCTTCACGAGCTTCCCCAAGTCGACCGCCTGCGTCAGTACCCACCCTCCGACGAAAATTGTGATAAACTGGCCGAAGTAGAAACCCAACGCCACGATCGCGATGCCGAACACGGTGGACGTCCCAACCATGATCCCCGCGGCTCTGACCGCGGGCACGCCGCACAGGAGCATGCTGTCCGCGAAAATCCGTCCGCCGTCGAGCGGGAACGCGGGGACGAAGAGGTTGAACAGCGCGAGTTGGATGTTCATGATGACCGCGGCCCTGCACATGTCCGTCGCGAAGTCGCCGGTGTACGTCAAGTTCACGCTCCCGGCTCCCATGGCGAGGGCGATGACCCAGAACAGACACTGCGGGATGTGCGTCAGCGGGCCCGCGATGGAGACTTTCAGGTCGTCCGCGGCGTCGCCGCTGTGCCCGACGTACGCGAGACCGCCGAGGGGCCACAGGAGAATTTTGTGGACGTCCCCTCCCACGAGCTTCGTCGCCCAGCAGTGCCCGCCCTCGTGGATGAGCACGGTCGTGAACAGGATAGGTCCCAGGACGACGAAGTTCAACAGCCCGCTCTCCGTGCTCGCGGGGGGGATGAACCCGATGATTGTCGTCACGACGATGAACAGCGGGAACAAATTGTGTATGCAGATCGGGACCCCGAAGAGGGTCCCGACCTCGACGGACCCGTCCATGAGCGACTTATAGAAGGACCGGCCCTCGTTTCCGTTCGTCGGCGGGGGCGTCTCGCCCCTGCTCTGGTACCCGCTGCTCATGACGCTGGCGTGCGACAGGAGGATGGGCGCGACGAAGAAATGATGCGAGGAATGTCGTTTCGAAAGGGCGTTCAGTTCTTGAGGGGACTGGACGTTTTCCACCGCTGCTAAAGTACGCGTTGCCTACGCGCCGAGTCGCCCGCCTCGCGCATCATCCGTCCCCTTCCAGGTCCTCGAGCACGCCGACGGCGACGAGCGCGCGCGTCAGCGCATCGCGCGTGCGCAGCATCAGCCCCTCCCTCGCGCGCTCGACCGCGTCGTCGCTCTCCCCCGCCTCTCTCGCTCGCTCCGCCGCCGCGCGCGCCGCCTCCGCGGCGGCGGCGAGTCGCGTCGCCCCGGACGCCGCGAGGCACGGTTCTCTCTGGTCCCTCGCCTCGCGCGCGCGCATCCCGCACATCTCTAACATGATCGCGTGCGTCGCGTCGAGCTCGCCGACGCGCTCCAAACCTCTCGTCGTCGCGGCCATACTTTCGTCGTCGCCCGCCGCCGCCGGGAACGACGACGCGCAGAGCTCGCGACGCAGGGACAACGCGTCCGCGGCTTCGCTCAGGCACCGCCGCCATCGGTGGTTCAGATGCAGCACGGACGCGAGCACGCACTCGTGCGCGCGCGGGACGTACGACAGAAGCGCGAGCGCGAGCACCGCGGCGCCGTCGTCGTCGTTCACGTACCCGACGGTCCCGCCGCCGTTGAGCAGACGCGCGACGTCGATCGCGTCAGACAACGCGTCTTCGCACTTGCACCCGCCGACGACGAACCCTCGCGGTCTTCGCGCGGGCGAGGAGGACGCGCCCGCGTCGCGCGCGTCGCCGACGCCGAGCGCGGGGTCGTCCGGATCGCGAACGAGCGCGGGCCACGCGATCCCCGCGCGCGCGTCGGTGAACCCGCCGCCCGTCGCGCCCGCCGCCGCCGCCGCCGCCGCCGGCGAGTCCGCGTCCGCGTCCGCGTCGCCCTCGCCGCCGTCGCCGTCGTTCCCTTTCCCCGTCTCGAGCGCGCTCAACACCGCGCGGACGGCGGGTCCCCATCCCTGATGGCGCGTCGCGTCGTCGTCGCCGCCGCCGTCGCGCCGCCGACGTCGCAGCGCGCATATCGCCTCGCCGACGACGCTCGCCCGCAACGCGCTCCACGCCGTCGTCGGCGACGGCTGCCGCAGGACGACATCCTGGACCACCTCCCCGGGACCCGCGGTCGAGTTCGGGACGTCCATGGACCACGGCGGTGGCGTCGTCCCCGCGACCTCCACCGCGGGCGAGACTGGGTCGCGAACGAGCGCCGCGGCGACGATGAACGGAGACGACAGGCGGACGCGGACGCACCCGCGATCTGCGCGGACGGATTCCGCCGCCGCGGCGATCGCGCGCCACCGCCTCCGTCGCGTCGGTCGCGCGCGGACGCCGTCCTCGTCGTCCTCGTCGTCCTCGTCGTCGTCGCTCGCGTATTCTTCGCGAGCGGCGACGTCGCTCTCCCGCGCGAGCCGCGCTTCTCGTTCGAGCGCGGACGCGAGACGACGCGCCGCGGTCTCGACGTTGGCAACCGCCGCCCTCGCCGCCGCGGACGCGTCCGCGGCGGCGGCGACGGAGACGTCCGTGGACAACGACATCAACCACGCGTCCTCCGCGCCGCGCGCGCGCACGCCGGGGAGTTCCCCCGCGATGTTCACGTTCGCGTCCTCCGCCGCCTCCGCCGCCGCCGCCACCGCCGTCGCCGCCACGCCCTCGTCCGGCGCGAGCGCCTCCGAGCGCGCGACGCGATCCGCGATGGAGTGCGTCGCAACCTTGAGCGTGAACTCCGTGTTCACCTCGAACCGCACGAGCGGCAGCAGCAGCTGGTACGGCAGTCGCAGCGTGGAAGCGATCCACCGCGCGGTCGTCAGGCGCACGACGCCGTCGGACCGCGGGGCGCGGTGTGCGGCGCGCGCGATGCCTCTCGGGCCGCCGCCGTCGGGGTCGGGGGCGAACGCGTCGCCGCCGTCGTCGCCGAGCGGCCAGAGCGACGGGTCTTCGACGGCTCGCAGGAGCGTCGTGGACGTCTGCGCGACGTCCAGGAGGGAGGACCGCGGGAGGTGTTTTAAGACCTCGACGAGGTGCTCGTGCGGGAGGTTCTCCATGCCTCCTGACGTCTGTCCTCGTCCGCGTCGCCGGCGACGGCGCTATCAGATCGCTACCGAATTCGTTTTAATCTCGAGATCGGATCTCAGTAGTCCTCGTCCCGCTCCGCGCGCGCGAACCGCTCCGGGTGCGCCTTCTTCTCGTTCTCGTGCTCGTACTTCATGTGCGCCACCTTTGCTATCGCGACCGCGCACACGACGCTCCCGATGCCCGCTATCCACCTGTTATACCCGACGTACAGCTCGGGATTCATCATCCGAAAGAGAAGCGTGTCGGTGATCACGGGCTTCTGCGGCGTCGGCGCGGACATGACTCCCCGCGAGGTGCACCCGATGCGATTCCCGGCGCGCGCCTCGGCGGGTCCCTTCACGCGTCTCTCGCGAGGACGCTCGCGAGGACGAGGCGACGTCGGCGCGACCGGTTGTGACGGCGCGGGCGGTTCGCGGGAACGAACGAAAGCGAACTGAAACCTCCAGAAGCGAGAGACGGTTTCGTCCTCGCTCTCGACCCTGACGGGTCGACGCCCGCGCTCGTCGCACTTCCGCGCGCGCGTCGACGACGATGCGAGACGCGCTGACTCGCGTCGCGGCCGCCGCGCTTCGGCGCGCGACCGCGCTTCGGCGCGCGACCGCGGCGACGCGCGCGCTCGCGCGGTCGGGACCCGCGCGTCGATGCGCGCTCGCCGCCGCCGGGCGCTCGGCACCTCCGCGATCGACGGCGCCCTGGTCCGCCCGGGTCGGAGGGTTCCCCGCGCGCGGATTCGCCGCGTCCGCGTCCGGCGGCGGCGACCGCGCCGTCGGCGACGCGTCCGCGACGACTTCCGAAGTCGCGTCCGCGACGGACGGCGACGCGACCGTCGACGCGACGGAGCGCGACGGCGCGGAGAAACCGAACCCGCGGAAGGATCTGTACATGATGTTCACCTGCGGCAAGTGCGACACGCGGGCGGTGAAAGGGTTCTCGCGCCAGGCGTACGACAACGGCGTCGTCATCGTTCGGTGCCCCGGATGCCAGGCCCAGCACTTAGTCGCGGACCGATACGGGTGGTTCGGCGAGCCCGGGAGCGTGGAGGACTTCCTGCGCGAAAACGGGGAAACCGTCGTGCGAGGCAGGGAATTCGCGGGAGAGGAGAACGAGGACGGGACGTTGGAGTTCGACGAAGCTCAGCTCAGCGCGTGGAAGGAGAAGGTGAACGCGCGGACGCCTTCGGAATAGTCTTACGCTTAGGTCGTTACACGTGAACGAAAAAATATCCACGGTCGTGGTCTCGTCAGTCCGAGTAGTCCGAGTCGGAGTCTCGCGCGATCCTCAGCCGGTGCCCTTGCTTCTTCATCCACTCCGTGAACTCCGGGGTACCGTACAGCGCGCCGAGACCGGTGTCCGTCGCCTTCGCGCAGCGATGATCGTACTCCTTCTGCGACAGGAACCGCCCGACGCTCGCGGCGGCCATGCCCACTGGCGGCGGCGGCGATTTCGGCGGCGCCTTCGCGGCGGCTGCCGCCTGTTTCTTTCCGCGCGTCGGCGAAGGGGACACGACGGGCGCGAACGGCGTCTTCGCGCCTCGGCCGCGTCCGCGCGTCGCGCTCGGCGGCGTCGCTGTCACCGACGGCGGCGTCGGCGGCGGCGGCGGTGTCGCTCTCGAATCTTTCCCTCTCTTCCCGCGTCGAAACAGAAGCCCGCCGATGAACCTCAGAAGCCCGGCGCCGCGCGGGCGGTCGTCCGGTTCCGCGCCGAGGCCGGCGCCCTCGAGAACCGCGTGCGGCTCCTCCGGCTCCGGGTCCATCGTCTTCGGGAACGACCGCCGCTTCCGCCCGCGCCCGCGCCCGCGCGCGGAGGACCCGCGCGCGTCGCGTTCCTCCGGCGAGGAGTCCCCTGGCGAGCGGTCGCGGTCGCGCGCGCGGTCTCGGCCCCGCGATGGCGGCGGCGAGTCCCCGCCGCCGAAACCGAAACTGAGGGCCATTCCATACAAAACAAGTTCACCGGTCAGTTGAAAGGGAACGCGATCAAGTGTTGAAACCGGGAGATGGGTGAAAAACTTTTGTCGAACGCACCTGACTCGTCGTCTCGCGCCGCCGCCGGAGCCGCCCCTGCCGTGCGACCGCGGCGACGCGTCGTCGTCGAGGTCGAAGTCGTCCCCGCGCGCGTACCCGTAACGCCCCGAAGAAGACCCTCCGCGCCTGCTGTCCCTCCCCGAGGACGGTCGCCCTCTGCCGCTGCTCCCGCGCGCGGGACCGAGCCGCGTCATCCTGGATATCACCGGCGACACGACGGCGACGCCGACGCCGCACCCCGCGAGCGCGGCGCCGCACAGGGTGTCCAACGTGCTGAACAGCAAGAGCACGATCCCGATCGCGCGCATCGCGGCGCACGAGAATCCCGCGACCGTGGGCTCCACCCCCCCCGAGAACGGATCCACGAGCCACCTTCGAACGACCCAGAACCCGACGCCGGCGCCGACGAGCACGAGCGTCGTCGCGAACAACGCGAACGGAAGCCCAGCCTCGTCGGGGTTCTGCTCCACGACCGCGCGGAACACGAGCTGCGCGGGCTTGAGCATGAGCGCGACGTACCCTTCGACTATGCGCGACAGATCCTCCGTGGGGACGATCACCGCGGCGAGCGCGGCGACGACGGCGCCGCCGGTTTTCACGACCCGCCCCCCCGGCATCGCCCTCGACACGCGGAACAAGACGAGCAACGCGACGGCGAGGACGGACAGCGCCATGCCGAGGCCGTAGTACGCCGCGGTCCAACCGCTGATCGTGGGCGCGAACGCGACGAGCGCGGCGCCGACTACGAGTCGGAACACCCTCCGCAGATCCGGCCCTTTGGAGGACACGAGCTCGACGCGGTACTTGACCGTCGCGACGCCGTCGCCTCGTCTCTTCTCGCACCTCGGCGTGAGCATCACGTCGGAGACGTACGGCCCGAACGTCGCCTCGAGCGCGGGGTTGAGCGCGTGCGCGTGACCCCATCCAGCGCCCTTGCGCTGCCGTATCTTCGCGTCGCGGAAGTTGGCGTGCCGCGGTCGTTCCCCGGACGCGTCGGCTGGCGCGTCGGCGATCGCGTTCGGTTTCCCCGTCGCGGACGTCGCGACGATCTTACGCAGCGCGCAGTTGTTCGCCGCGAACCCGCCCTCGTCGTGGACCTTCAGGGTGAGGTGGTGGAACATCTTGTGCATCGCGATCCTGCCGTGCCCGGAGAGCTTCAAGATCCCCGGTCGGCGCGTCGTGCCCGTCACGACGCGCGGCACCTTGACCTTGGCGTTCGCGTCGACGACGCGGATCGCGTACACTTTTTCGTCCGCGTCGCGCGCCGAGGGCGTCTCCGCGCCCGGGACCGCGGCGGCGGTGGCGGCGGCGGCGGCGTCCGCGGTCGCGACCGTCGCGCCGCACGCGAGCGCGCACGCGAGCAGCATCGCGAACGTCAGCGCGGCGGAGGCTCCGCGCCCGCGGCGGACGGCGCGCGGCATCATTCGTGCACGTCCCCCTTCGCGCGCAGACAGGACGACGACGATCTGGGCTCGCGCGGCGCGTTCGACGCGACGCGACGCGCGCGGATCCGGGGACGCCCGCGGGCGATTCCCGCGCCTAGTGAGCGCCGACGAGCGCGACGCCGAGCGCGCGACGTCGCTCGCGGGGCGACGAGGCAGCGCGCGTCCCGAGTGGCCGCGGCGGAAGCGTTTCGGATTTCGTCGCGTGAAACCAGCAAAAAACAACGACTAAAGTTGGGCCCCTGCAGTGGCCTGGCACAGGACAACCAGAAACGCTGTGCGCGCTCGTGAAAGAACCGGAAGCTGCCAGCGCATCGCGTGCGCGTCGCTGGTTGGCCGACGTCGAAAAAAAAGGTGGCGCGCCCGGGTCGACGACGCGTCCATCGCGCGCGCTCGCGTCTCATTGAACGCTCGCGCGAACACACGGTCACAGGTGCGATACCCGCTCTCTCTCGCGCGTTCCCGATCGGGGCCCTGGTCGCGAAGCGCCGATCGCGGCGCGCGGACCGAGGAGGATAACGCGCTCGCGCGATAGTGTCATCCACCAACCGCTCGACGCTCGCTTCAGTTCGCCCAAACGTCGTCCGTCGCGTCTTCGGTCGCGATCGATCGCGCGCGGCGGTCTCGAGCCATCGCGTTCGTCGTCGCCGCGACGCCGCGGGTTTCGTGATCGATCAGCACGACCTTCACGTCGTCGCGCTCTGCTCCGCGCGATCGCTCGCTGACCTCGCGTCCCGCCCTCCCCGACTCGTCCCTCGGCAGACCCGACACCGAGAGATGTCGTCGTCCGCTGGCGCGATCGCGCGCCCCAGCGCGCGCCCAGCGTTCGTCCCCAAGGCGGCCGCCCGCCGCGGCGGCTGCCGTAGGGCCACTCCCGTCCTCACCTGCCGCGCGAGCGCGAAGAAGGACGCGGCGACGCTCGGCGGCGTCGCCGTCGCGAACGCCGCCGTCGTCGCGAGCGCGCGCGCGGACGACGAAGACCCGGCCGCCGCCGCCGCGGCGGCGGCGTCCGACGCCGTCGACGCCGCCTCTTCGGCGGCGTCCGATGCCGTCGACGCCGCCTCTTCGGCGGCGTCCGATGCCGTCGACGCCGCCTCTGCGGCGGCGTCCGACGCCGCGGCGAAGCTGACGGAGACCTTCGGCAGCTTCGAGATGCCGAAGATCGAGATGCCGGAGATGCCGTCCGCGCCGGAGATGTCCGCGCCGGCGATGCCCAAGGTTGAGCTCCCGGAGATGCCCGCGATGCCGGAGATGCCCAAGGTCGAGATCACCTCCCTGCCCGCGGCGCCGTCCGGCCCCGGAGCGGCCGACCAGGCCGCGGAAGCCGCGGCCGCGGCCGCGTCTGCCGCGGCGGCGAAGGCGGCCGCCGCGAAGGCGGCGGCGGCGGCGAAACTCAGCGGCGCGGGCAACGCCATCGGCGGCCTCAAGTCGGGCGCCGGCAGCGCCGTCGGCGGCGCCGCGAAGTCCGCGGGAGCTGCGATCGGCGGCGGCGTGAAGTCCGCGGGCACGGCGCTCGCGCCCGCGGGCAAGGCTATCGGCGGCGCCGCGAGCGCGGTCGGCGCGGGCGCGGGCGCCGCAGGCAAAGCCGTCGGCGACGCCGCCGGCGCCGTCGGCTCCGCCGCGTCTCAGGCCGCGGGCGCGGTCTCCGGCGCGGCGACCGCGGCGACGGACGCGGTGAACGCCGCGGCTATCGGCGCGGTGAAAGGGTTAGAAGCGGTCCTCCCCCCCGAGTTCGCGGATCTCGTCGCGCAGGCGGAGGTCGACGCGGACAAAGCCGCGTCGCTCGTCGCCGTCGCCGCCGCCGTGCCCGCGACGTTCTTCGTCCTCGGCCTCGTCACGAAAGGATACGCCGGTGATAAGAACGCGTTCGCCGTGGACGAGGCGTTACGCGCGGACAAGCGCGCGTTTCTCATCGACACGCGCTCGGAGGACGCGCGAAGGAACGAGGGCTCCCCGGATTTGCGCGGGAAGCAGCGCGGGAAAGCCGCCGTCGTGGAGGTGTCCCCGCTCGCGTCGAGCACGCGCGGGGCGGTGAGGAACGCGAGAAAGGTCGAGCTCGAAATCGCGGCGATGAAGGTGAAGGCGGCCACGAAAGGCGGCGCACGCGTGTACGTCATGGGCCCGGACGCGACGGACCTCGCGAAGGCGATCACCGCCCTCGGCGGGCGCCGAGCGTTAGTCCTTAAGGGCGGGTTCGACGCGTGGCGGAGCTCCGGGTTGAAGACGAGGATGAAGGGGTCGTATGATAAGTCCATCGTCGAGGCGTTCGGCGAGGACACGTCCGCGGCGGCGACGCAGATCACGCAGAAGGTCACCTCGCAGATCGGCACGGTCCGGACGCAGATCTCCTCGGAGCCGGTCTCCGCGGCGCCGTACCTCGGCGGTCTCGCGTTGGTGACGCTGGCGGCGCTCAACTACGAGACGGCGCTGCAATACGCGGGCGTCATCGGTCTCGGCTCCACGCTCGTGAACAAGATCCTGTCGTACGAGAACCCGCTCGATCTCTTTGAGGACGTGAAGGATACCGTGGGCGGCGTCGCGGGCGCGATCGGATCCGCGTCCTCGGCGGCGGCGGCGGCGGCTCCTCCTCCGGCGAAGAAGAAAGCCGTCTCCAAGGAGGACGGGTACGGTCCCGCGCCGGAGCCGAAGAAGGCGGCGCCCGCGCCCGCGCCGAAGCCGGTCGCGAAGGCGCTCGAGTCGTTCGCGGAAGTGGAAGAGGAGGTGGAGCCTGAGCCTGAGCCTGAGCCTGAGCCTGAGCCTGAGCCTGAGCCTGAGCCTGAGCCTGAGCCTGAGCCTGAGCCTGAGCCTGAGGTCGAGGAGGAGGAAGTCGTCGAAGAGGAAGCGGCCGAGGAGGAAGCGGCCGAGGAGGAAGCGGCCGAGGAGGAGGCGGT